>NC_136819.1:2678923-2999265 GCF_951394365.1 Tetrao urogallus
CTTGCAGTCCGATTTGGAGTGATTTGTCATCTGTAAAAATGTGTTCCTGGACATTAATTATTCCATCCTTTTCTTTTCTTCTTTGTTAATCAAATCCTTTTCCCACTAATTCAGTCCATCAGCTAGCAGTAGTATCAAAATATCCACTGGATGGTACTCATTTGCCCTATTTAAATGTTACAATCTGATAGAACAAATATCAATACCAGTCTTTGTTTGCTTTGTCTCCTAGCATGAGAAATAATGGGCATTCAGCAGCGGGGAAAAAAAAGCCTAATTCAGGTGCTAACAGGCAGGGAGAGGTGTGTGAGGGTCCTTGAACATCATCTCTTGAGGAGGGGGAGATGAAGAGGGAGGCTCTGTCCAGAGCAAGTGCTAATGGCCTCCTTGCCACAGAGGTGCTGCAGGAGCTGCTCTGCTCTTCCTGGGGAGGCCTTTGTGAAAATCCTGTCTGTAACCCATGGAGAGGACAGCTTTCATGCTGCTCAACAGGCACGGCATGAAACAGCGGGAGGTAGAGACAGAAGCAACCATTTTGCATGGAGAGCAATTGGGGCTGAGCCTTGAGACCAATCTATCAACCCAAGTACTGAAAGCTGTGCCTACGAGTGAGTTTCATTGATTAGAGTGAGGGAGGAGGGGACTGGGGATTATGTGAGCAGGTGAGGACTAACTGGGTGGAGTAGTCTTTCTGGTTACAAGGCTGTCTAGTATCTTTGTAGATATTTCAGATAATGGGATGCTAGGTGAATGCTGTTAAGACTTGATACCTTGAGTGCACTTGAAGGAGAGTATTACAGATGTGTTACAGCTAGACTGCAGAGAGAAACATGTCAGGCTTTCAGCATGCTTAGTGAAACTGCATGATGATGGTGTTCTGCCTGGGGAAATGTCAGCTCATCGAGACACGCTGTGAGTTGGGACCCCTGCAATCAGTTCCCAGTGCTGCCAAATGGTTTATTATCATTATGTTTAAAATAACATACCTGTTATCTTAGAGTTATGCATGGTTCTGCATGGCCAGCCACCTTATGTTCCTGGGAGCATGCGGCGTGTTCATGGCAGAGGAGGTGAAGCTGAAGCACAGACAGCATTAAATAATCTGGGATTCTGAAAGCTGTCTGGACACTTCTTGCAGGAGTGTAACTGAGAGTTGGAGATCTGCTGGTTAAAAGCTCTGGTCAGTTGGGGCTAACGCTGCCATTTATGTTCATGAGGATAGAATTTTTGAATGACTTCTTTTGGCTCTCTTCTTTTTGCAGCGTAGGGCTCAGTGTCCTACGTAGGAGACTGTGTGTGGAATGTGTCTGTGCTTCCCTCTTTTTTGTCCTCTAAAAGCCCCTGAATGAGCTGCTGCAATTAATGAAACTCTGAATGCTCAAAGGGAAGTGCACATGATGCTTATCTGAAATTAGACTATGGTCCTCCAACACTGCAGATCTCTGGTCCCCATTAGATGGGCTGTCTGTGTCGTGTGTGTTTGGTTGAAAAGCCAATAGCTCATTTTAAAAATCGGTGATAAACTAAAAGATAATGGTAACAGGACCGAGATATTAATGTATAGAATATTCAAATCTATCAGATACATTAATACATCCAATATTGAAAATATAATGCAGATAATTAGGGTTACCCCAGAGAGATAATCTTACAGGAAGATATTCTGGGAATGCAGCTTGTTTTCAACAGTGTTCAGTGTAGCTGCTTTAATGTAGTGTATTGTGCAAAGCCTGAGTAGGATAAATTTCTGTAGCTATTTAACAAGCATACAAAAGAAAATCTAAAATTTGTCTTTGTAGGCAATCACTGCTAAATCTCTGCTATCTACTTGTTGATAAATCTCCTGTGTGCACATCTGTGAGATCTGTGGCTTGGACAGGTACACAGGTACACTCTTTGCTGGGTGAAGAACTGGCTGGGTGGCCAGGCCCAGAGAGTGGTGATGAGTGGAGTTAAATCCAGCTGGAGACAGGTCACGAGTGGTGACCAGGGGGCTGGTATTGGAGTCCATCCTGCTTAAAGTTGTTACTATTGATTTGGATGTAGGAATCGAGCGCACCTTCGGTAAGTTTTCAGACACCAAGCTGGGGTTGTGTCGATCTCCCCGAGGGCAGGAAGGCCCTACGGAGGGACCTGGGTAGGCTGGATCAATGGGCTGGATTGAGTGGGATGAAGTTCAAGCAAGACCAAGTGCTGCGTTCTGCACTTTGGCCACAACAACTCCAGGCAGCACTACAGGCTTGGGGCAGAGTGACTAGCAAGGTGCATGGAGAAGGACCTGGGGGCACTGGTCAACACTTGATGGAACGTGAGCCAGCAGTGTGCCCAGGTGGCCAAGAAGGCCAACAGCATCCTGGCTTGTATCAGAAATAGTACAGGCTGCCCAGAGAGGTGGTGCAGTCAGAGTCCCTAGAGATGTTTAATGAAAGGGCAGGTGTAGTACTTAGGGGCACTGTTTGGTAGGCAATATTAGTGGTAGGGGGATTTGATGATCTTAGACATCGTTTCCAACCTCAGTGATTCTGTGATCTGATCTGCCAGCTATGTCTGAAGCACTGGCTATTGCTCCTGTGGAATTCCCACTGAGTTCATAGGCACAGGTGGGAGAGGTATCTCTAGAAGCGGGATGAGTGTCACTTGAACTATGCTCACAGCCAAGGAGATGGGCTGAACTGTTGTGCAGGGTTGAAGAAACATGTACAGGATGACACTGGTGCTCTCCTGAAGTGCATGCATATGCAAATTTAGGTGCACAACAAATTGTACTGTTTTCCATTGTACGTTAAAAATCATTGTGACAGGCATGTTTGGGCTTACTGGTTAAGCTGGCCCTGCTGAGGAAAAAGCATTCTTCAAGGGAAGAGGTGGTAAAGTTGCTTAATGTTTGAAAGTGCTTTGATGATTTGCTCATGGATCCCCCCCATGCATAGGAATGCTCTCTTGGAGGAATCCAGGAAGGTCCACGAGCTTCTGGGAGGAACAGCAGACAGTCTGCTGACTTCAGTGAGTAGTCCATCATTATTTTGTAGCTATTCTATCAGTATTTTGGATCTAAATCAGCTTAAGCAAAACTTGCGAGGTAACAAGTTACAGCACATCACGCTCTCAAAATTTGATGAAGAGTGGGTGTACAACCAATGCTGAGTTTATTGAAATACTATATTAATTGAAATATTCCACCTTTTTATTTATTTACTGTGAAATAGTTATCACGTGTTAATTCTCTCCCTGTAAGTCCAGGGAGAGGGAGGGCACTCGCCTACCTGGCTGTGATCTATGGCATTTCCTATGTGTTTTTTTTTTTTTCTTGCTGACCTTAAAGATTCTGTGATATCAGTCATCTTGGCTACCATTAGTCATCTTGGCTCAGGCTAAATGGTGTTTTAAAGCTCACCAAGGCACATTTCAGGGGAATGTTGAGAGGTCAGCCAAAGCCTCAATCTGTTGGTGTAAGCCTTCTGCCTGTCACTGAAGGATGCCAATGCTTCATTATGCCTCAGGTCAGATATTAGGAGGAATTTCTTGTCAGAAGGAGTGGTGAGGCACTGGGACAGCCTGCCCAGGAATGTGGTTGGATTCTCCTGTCCCTGGAGGTGTTAAGAACTGTGGAGATGTGGCACCTGTTGACACATGCTTAGTGGGCAAGATAGGGATGGGTTGCGGTGGGACTTGGTGATCTTGGAGGTCTTTTCCAAGCGAAATGATTCAATAGTTCTTAGTTCAATGTTGGTGTGAAACAAATTTTTTTCATCTTTGTTTTGTATTAACTTTGGTCATCTTAGTTACTGAGTGAAGTCATTGGGGCTGGGAGTTTCCCACCAGGTTTGTCGTTGAACGCAAGCACCCCTGCAAGACCCAGAGCCACTGCTCCTTTCTTGGCACTGAGAGCCCCCATTTAGGCTTTGTGCTTTTATGGCTGCTCAGTCAGAGGCACGCTACACATCTCAAAGCTCTCCCAGTTAAGGTGTTTACCTAACTGCTTTTAGTATATATATATTTTTTTGTTCTCTTCTTTTTTTTTCAGGCCAGCTCAGTCATACACTTTCCTGAGCATTTAATTTGATTTCTGCATAAATTCTGTATCAGGGAGTAATGAGAATAGACAAAGAAAGGATAAGCAGGGCTTAAGTTATAAAAACAGAACTGCCACGTGAATTTATTGCCCGGGGTTCTGTGGGACCCAGTCATCAGCTGTAACTTCTTTTAATAGCGTGTTCTGACTTTAATGCGATCAGAACAAATGTGGCATTTTGTTCCTGAGTTACTGTGGGATCTCAGCCTCGTGGTTGGCACAGATCACACTTGAAGTCGGCTGGAGCTCTGAGCGCAAAGCATGGCATGCACAAACCGCTGGGGATGTACGGCAGAGCCTTCCTGCCCTGTTTCTCTGAGCTCTTCCTACTTCAAACAGCAATCCTGTCAGCACGTGGTTTTGTTTATATGAGCACTTATTTATGTGCAATCATCCTCCTCTATCTTGTGTGCATTGTCCTGCTGAGTCCTTATGTGCAGATCTCGCTCTTGTTTCAACTGCTGCCACAGTGATGAACTGTTCAGCTGTCTACCACTATGCTCTTGATGTTCAGTTAAAAAGGGGGGGGGGGGGGGGAACCACCAAAAAACCCCACGGTGCACACGTAAGACAGAATTTGTGTTTTCTCTAAACAAGTTATCTTGTAGAGCTGTCAAATGCTCAACGTCATTCTAAAACTAGCAACTCGGGCTGGTTGTTACATATAGCACTGAGGGTAATTTGATGAAATTAATGGAAGGAAACAACTGTAAGAGTTTGCCACAGAGCTGTGGCAGATATTTGAATGACGTGCCTGGTGCAGCGAGCTCATATCCAAGTGGAAAACCTTATGCAGTGTAGCAGTACTCATGACAGCTACTGCATCTTAAATGAGTTCATTTCTAAATACAGCTCAGAAGTCTCTTACTGACTTTTTGCAGTGTTGATTTTTCTCATCTTCAGTGCAGTTGCTGTGTTGTTAGCATCGTTTATGGTATGAGCTGTTTACAGTAAAGCCTCTAGGTGTGCCTTGGTTGTGCTACTATTTTTAATGTTTCTCTTTCATTATGGGATCTGACTCTGAAACGTGTGTCAATCTCAGGTGTAAATGCCTGGTTCCTGTGCTTGCTCTGTGTTCTCTGGAGCTGCTGGGCAGCTCAGTTCCCATGACAGCCCAAGGCTGGTGCCAGTGGCAGCTGCAGTGCCAGTAGTAGAGGGTTCCTGTGTTAGGAGCAGGATCAAGTTATTTTATCTTGTCTGGGCTTCCTACCAAACATGCTGTGTCTTTGGTGCTACAGATGAAATAAGCGTGCTGTAATGGTATTTAATTCACTTGCTGTTAATTTATTGAAAACTGTTGAAGAAGATGGAAGTAGGTTCGAACATTGCTGGACAGGACAAGCCTGTATACTCCTGTTTTATTGGATTGCTGGCAGCAGCTCTGCACTTTGCTCTCAATGCTTCAACAGTACATCGTGGTTTACTGTTGTCTTTGCATGTTTAGCAGGACTCCCTGTTATAGAAGTAAAATAGGTGAAGTATTATTGAGCTATTATGTTGATAATTAAGTATTGAGGTGACTGGACTTCAAGTTGCAAGCATAATCAGTACAATTTACAGCTCACAGTAAAGTGCACTAATTATAGCCAAAGCATTGAATTTTTAATAGTTGCATGGAAAACTTTTCTCTCATTTCATAGAATTATCAGGCAGCATGTCAAACTGTGAAGTCATTGTGAAATCATTTTCACTAGATATATCTTAGACTTCAATTTCTTGTCTCCTAGAAAACTGTATCATATGTAATGTGAAATTAGTATTTTATTTTATATACTATATATGGGAGTAAATAAGAATTGCTCTGTAGTTAGTTTAACATAGTCTTATGTTGTTTGTAAGTTGTTTATTATGTGTATTCCCTGTGAAATTTATACTGGCCTGACCAGTAGGGCAATACACTGTAAAATGTTGTTTGTTCATTACTGCTGTACTATTAATTTTTATCCTGCTGTGGTTCACCCACCCCTTAGTGGTCAAATGTTTGGACAGAACAAATGTCATATTTGACTGGGACAAATGGGCTGGCAGTCTGTGCTTGGACAGCTACACTCTTTGCTGTGTAATAAAAAAAGAAAAAACAGCTGGGTAGGGGGCTTGGGCCCAGGGGGTGGTGGTTGAATGGAGTTAAATCCAGCTGGCAACTGGTCATGAGTAATTCTCCCCGGGTATTGATATTTGAGTACGTCCTGTTTGATATTATTATTGATGATTTGGATGTGGGAATCGAGCGCACCTTCAGTAAGTTTTCAGACACCAAGCTGGGGTTGTGTCGATCTCCCCGAGGGCAGGAAGGCCCTACAGAGGAACCTGGGCAGGCTGGATTGAGTGGGATGAAGCTCAAGCAAGACTGAGTGCTGCGTTCTGCACTTTGGTCTCAACAACTCCAGGCAGCGCTACAGGCTTTGGGCAGAGTGGCTAGCAAGGTGCGTGGAGGAGAAGGATCTGGGGGCACTGGTCAACACTTGATGGAACATGAGCCAGCAGTGTGCCCAGGTGGCCAAGAAGGCCAACAGCATCCTGGCTTGTATCAGAAATAGTGCTGGCCAACAGGAGCAGGGAATTGATCATCCCCTCTACTCCACCCTGAGTTGTGGCTGTACCTTGTGTGCTGTGTTCAGTATTGGACCCCTCACTACAAGAAGGACATTGAGGTCCTGAAACATGTCCAGAGAAGGGCAGTGAAGCTGGTGAGGGGTCTGGAGCACAAGTCTTAAAGGGAACAGTGGCTGAAGGTACTGGGATTGTTTAGTCTGGAGAAGAGGAGGCTGACTCTCTACAACTGCATAAAAGGAGGTTGTGGTGAGGAGGGGATTGGCATCCTCTGAAAAACAGCCATAGGACAAGAGAGATTGGCCTCAAATTGTACCAGGGGAGGTTCAGGTTGGATATTAGGATTTTTTTTTTCAGAGTTGGTGGTGGTGTTTTGGAAGAGGTTGTCCAAGGAGATGGTGGAGTCACTGTCCCTGAAGGTTTTCAATTAAAGGACAGGTGTAGTAGTTAGGAGCATGGTTTAGTGGGCAAAGTGGCGGTAGATGAGCAGTTGGACTAGATGATCTTAGGGGTCTTTTACAACCTTAATGATTCTATGATTCGTTACCTTAATGCAAAAGGTTGAGACTTGAGAACCTCTTGTTGGTGGAATTTGGTGTTGCTGTTGTTTTGTTGCTGTAAAAATGGAATAACTGTACTGAAATAACACTGAAGCTGCGAAAAGGATGTGGAAGTCTGGAAGGAGGTGGACTATGCTTGCCTTTCAACCACAGTCCTGTCTGTAATGCTGTAATGTATACATTGAAGAATAATCTTCAGTTTCATGGTCTCTTTTTTGAATGTTTTTTAAGCTGTTGAAGGCTTTTACTTATTTTGATAAGACTGGATCAAGAACTAGGAATGCAGCAGGGCTATGAAATGAAGGAACTTGTTATCTGAGATGCTGCTGCCTCAGTTCTTGGAGAATTTGAAAGATGTTTTCTGCTTTGGGCAATGAATTGCAGAAAGGGAAAGGCCCCTTGGGACAGCTGAGATAGGCTTTGTGCTTTTGAATGCAAAGGGTCAGTGCAAGAGCTCCTTCATGATACTAATGCAAATAATTTAAACCAAATTTGGGGATTCCTCTCTTCCAAGTGTCTAGTTTGAGAAATCTAATATCTAATTTTCAGTATTTATTAAGGGTTTTGCCAACAGTGCTGAATTCTAACAGATCTCGAGTGAGTGAGCTGTGATTGCGTGTTTTTTTGTTTTGTTTTGTTTTTTTTTCTCAGATTTGTAATGAGTAGATTTGGCTGCATTTGTATAAGGATAGTAAAAGACATTTTGACAGTAAGACAGCTCCATTTCTGTATTTCACACCCCTACTCCAAAGCATCTGCATGCTTAGATTTTTTCAAAGAAAGAGCTGCAGTAATTTCTGAGAGGACAAAAAAGAAAATTCCTTCCTAATGTCATTAAAATTAAAAAAAAAAAAGGGGAAAAAAAAAGTTGTATTGAAATGTTGCATCTCAGTATCTCCAAATTTGATTCATAAGAATGATGGATTTATAAAAACTTCTCTTAAATATTCCAGTTCAGCAGCCATACAAGGAAGTGAAAATAGGGCATTGTGGATGGAATTGAGTAACCTCAGCTCCAGGAGTCACCACAAGCAATGCCCATGTTGTGCCATCTCCTTGACATTGGCTGTGTCTACAACAAAACTGATGACAAGATCTTAGTCTTGGGTTGGTTATGATTTATAATGCTTTATAAGAAGGGCTCTGGAGCATTTGCTCCCTTTTTAGAAGGGAATGTAAGCTGCCAAGGATGATAACTGTCAGGATATGATGTGGCAAAAAGATTTAAATATTGAAATGTTAATAAATATTTACAGCTTCTCCCCCAGAGTTCTTTAGCATTGTTAAAATGAACAACGCTAATTACAGAATATTTGTTGAGGCTGATGACTCAGCCACTGGTACAGTAAGCAGAGGAGCAGGAGCACTGTCCTTCCATGCTTGGAAATGCATCTCCTCTCGTTTGCAGTGTAAGTGACTTGAGCAGACACCATAAATGCAGCTGTGATTTTTGGTTGCCCCAACCAGTCGAGCTTCCTGATGCCTCAGAAGCTCATCAGCCGTTTATGAAAGTCTGTTAATGTGCAACAGAAAATAAGTACTTAACTTTATGCCTGTTTAGAAAAAGCCTACTTCATAGTTAACAATCCTGCAATGGCAATTTGCTGTGCTCAGGTTGGGGTTCTGTTGGGTTCAGTATTGAAACCAAAAATTGAATATTTCCTGCACCACTTGCAGCAGTAACACTAATGCTGATCGAGGGATCTGTTCCAGTGCAGAATGTGCTGAGGAGAAGTGTGGAATTTGCAGACATTATAAGGTAACTACTACAGTTAATTTTGAGGTTTAGGTTGAGTATTAAATGAACCTGGTTTCTTGACCTGGATTTCTGTGACAGTGAACCCCAGGAGAATTCCGCCATGACATTTTAGGAGGATGGAGTAATTAGACTTGTTTTAAAAACCCCTACAGCTCAGCAGAGCACTCTGCATATTCCTACAGGGTCATCCAAAAGTTTTGAGAGCAGATGATTTTCTGTAGAGAAGATCTGTAGAAAAGTGTGTCTCTTGCATTGTAACTCCTACATGTAGGATGGCACAGTTGATACTCCATTTGTGCATCACTTTGGAATGCCTTTCAAGACCCATTAAAAGCCCCTAATCTGAAAATGAGGAGTAATGGCATTATGCGGTTGCCTGGAAGAGAGCAGTAGTGAAGGAACAGCTTCACAAAGGGAATTCATAGGCAGCAGGACAGGTGGAAGAAGTAGTTGCATTAGTACACAGAAGCTTTTGTCCAAGACGGTGTCTTCTGCAGAAGGTTACATCTGCCAGCAAAAAGGAACAGAACTAAAGACTTTTCAGAAACATATGGAGCTCATACTCATGTTTAGTCCCATGGCAGGAGCCAGTTTGTGTGCTGCCCAAACGAATGCTTCATGCCTTCTCCCGTAGAGACATCAGCCACCATTGGCACTGCTCTAAAGCAAAAACCAAGGCCAGCATTCTTTTTGAGGAATGGAGATTTCCAAATACTACTTTTTTTTTTTTTTTTTTCTTTTCCTCCAAAGCATTTGGGCAGAGATGTAGGAATTTCCAGGAAGATATCTGGAAAGTAAAAAACAAGTTTTCCACAAACTGAGCTCAGCTGTGGGAATTAGGTTTTATAGATGTGGAAGCTTTTTTGTTTTTCTTAACAGCATTGTAAACTGTATTTTGCATTTAGATGTCTCTGTTGTACTTGAGAAATCAGGGTCCTCTTGCAGAGAGAAAGACCAAAGTCTAAATTGTTTCATTTAACTCTGCAGGCATCCTAATTAAGCAGGTCAGCTCATTTCAGACTTCAATTTATAACAACACACCTAAAAGGCTTTGCAGAATTGGAGGTCACCTGCATAACGTGATGACAGAGCATATGAAACATAATCTCAGAATCAATACAAAAGGCAGCAACTCCTCCTTAGCACTTTGTGAAATTATTAGCAATATTATTTTTAACATCTGCTATGGTATGCTCCATTCCCAGAAGACAATGTTCAAGTTCTAAGTCAGAGAATGTAAGAGTCTGCTGGCATGTTGATGATCTCTGTGCTTTTGAAATCCTCAGATGAGGAGGCTGCACACAAATCACTGTGATGAGGCCAGTCCCCCAGCTGACCTGGCAGCCCACTCTGCCACTCAAAGCTGTTGTTCTTGCACTGCCTGTGCCTGCAAATTACCTCAAATATGCAGCTGTTAGAAAATGAGTTTGTGCTAACCAGGGTGGTAATCTCTCTGAAACTGTGTGTAACAGGGTTCTCTCTGACTCTGCAGTCTGAAAGAATGCTTTGAGGCTGAACTGCGTCTGCAGTGTTGGTGAGATAGGGCACAGCCACTGGCAGGCGGATTTCATAATATTGCACATCTTGATCAGATGGTCTCTGTGCAGGATTGAAGCCTCTGGCAATCTTTGTGAGGTGAGATATATGAGAGAAAAGAAGTTTTGCTTGTAAATTACTCCAGAGGGATATTCACTTTTCTTCACTTGTGCAATACAGTAAGGAATAGTCACAATCTCCAGCATGTTAGCCCACTCTCTAGCCAGCAGTTCCATAGTGTGCCCCTCCTGTGGTGACTTTTGCTGGGAGGCATGGACAGCAGCCTGTGTCCAAATAAAGAGCTGCATCTCTGCAAAGCTTTATTCTGTTTCCATGACTCCTTTAGGACAGATTACTCCTTGAGGCCAAACAACTTGAGGCCAGCTGTCTTCTTCAGTGTAGAAGTTGGCATCTGCACTTTTAGTACTGAAATAGAGTGGGTAATGCAGGAATAGGTGTAGCGTTAGTGCACCAGGTTGGGCAGCCAGCTACAGCACCATTACTGATGGAGACTCTAAAGCCTCTCTGGGCAAACTGAGACCATCCTGACAATCAAAAAGCTTTTTCTTATGTTTAAGTGGAACTCCCTGTCTTTTGTTTATGCCCATTGCTTCTCAATCCTGCCTGTCCCTGCTCCGTTTTCTTCACTCACCAGGTGATTACACACACCAGAAACATTTCAGGTCTTCATGCTGAACAGCCCCAGCTCTCAGCCTCTCCTCACGTGACACATGCTCCAGGCCCTTTGTCACTCCATATGACCTTTACTAGACTCACTCCAGTGTGTCCCATGTCTCTTTTGTATTGAGGATCCCAGGATTGTACGCCAGACACAAAGAATGCCCAAAGAAAGATAGCTTTGTATGGAACAGCTCCAAAAATAATGAATGGGTCCATTCCAACTCGTCCCTTCAGCACTGCTCCTAGTGCTTTAAATCATAGAATCAAGTGCTTTCCATCTTTGCTGGTACTTGGAAGCACAGTTGGTCTTGCAGCTTCAGTCTCCCCATTTGTATACATGTCAGAATTATTCCACGCTATCTTAGCTCTGCTCCATTGAAGGGCAGTGGCCCACTTGGTCAAAACCTGTTATTTACTGATAGAATCCACTTGACCTGATTGAAGGCCTACGTTGTTATTGGCATTTTACCTGGTTGGCTTCTCTCTTTTTCTTCTGCTCTTGCCCTTAGGATGTTAGGTGATACCAAGGGTTTTGCACACTGCAGATATGTCTGCTCCAAGGGCACTGAAGTGATCTCCTAATGGTATCATCCAGTTTTGACTTTCTTCAACAGGCAAGAGCTCTTTGACAGTTAGACAGTGGAGAAAATGTGAGGTGTTGCTGACCATCCGTGCGCAATTCTGGAGCTTGATCAGGATGGCTTTGAGTTGCATCAAGGATTTCTCCAGCTGGACTTCCTTTGAAAGGACAGCGTAACAATGTGGACTCCATTAGTACTTCAGGTTCATCAAGAATTTTCACTGTGTGCATTTGAGAAGCTTGAAGTTCCCATTTGAAACAAAATACAGCTATCTGTTAGTGAGAGATGATGGTATTAGCACTGGGCAGAACCGAGTGTGCTGCAGTCAGGTACAGTGCAAAAATCTTGACATGGTCTTGTCACTTTCTATCTCTTGCAAACACATGCCTTCCCTGCTGTAGTCCTGCAGTGAATTTGACCTTACACTGTATTAGTCAACCTGCTGACTGTATAAGTATCTCTAAATCTCCAGGTTGAGACCATGACTGTAGCTTTACTTTCTTCCATATTTCCTCTCAATATGCCAATAGCAACTTCAGTGCTTCCATTTCACTTAACGCTAGAGTTGGCTGAGTCACACCTGTCACTTTTAATTTACTTGTTCCAAAGCTGTGTGCTCTTAGATGAACTGCTAGCGGCAGAAAAAATTGACACAGTTGCTGGAAGAACACTGAAACTTTCAATGCACAAAATAATCTCTGAAATGACTGATTGAATTTCTTAACTGTTCCAGTCAATCCGGTGTTATGTTTTTGCCACGTAATTTACTTTCCTGCAACATGTGCTGATTTTTTTCAGGTATTATTTCCAGGATCTGTTGGTAGAAATCTCCTGGTTAATTCCAGAATTTTCAGATTTCATTCAATTCTGTTTATAACTTCAGCTCTGTCCTTTGCTTCCACTCCTTAGGGACAGAGAAATGAGATCTGCATATTTTTCATCTCCCACTTTAGCAAAGTTTAAGTGGGGGAAAACAATAATCCTTAAAAGGAACTGACTTTAAAACACAACAAAAAAAACTGATTCCTTAAAAGGAGCAGCATATTCTTCATTTTGTATTATCCCAACTGCGACTGATCAGAAGCAGCAAATAATGAAATGTGGTGTAGCAGAAATGCCAAGTTATGGCTTGAAGCAGTGATGGAGCACCTGGAGGGAAGGCAGGGCCAACCCAGGGGAGCTCAGGTGTGTGCAATGCACTGAGTAACTAGAAAGGGTGGAGCCAGGATCTGCCAGACCTCATTTAAGCACTGGCAGTGGAGATATTGCTGGAGATTCCTGTGTACCTGAGGCCTTCTGAAAGTAAGCAGCTTCTTTCCTTTTTCTGTGCCCATAGCTGTTGCATTTTAAAAAATTCTCCCTTCCTGTAACATAGGACCTTGCTGCTCTGCTATCATTGCTGTGCTTTCCACTGTGTTACATTACACATGGAAAATGAGAAGAAATTCAGGTTAGAAGGCGATTTCTGCCCTTCCTGCAGTAACGTGGTGATTTAGGATGCCTCTATTTAGGCAGTATTTTCATGACAAAAATTGCCTGTATGGATACTAAGCAGTCCACTCAACCTGGTGATTGTGTTTCTGAAGGACTAGTTGATTTGTTTGTGTAATTTCTTCTAACCTATGTAATCTTGTTTGCTTCAGATGCTGTTATAGAGATTTTGTACTCAAGACTTTGTTGAGGTCTAGTTTCCAGGCTTTCATCATAGTCACGTTTTCAAGCTTTCTTGGAGCTTGAGAAATCCTTGATTGTATTCACCTGTGCTTCCTAAGTGATGTAAAACCTTTCTTATAGATGCGAGTTGTTGAGTCACTTCTTGTAGAAGCAAACACAGCACAGATCAAACTTTCTTCTTCAGTGTGTGCAAAAAGGGCTAATTGATTTGCTGCTTTTTTTTCTTCAAGTGTCCTGTGCCCTATAGACAGATTCAGTACTAGCTACCATCAGAGCGTTGTAGGGGACTTGGCAGATGCTCCTGGAAAGTGCTTACTGATGAAGGAAATATGAATGCTATCATTTGACGTGTTAATTTCACATTTTATTATAAATAAACTGCAAGAAAATCTGAGGCACCTCAGTGAGGAATGGTACAATATGCTACAATAAGTGCTGAAAGTATCAGCAGCACTGATAACTGTGAGGCTGTCCATTCAAAACACTTGCTGAGTCCTAAGCTTTGTGTAGGAAAAAATATTACTGTGTCCTAATCACTGCTTTTGGGGAATTAATTTTACTGAAACTCATTTTCTATGTTCTGATACTTTGTGAAGTGTACTGAGAGAAACAGTGCCCTTCGTGGTGTCTAAGCCAGGCGGTCCTCTGGCAGGCACAGCCCACGAAAGGAGTCCTGCTAACATCCACAGGCACAAAAGGAGCAGGGACGGTATGGAGGGAGAAAAGGATACATTTGATGAGAGTGGAAAAGAAGCTGAAGGAACTGGTGTCAGAAGGGTGGGACGTGAGAGAAGCATGGCCCTGCTGATACATTTGTGAAGAGTGGCCTGACAAGTTCACTCCTGTGGGCAGCTCTTCCTTCCACCAGTTTGTGGTGAGAAAGGGATGCTGCTATAGCACTGTAGAGGGTGTCAACCAATACCTTTCTGCATTTGTCACTTGCAATAGAATTTTTGTTTATGTGCTTTTGTAACTTACCAGGTAAATTTTTTCTAAGATGATGTATGCTAGCCTCCTTCTTGTTTTCTTAAGAAGGCAAGTAAGAGCATTTCCTCTTCTACTTGTCCCTGTTTATTCAAGAATTTCATTGAACTTCTGCAAGTGTTAAATTAATTCACATGAGACCTGATCACTTACACATCCTGCTAGTGGGGCACAAAAGCACGGGGTGATTAAAATGCCTTCCAGAGGAGCATGTAGTGAATTATTGTCAAAAGCCAAGCCCTGGAGTCCTGAATTCATTTTGGGTTTGCAGATGTACCCCACATTATCCCATCAAGTGACCCTGAATATACAGAACCCACAAACTGCAGGTATCTCTTACCTCTGATTTGACTATTGCATTCTTAATTGAAGGCTATTTGCTGTGCATAGGGAAGGCACATCAGTATTTTGATTTATGAGTCCCAGGTTTGCAGGAGCTGGTGTAACAGTGCAGCAAGGGCGTACGTGCAGAGGACACTGCAGTACAGAAGTGTTCTGTGACTGATGCAGGTAAGTTCTTAGAAACATATTTAAGAAAACACCTTTCTAAGCAGTACATAACTGCAAGACATACGTTTTTAGCAGGCAGCGTTCAGGTGAGTATCTGCATGCTCTGTCTAAATGCAAATCAAGTTTCAGCCCTGAAACCCCCCATCTTTACAGACTTGTTTTTGGAGGAGATGTTTCTTCACATTCTGATATAGCTGGTTGCTGATTTATTTATGTAATGAATATTTTAATAGTTACATTTTATATATGGTACGTCTATACATTTGGTGAAAAGACCAACTTTTCTCTGAGATAGCTTTGGAAAAGTATTGTGGTGTAGCTTGTCTTTCTCACCTGTTCTGTGCCAGCTGCCTTTTTTCAAATTGTGTTCATCTCAATTCATGAAGAGTGATGTCAGAGCTCTGTAGTTCTTTCTCAGCTTGGTCATCTGAGTTTAAAACCTTCCTCATATTTCACTGTTGTCCAGCCATTAGAACTGGTTTTAGGGCTGTACTGTCACACTGCATACATGCAGCATTACTTCAACTTGTACTTCAGAGAGGGGAAACACATTGTATAGAATGTGTGGCTGCATGATCTTCACTTCTTTGGTCCCACCCTGTCAGTTCTTTTCTTATACCCTTCCTGCTGGTGCACGCTGCCTACATCCCACGTGTCTCCTCCTGCCCTGCCTCTTGTACCCACTTACCCCCTCCTCCAGCCCACAAAATCTCCTTTCTGCAGTCTCTGTCTGCTTTCTGTGAAAGCTTTGGTTTTCCTTTCTGTGAGTAACAAGGGACCAAAATTACACAGGGCACATTGCTGCTGTTCCTTAAATACTGCAGTCAGCATTTATTCTGAGGGGATCTTAGGGCCTTTTTTTCTAAGCATTTAAATCTATACCAAAGAGAAATCACCTGTTCTCTTAAATGAGGATATTTTCCAAGCAAGATGATCACAGGTAACAAAATTGTTAAAATGCTGACTAATTGCAAGGGAACTTTATTCATTTGCTCCTGTTAAGAGTGTGTAGTTCTCTAAGAGTGGCCAGATCTTTCCTTACTGTGTGTGATGGTTAATTTATAACAGACAAAAATTCCTCTAGAGAAGCACAGCTCTCTCTGTAACAGGCCAGAAATACAGATAATCAACTGTGCATTCAAACTGCTTGTATTAATTCAGAGCATTTTTTAAAATGTCATTTGTCTTATTTCCTTCTGCAGAGGAATCTTCCATTAGCCATGTGGATTTCTGCTAAATGAGACGGTTGTGGCATTCAATGGCAACAAAGGAAAATTCTAATTCTAATGAGTTTTAATGACTTGTTTCAGCTATTTTTAACTCCTCGCAATCAATAGTTGACTTTTTTTCTAATTCAGCATAAATGATTATATCTCCCCATCCAGCACCAGGGGAAACTTATGAAGATTGTTTCCCATATTAACAGTTTTAAGACTTTTTTTTAGAAAGGAAAAGAGCAAAGATGAGGATTATTTACAATAGAATTTTGCCTTCTTGAAGTTTATAGATGCAGTCTGAAGAGGCTATACCTCTTATCTGTACAGTTTTGGATAAGTTATAATGATATTAAGTTATGAAGTGATAATTGTACATCTCAAAGCTAAATGCATGGATACAGTTGCTCAGAATAGAGTAAAAACATGGTGGTGGTGTTTTTTTTTTTTTTTTTTGCTTAGGGAATAGATGAGATAACTCAGTTCTGTTAGAGACAGTGTTCTTGGTGATAAAGCTCCAAACAAAACCTCATCACTAATACATACCAACTTTTGCAGATTTATGAAATATAAGGGCTGCTCCAAAAGTGATGTCTCCTATTTTATGGCATTGACCATGATGTCAGAGGTGGATTTTGGTGGTATGGCAGTAGAGGTGGAATCTTCCTGCCAGTAAACTGTGTTGTTGCTGTGTGACAGATGGCAGCAGAGGGGCACTCTGACATAATGGCATGTGACATGGAAGTGTGGATGAAGCAAAGGTGTGGAACTGAGTTCATCCGTGTGGAACAAATGGCACTCACTGTCGCTCATTGTCACTTGCTGAACGCTTATGGAGACCAACCAGTGGATGTGAGCACAGTGAGGGATGAGTGGTGCATTTCAGCAGGGCCAACAGCAACATCAAATGGTGAACCGTGTTCCAGATGGCTGCCTAGATTTTGATGAGCATAGCTCTCATTCATAGCTGGTGGCTGTGACTGTTGGGAAAAAAAGTGTTCTGCAGTTGAAAATTTGCTCTACCAAATGGTGTTCTTTTACTCTCTGTAACTGTTGTAGTTTCCACGGAGGAAAGTAGGAAGCATTACTTCCAGAGCACCTTGTTATTGGGTATGAAGAGGACAATTTAAAAAAAAAAAAATTCAACAGGCATCTTATTTCCTGATTTGTCTCCAATGCCCCAGCCGAATAAGGCAAGGAGTTGAAGGCAGGGGTGGTGTGTTACAGAATCACAGAATCACCCGGGTTGGAAGGGACCTCAAGGATCATGTAGTTCCAACCCCCCTGCCTAGCAGGGCCACCAAACATACACATTTAGATCAGGTTGCCCAGGACCCCGTCCAACCTGGCCTTGAACACGTCCAAGGACGGGGCATCCACAACCTCCCTGGGCAGCCCGTTCCAGGGCCTGACCACTCTCCTTGTAAAGAACTTCCCCCTAACGTCCAACCTAAATCTTCCCTCCTTCAAGTGTGTTGGTGTGTAATTAAAGCCTGTTGTAGAGGAGCACTTCTTAATTTCAGAATACTTGAGTAATAATATCAGGTTTCAGTTTTGCTTAAATGTGCCATTCAGCACTATTGTGCAGGGTTCCTGTGTTATGTCAATGAAAATAATTGAAAGAGAGAATAGGCGGATGAGTTTCTCGAACCCAGAACTCTGAGCAAAGACTTCTGGCTTTGGTGTTGATTGTCCTGACTTTCTGTGAGTCCTTTGGCAAGTGGCCACACCAGCTGCGCCTCAGCTTCCGTGAGGCCAATGTCTTTGAATATTGAATAACAGGATTTCTGTAATGGTAGCCTACATCTGAATATGACGTTTATGAAATGATCAACTTATCCAGTAGAGGATACTCTAGTCTTTAAGTGCTGGTTTATTTAATTATTGAATTTGCCATTTCTTGATTTTTCTTTGTGAAAGGGTATGTTAAGATAAAAAGAATACTTATGTGGAGCCATTTCTATCAGGGTATTGGAGTTTTGCTTTATGTGACCTTTACTTTAATCAAAGTATGTGATTGTTTGATTTATGCATTTCCCTAACAGAAGGCCATGCTCTCGATGAGCTGCTTGTTGTGTGGTCCAGAGCTTTGCTCAGGTGGCAGCCTCTTTGCTAGGGCTGACTGTTGTGTGCAGAAACGCTCAGAGGCAGCATCTTTTCAAGTTAAACTGGCTTTTGCATCAGCCTGTGAAAGTGTCAGGCAATTAAATGTGTGATAATCGAGGGAAATCTGTAAAGTCTGTTTTGTTTTGCCCTAATTGCTAATCCATTTATAAAACTGTTATCGCTTCATCCTTCTCCGTTTGTTCTCCGGTGCTGCACTGTCAGCCTTAACTCATGCTGATCTTCCTGATGGTGCAGCCATTCAAGTTAGCGAACAGTCATACTGTTAACAAAGATGGTGTACTGCACAATCTGTGTTTGCATGTCCGGTGGGGGTAAAAAGAAGTTCTTTATAACGATCCAGAAGTTGCTGTAGGTAAAGCATGTACTTGAAGGCTTCCACTTCTTTGGCATTTCTTTGCTGTATAGGTTTTACATTGGAGGAACTGTCAAGTGACCTCAAGCAAAATGGTGTTACAGAAGTGCTGAGGAATTTTGTGTGATGGGTGTTAACTATGAAAACTGTACGGCGCAGGGATTGTGTTTTCATAATGCTCCATTGTAGAGAGATGGCTGACGTGCACAGAGTGCAAGCCGGGGCATTGCCCATGGCAAGGCAGAAGCTCACCTCAGTTCACCTGAGGGGTGGGAGGGGGTGTGCAGCTGAAGTCAGCTTTGATTTTTAAAACAAAATCATCTTAAAGTCAATCCAGCCTTGGTTTGGTGGAGAAATGCAGCAAGCATTTATCAGCCTCACAGATTTTGAATTTCTTTGCCTTCTTCAGAAAATCTTTGTTCTTCTCTCTCCAACCATTACATAGAAGTATGAGATGCAGCTGCTGAGGGATGAGGCTCTGTTGGAGCTTTTGGAGCTGGTTGGAGCCCTTAAAAGAGCTGGTGAGATCTGCAGCACCCATGTGGCCCTTCTGTATGGAGAGCAATTGGAGTAGGTATAAAACAGGGTTTATATACTTAATTAAGCTTTCAGTGTATCATCTCCATACCAGTGCATTTACGGCCATGACAGAGAGCATCAAGTTGTCTCCCTGAAATATGGATTCAGATTTCTCATTATTTGTTCCAATAAATAATATTGTTTCCAGTGAAAACTATAGCTGGCACTGTAGTTTAAAAACAAACAAACAAAAAAAAAAAACAAACAACAAACAAAAACAAACAAGTGCCATGCTGCAGAGTTGCTCTGATGCAGCAGAAGGCAGACAGGATGACGTTGTGATGCTTGCAGCTCAGATGGTATAAATGCCTCACATCAGTTCTGTGGATTTGTCCTTGAACTTCTGCAGCTTTTAAGAACAGAAGAGTAAAATATTGTCAACATACATCTGTGCTTCACAGAGAATTGTGTTTCTGTCTTCACATGTGGACAGTAATCAGTGTCCAAAATGGAAGTATTTCTCTCTATTCTGAAGTATTTGCTACTATCTTATATTGTCTTGGCAATATAAATGGCAGGTGGTGTTTGAATCCCAATAATTTGCTAAGTGATAATGAGAAAACAACTCTACCTCTGCCTGATGAATCAGCATGTTACTATACTTGGTGAACTGGAAAGGAAGAAATCAAATTTTAATAATTTTATTTCTTTATTTTCTTTTTTATTGGATTCATAGCAACTGTATATGTAAGAGATATGTATTATATTTTCTTTTGAAGTAAGAATCAAAGAAATTATACTTTCTTTACAAAAAGTGTGTGGTAAGCCTATGTTTTGTCACTTATACATGGTGATGCATCGTATTCCCCATCTGACAGGTTGGGGTCCTGTTGTGCTGGACGCTTCACTAACAGAGATTGTTATTGCTCTGATAAACACACGACTCCAAAGAATGGGTTTGGGTTTTAAGCAAGTAAACAGATGATGGGAGAATATAAAAAGAAATGTTACTTGACCTTCTAAGTGCCTGGAGGGGCAGGGCTATTAATCAGGAGCAGAGGTGCTGTGATCTGCAGATGCTGCTGTCAAGGTTACAGTACCTCTGCCCAAGGATGCCCCCTCTTTGGGGCTGTTGCAGTAATGATCTGGAAAGAAGTGTGTCACCACGGTTACCTGGTATCAGATTCCTTACTTCTGTCCCCAGGAGAAAATACCTGTGTTTAGGAAATGCTAAATTTCCTGTTAGACTTGAGACAGCAGACTGCATAGTCCAGATCTGGAATAAAGGTAAGTTTTATGAGTGTGATGTGATTTTTTTTTTTTTTCTTTTTTTTTTTTTTTTTCCCTTCTATTTTACTTCAGGCTCCAGACTGATTAATGCCTACTGGGAGTGAGATCCATAGATTTTGGCCAATCTGGCAGGTCCCTGAAGGGCTCACACTGGTACTTTAGGAACATATGTAGCATTTCAGGCTGGAAAAATATCTGTCCTGGAGGAGAAATCGGTTTTGTAGCATGAACTACCAGGAGAAAAATGGTCATTGCAGCGTGATGCGGATGCTGTGAGGAGGAAGCTGTTATTTTGTGCAGGAGCCAGATTGCTTAGCTAGAGATGGAAGAAAGGAAAAGCACAGTGCTGTGCTCCAGAGCTATGCAAATCGCCTGGCTGTGATTTCACTCCCGGCACAGTATTGGTTTTCACACTAATCAAAATCTGCACTGGAGAACAGATGGGTAAGAACAGACCAAAGGAAAACAGCATCAATTCTGTTAAACTCTGGGCAAATTTAAAGAGAGCCAATTGCTAGAGGGATGCTCTTCTGTGTGAAAAAGCATCTGTGCTCTTTCGAGGGGGGGAGGTTTAGAGAGCTAGTGATACGTGCATGCATGCCTCTTGCCTTGTCCTGGTTTTATTTTTTTTCTCTCTCCTGGTTCTGGGTGAAATAATTATCTTCTTCAATTAGAGAAGTATGTGCTGGAGTAGACCTGCAGGGAAATTATCACACTTGTCCTGCTGCACAGTCAGCAGTTTTGCCCACTACTGCTTAATCCAGCTTGAGGTCTGCTGCAGTCACAGAATTCAAGCGAAAGAGTGGGGCTGATGCAATATGGAATGTGCTCTGCAATCTGAATGAAGCACATCCTGTTTGTGTTCCAGGTGTAGCTCTTTTGTCTTGAATGAAATCCTGAAAGGTATTTCTTTGTCTGGAATTTGAAGAAAGCAGGAAAATGTTTATTCCCCATCTTCAGTGCCGTGATATTTTAATACACAGCCACTGGGGATGAGTGCTGTGACATGAGCTTTGGATGATCTCTCTGTAAAATCTTGCCTCTCTGCACCAGGCAAAGGTTGCTCTCAGTCTCACTGGAAAAGCTGTGACTTTGTTCTGTGGTTGTCATAAGAAAATACTACTTTTCTCTCAGCCTTGCCCTTCTTGGAGAATAAACAGCTTTATTTATGCTGTGTGAATGCATCTGTTCAGATAGCTTGCCTTTTTATAACAAATAGTATCTGAACTGAATATCCAAGCCAGAGAGATTAGATGTGGAAATATGTAATGGGTCTTCTGTGCATCTGTGTAGGTGTAATCAAAGGTTGGGCTACTTCATGTTGTGTTGAATGAGGCCAGGCATGGTGATGCTCTGTTCATTAGACTGGCTCATTTCAGTGTGTTTGGAAGGATTATGCTCAAACCCTTTACATTTAATGACAAATTAGGGAGTTTACCTATCAGTGTGTTAACCCTCTCTTGCCCCATTAATGATATTTAGTATTTTTTTTTTTTTAATTAATTATCATGTTTAGCATCTGTCACTGTAGTTTAAACTTGAGGAACAGTTTGGTTGTGAATGCCAAGTGTTGCAAATGCAGGGCATTTGGGGAGTCTGGCTGCAGTTATGTCTGGTGCATGGCATGTTTATTCCGTGGCTGGGACTTGTGTTCCATGTTCTTGATACTGCAGGTGGAATCCTGCAGGAGTGACAATCCTATATTTGACCTTTTCAGTAAATACTATTTGCAGCAAAATACAGTTGTCTGCTCAGACGCTGGTGAGACTGCTGGCTTGCAAAATGTGATGTATTTTTCTATTTGTAAAGGCAATTAAGAAACCAGAGTGGTTTAGAAAAGCAATAGGTGGTCTTGTATTTACTCTGGTCATACCAGGAAAAAAGCATTTTGCTTCAGGTTGACTCAAAACAGAGGTGCTGAGTAAATTAATCAGCCTTCATGAGAGTGTTTCAAATTAACGTGAAAGAAGATATGTAACTGAACATTCATATTATTACCTTCACATTGTGGGATTTGTAAGGATATCTAAAGAAAAACTATGTGAAACTGCATGAACATCATCCCTGTGCTTCCTGAATCAATGAGTCAGATTTGAAGAACATCAAGATCAGCTTGAGTGAGTTGAGGTAATCTAAAACAATTTTTTGTGTGTGTTGATTTCAGATATTGAAGGAGAAGTCAGCTGTCCCCAGAGTGTGGTGGCACCTTCTTTGGGAGTTGGGTTGCTCTTTTTCTGAAGTATTAGTGGGCTTCAGCCCCCTCAGTAGTAACTGGGATTTGGCTTTTTGAGGCTGACAGGAGGGGAAAAAAACCACTCTCAAGGCCGCCAGAATCCTCAGATAAATCCTTGGCTCTGAGGGTAATGGGTTAATGCATTTGCGTACTTCAGAAACTGGAGGACAAGATAACAAATAAATCCTTAATGTTATGCATGCACTTAAAATTTTAAATTGCTATTTAGTGACCTTGTTGTAGAGAGGCAATCTCAGAGGAATATGATGGTCTTCCTTCTGGGCTCCTCCTCTGTTTGTATTTTTATTTTCATCAAAATTAATTTGTGTTCAACAACAAATACACTTTAGGCCAGATAGCTGAAATGCACTCATTTGGGGTCATGATTTTGGAGTGCAAATCCCACATTGGGTTATGTTTGTCGAAATGGCTTATCTTTCAGGTCCTGGCTGACCCCAGGCTGCTGTGTCATTGGTGGGTGTAGCTGAGGGTAAAGAGCTCTGAAAATCAGGTCGCTCCTGTTCCTGTGGCTGAATCTGGAAGTTACTCCACCGAGTAAATGTTGCCCTAAATAAATAAACCATAATATTGCTGGCGTGGAGGCTTTGGGCAGCTTTAGTTTAACATATCATACCGTGTTGTCATTCTGTTCTCCATGCTGGTTCCTACATGTGTTAGAAATTTGGAACAAATGCTGATGGAGCACAGAATTCACTCATAGAATCACAGAATAGCCATGGTTGGAAGTGATCTCAAGGATCACGAGTCTCCAGCCCGTCTGCCACATGCAGGGCCACCAATCTCCACGTTTCATACCAGCCCAGGCTGCTCACGGCCCCATCCAACCTGGCCTTGAACACCTCCAGGGATGGATGGGGCATCCACAGCCTCTTTGGGCAGCTGTTCCAGCACCTCACCACTCTCATGCTTTTGTCTAACCTTTTTCTTCCCACAGAGGGGATATGGAAAATACTGCACAGGACAGCTGTATGCATCTGTGCTCAGCATGTCCTTCTTAAGTGAGGGTGTTCATAAGCCAGGTCTGCTCCCTTGTCTGCTCCCCTTGCAGCCTGTGATCCTTGTGATGCAGCTGGCAGAGCTGGAGCTTGCTCCTGTAGGGAAGAGTCTTGGCTAAGGTGGGTTTGGTGGGGACAGGCTGCCTGTTGGACCCAGCCACCCCAGCAGGTGCTGCCTCTGAAAGCTTTGGCCTTAGCTGCAGCTTGTTTTGGAGGCATGGCTCCAAGGATGGTGGGAGATGCTTCTGAGACAGAACGTGGTAAAGTGGGGTATTTGGCGTGCCACAGGAGAGCAGCATTTGAGCAAGTGACTTAAACTTTGTAGTTCTTAAAAATAAGTGGTGTTTAGGGCAAGCATTCAGTGTTATAATTAGAAACTTTTTGATAGTGCTTTATGACTCATGTAGATGTTGAACGGTTGGACTGGATGATCTTTTAGGTCTTTTCCAACCTTGGTGATTCTATGATTCTATGAAGGTGGTGTTGTACTTCAGTTGTCCTCAGCAATTTGGGGGGTGTGTGTATAATACGTTCCAATACCCATCCTCTCAGCTGGCACAAAATTATCTGTCATGATAACCCAGGTATGCAGGGCTGGCTAAGCAGGCCTGAATGTCTGCTGCCAAGGCAGCACATCCGGAGCAGCAGTGGGAAGCTGGGTTAACTGAACAGCAGATCACTACTCCGGGGTTGTTGGTTGCAGAACAGATTCCTCCCTTGCCTTTGCTTCTTAGGGAGTGGTATTACCTTCAGGGTACTGTCAAAATGGCACGCATTTTTTAATGTTGGTTGGTTGTTTTTTCCGTTACATCTTGTAAATAGAGAGCAATGCTGTTCTTGGCTTTAGCGCAAAACTTATGTGAGAATTTGTGTTTGTTTTGAGACCCCATTTTCTTGGAAGGAGGCTGGTGAAGACTGAAGGCTGATGTGTAAGGAAAAGTGCAGCTAAGTTGCTAGCAACTTTTTGTCTGAATCCCCAGCAAATGCAAGTTGGTGTGGAGGTTGAATCAGCACAGCAGAGAACACATTACCTCTTAGGAAAGACTGGGTGTACTAATATTTGTAAGTCTTAGAGCTCTCTTCCACACTGAAGGGACCCACTGGACAGTATCAGTAGCCTCCCAAGTGTTGTTTTCACTTAGCTGGTTATGACATATTCCTCAAAGAAATGCGTTTCTCTAGGCAGTCTGTGTGAGATCAAGTGTGGTGTGACAGCATGACTAATGTGCATCTACAATTAAATAAAGTTCCTGGAGATTTCTTTTTTTCATGTGGCAGTGCCAAGAGATTTGCAAAGTCTGTGATGTTGACAGTTGCAATAATTACACTGCATCCATTATGCTGCTTTTTCTTGGTACAGTAGATTTCCTGAGCTGGGCTGAGCAGGAGTGCAGTGCCTCTCATTTTAACCTGTTGGTTGCAACCTGCTCAATGCTGTGTCTACACATTGCGTTTTCATTTGTTGCATACCAAGATTAAGTCATGGATTTATTTTTTTATTTTTTTATTTTTTTCAAACCAAGATTAGCTCATAAATACATCTAGTGGTATCCTTGTTCCTCTTTCCTTCACTTTTACACCTGATCTGACTGGGTGGTTTGTTGTGTCACCCCTAATGTCTTTAGACTTTTCTCTTTATATTCTAGGTTCTGTAAAATTTCAAGAGATTTCTGTCCAGTTCCTGGAAATTGGCCTCTATCATGGGCTGTTTAAAACCAGAGGGTCTCAAATTGAAGTTTGAAAATGTTGAACCTCCAGGTCCTACCACTGGCTGTCTGCTCTGAGATATAGGGCATTGCTGAAATGGGCACCAATCTGAGTCGCCCCTGCCTTTCTGCTCTTGCAGCTGTGCAGAGTAGGTTTGAAATGTTGTCAGGTCAGAAGGATAAGTATTTATGCATAAAGTAATCGAATTGACAGCTTGGATCAACTCATTTTCCCCTCACCTGCTGTGCAAAACCTTACTAGGATGACAAGAAAATAGTGCTTTCATTGCAGAACACAACTAATCACGCACAGGGAGGCAGGGTTTGAACATGTGCTAGCACAGACTCCCTTGTTAATTTGCTGCTGTTCTATAACTTTTTTCTTATTACTGGGGTAGGAGTATAGTATTAGTTTGTTCTCAAGTGCAAAGCTTAGCTTGAGGCTAAAAAAAAAAAAAATAATCATCTTTCATAACAGTGCAGCCTCATTGCAATATTTGGAAATTGAGATTCTGTGATTGATGCTATGATGTTATGTAACGTGCCACATTCTGTTGTCAAAACTTATTTTTGTTACTGTCAACACTTTAATATGTCTAGACAGAGGTATAAATAATTGCTGCAATAAGAGGAGCTTTCAGATAAGAAATATAATGCCTGTTGCTTTGCAGAAAGGAAATGTAACAGAGGCATATTTATCACTTTGAAATCACAAATCCTGCAATGATATTTGATTCGCGCAGAAAAGTTATCATCCAGATTTTTAATTGGAATACTAGATATGTCCTTTGTACTATTTTGAATCTCACCTGTTAATGGAAGGAGTTGTCAGTGAGGAATGAAATGAATTATTTGTCTTTTATTTAAGATTCAAATCAGTAAAACCATGGAAATGAGATTAATGTGGAAGTCAACAGCATGAGTCTTTAGACTGTACCCAGAATTTATAATCTAATTTGTGCCCTCTCTTGCAAGTAAAGCATTTGCCTTCATGTCAAGGGAACTCCAAGTGGCACCTGCCTGCAGCCAGGGACCGCTCTGGGGTCTCGGTGTGGGGCTGGAGGTGTGCTCCCACCATCTGCAGGGACTGTGCTGACTGTGCTGTAAAGGCAGCTGGGCCAGGCAGACACTGCCCTGTATGGAGCAGTGTTACTGAAAAAACTTCTTAAATGCTTGTGTTTGACAGATTGAATGTAGCAGTAATGCTCCTAAAATCCTCCTTAACCTGACAGCTTTAGAACGTGGGTATTCCGTTATACTTACATAAATGGAGAATGTTTGCACAGTGCGTGCACAAAAGAAAAGCCTTAGTAGTGCTTTCTCTCTTTGTCGCGTGTCTTTCAAGATTAACTGAGCAGTTGGAAAGGAATTAGGGTCTAGATTGGTTAGAGGCTGTTTTTGGGAGTAGCTTCCAGAAATTTTTACAGTAATAAAATCTTAGGAGATTTTAGCAAAAGGGCATTGATCAAATGGAAAGAAGCATCATGACTTTACACAAAGTGGGTCACGGAGCCAGACTCTTTCTGGTCTGAGCAAGGTTAGAAATTAGAAAGATGGATTTAAGCTGTGGACCCAAGGTGGAAATGTTTTTAGTTGTTTACCTGCCAGGCCCACTTTCACAGCCTTGTAAGGTCTGGTGCCCCTGTTCAGTGCAGAGGAGTGGGATTAGATGACATTTAAAGATCCCTTCCAACTCAAATGATTCTCTGTTCTTTATCTCTCCAGAGCAGCAGCAGGCAGCCAACCAAACCAAAACATGGAGAGGAGAAAATATATTTTATTTGGCTTTTTCAGAAAGAACGTTTTAATTATTTTCTATCATGATCCCTACGCACTTCTGTGTTCTTGTTCAATTGGGGGTTTGAATTAGGAAGCCTGCTAACTTGGGCAGCACTGTTCAAACACCATATAGAAGCAGCAGCATCTGCTCTTTCTAATAATGCTCTTTGTTCCAGGCAGTGCATCTTATTTTTTAAGAAACCAGCTGCTCATTTTTGGAACGGTTAACTATTTGCTGATTTTACAATTAAAAATGACTTCAGCTATTACTGAAAACCTATTGTGACTGTAGCAGTGATGCTCCTTTTTTTTTTTTTTTTTAAATGATTTTTTAGGATTGCTGCCAGCGTGCTCATTTCACAGCAAAGCTGCTGTTGCCTAATTAGTGACAGAAAATGCCAATGCTTTCATCTGAGGGAGAAGAATCAACTTTTTAATACCACATCACTGATTAAAACCAACCTTGTTGACGTTTAGGCAGTTGATTTGAGGCAGTGGTCAAAAGCAGAGCTGCAGCGTGTGAGTGCAGATACCTGTTGTAGCCCTGTGCTTTAGGACAGGTTTATTTAGGTCTAGTTAGATTGCTTTCCCAGCATTGCTCTTCAGCTTGCTACTGCTTTTACAATGCAAATGCTTGCTCTTTAGGGCTGACCTTACCATACAGACTGTGCTGTTGTTCAGGGAGCAGGAATATTCATTTGAATGAATGTGTGTTGCTGAAGCCTCGAGCAGGGCTGTGATCTGAGGGGTTTATCCAGCATTCTCAAGTTCCCTACCAATGCTACCATTTATTTTTCTGATGTAAAAGCAAATTTAATGCATTTGCATTCATGCAACTTTTCTTTTAGATTTGAATTCGTGCTGTGCAGTTAGCCTGGGCTTGACGTTATTTAACCTTCTTACCACCACTGACTGGATACCCCCTTTATGTGTTTATCTCATTTAGTCTGTTAGCATGGATGGCTGATTTTTATTTTTGACAGTAATGGTGTCATGCCAGGTAGTGTTTGCAGTGATTTCCAAGGGATGAGAGTGTGGAGGTGCTGACATATTGCTATAAACCTGAGCTATCGGTGCTTCCTTGCAGCAAAAAGCAGCAGCTCCTGGAAATAAAGGCAAATGAGCTGTGCAAAGCCCAGTGATTGTCATAAAAAATGGAAATAATCTTAGATATATACGTAGTGCTTTCTAGTGCAAGCACTCATTTTCTGTAAGGCAAGCATGTGGCTTAAAAATTAATAACCTCATTGATTGCATAGTTCATTAGAATATAATTTTTAATGGTAAAGTGTATTGTATTCTGCATTGAACAGCTGCTGTGGGTCACAGCAAAGCAACTGGTTGATGTGTTGGTCAGAACAGTTCAGGGTCTGCCCAGTGTGACCAAGGGAAGCTTTCTGACAGCTTCCTGCAGTCTGGAAGTTTCCTTCCCAGAAAAAATTTGCCTCTTATGGATAAGAGAAGCCCTTGCTGCATTTGTAAAAGGATAGGAATTGAAAGACAATATTGAATAGAAATTAAATATGACTTTTTGTTGTAAAGGATTGTGTATAACTTGATAATTTCTGAAAAGTCTGAGGAGGAGGAACAGATGGAAAGGATACATATAGGGCTGTCTGTCCTTTAAGAGGAGAAGGTGGGGATGGGTGGGAAATCCAAAGCCTTAGAAAGCAGCTGTCTGAACTGTTCCTTGCTTTCAAGCCAGCTCAGGAAAAGATTTTTTTTTCTAATCTAAGGAAAGAAACATACAGCTTACGTGGGCTATTTCTTCTCACGAGCTTGTATTTGTAGCCTCACTCATTCACGTAAAGGGGATTTTTCTCCAAAGAAACAAGTGTCACAGTTTGGCTCAGTGTTTGGCTATTAGATTATTTGTGGTAGTGGTTCTGATTTAACCCCCGTGTCTTCTGGGGCCAAGTAATTGATTTTTGCTTTCTTGGATTCAGAAATTGCACTGAATAGCAATATGGCTGAACACTGGTTATTTAGTATAAACTTTGAGCAGAGAGTAGAATTTGAAGCTTGACTGCTTGGTTGTTTGTTCCACTGTGAATAAGTAGTATAACCTGCTTTGGCAGGGGGGTTGGACTCGATGATCTCAGGAGGTCCCTTCCAACCCCTACAGTTCTGTGATTCTGTGATTCTGTGAATATTCTGCTGCGTTTTTTTTGTGAGGAGGAAGGTGTGATTTACCCTCCTTCAAAAGCTGGATGATCTTTACGCTTTGCTGAGAGTGAGTGGAAGTATTACTTAGTCCAAAGATCACTATGGTGGCAGTAGGGCCATTTATTTCCTGCCCTGCACTTCCTCATCCTTCATTACTGTCAAAGGCCGCGGGCAGCGTGAGCAGCTTGAGAGGAGCAGAAGACATTGTGGATACCTCTTTGCTTGTATTGATCCTCTATTTGCAGCATCTTAAATGCTCTTTCCTTAGAGAGCATTAGCTGCTCTGAGTTATGAAGTTACTGCAACTCCTGAGCTCTGAAATGGAAGAAATCAGTTGAAGTTGACCTGTTTTTGTGTCTTGAGGACCTGGCATCATGCACTTGGGTTGTACACTGCTGCATGTGGTCCAGAGGGTTCTGCTCTAAGCACTGGTTACAGCTTCACTTCTGATGTGCAAAAGAAGATTCCCTTGGAGGTGTGTCTGGTTTGGTGATGGAAAGCTTTTTGGCTGAATGGAGCATTCATAATTACCCAACCAGCCTGTCAAAGTGTATCGTATTATGTAATTTGGTGTACATTTCAACCATTTGAAAGCACTGTTGGTCTTTGAAAAAGGTCTGGAGGTGATTTTTTTTTTTTTTTTTTTTTTTTTTTTTTTTTCCTTTGCTTTGTTAAAAGAATGAAGTAGAGGGCTTTTAGCAGGGGTTCCTTTTGTATGTTTGGTTTTCTGTTGTATTTGATTTCTGAGGCAGGGTAAAGCTGTCCAAGCTTTGTTAAAGGCATACTTGCATAGTTGCTCCTCTTCACTGCTTCTAATGAGAGCAGTACCACTGGTGACTTGGAGCTACCAGTGGAATACAGTCTGCTTTTCCTGCACTCGGCTGTTTCTCTCCCAAGGGCTTGGAGCAGATCAGATTTGCTGCCTTGTTCATGAAATCGTTTATTATGCTGATGTTAGTGGTGTCTCTTAAACTTCCCCGAATAAATGCCTTTTCTTTCCAGAAGGTTGCATAAATGTGTATTTATGAATAAATAGAGAAGTAGTCTGGTGGGTGGCAGAATTGTTTCCTCGCCTACAGGGAGGTGCAGTTTAAGTACAGACAATTTATTGTCTCATCCTACTGTCTGTCCCTGTCCCTGCTGCTGGACAGGGCTGAAGGATGGCAGCAGAGCTGGCTGTCACAGCGGAGATGCGTTTTGCCCCTTGGCGAGGCTGGCACTTGGTACAAGTCGTGTCCGTCTGTCAGCTCCTGAGGCAAAATGGTGACAGCTGTGAAGTATTTGCAGGCTGGGCTCTGCCCTTCCAAGCACCAACCAACTTGTGCTTGGGCTGTGCGAGCAGGGAGGGCAGAAGTGCATTTTCAATGTAGTCTGTAGGTAAAAGGCAGCTGAGATGACTGAATAGTTTGTGTCCGAAGATTTGTTGTTTACTGTGAAGTCTAAAGTGTTGGGTTGTTTTTGGTTTTTTTTTTGTTTTCCTATATGGAGAACAGTGTGCAGCAAGGTGTCTCGTGAGCAGAAATTGGGTGATAATGGAGTTATCCAAAGGAGTGTAACTTCATTGCCTGTTTTTGCTGTCTCACATTAGTTTGCATGCATCATCTTCACTTTTGGACAGGCACATGGTGCCTATGTTAATGACCTTCCTCACTGCTGTCCCTGTTATTTTAGCAAAGGGGGCCTAAAGGGGGAATGTTGATCTTTTTTCCATCTCCGTGCTTTTTCTGGCCCCTGTTATTCTTTTAGGTATGTCCTAAGGGGCTTAGAGGTCATACTGCTGTGATGGTCTCTAAGCTGGATCAGTGTTTAACTTCCTGCTGTGGCATGTTATAGGAGCTTCTCATTGTTGTAAACGGAAATATCACTAATCAATGATAACTGTAATAAGGTTATTGCCAAATAGGCTTTGTTGGAGGCAGTGGTTAGTAGCCTGAAATGAAAGAGACAGAGCTAATCCTGAGATGTGAGAAGCAGCTGCTAGAATTGTGTATGCGATGGCTCAGTGTACAGAGCATGTGAAATCGTGTTACCATTGCAGCTTTCCTGTTGGTTTGTTTTCCCCTCATGAAGTGCTTTCAGTTGTTGGTAGATACGAAAGGGCAATACCATCCCTTCCCCACCTTTTCTCCATGACAGTCTTGGTTTATGCATTATTTGCTAAGAGTTTGTTGTTGATATCACCCTCTGATTCTGAAGATACGTGTATATATATCAGATTAAGCTGTGTAATGAGAAGATAATTTTAGCTTCTGAATGTCCTGTTGATCATGACCAAGATACTGAATGTGTGATAGTTTGGATAAAATATTGATTGTAATTTTCTATGAAGGCAGAATCAAGTGAAGTTTGTAGGAGGAAGAAGCCAGCATTTTATTTCACTGCAGAATGTTAAATATTTTTTAAATGTCCAGTTAATCAAAATCTTTAGTTCATTTCTGGGCATGAACAGAAAAACTGCCAGGTGGTATGGGGATGGAAGAAACAAGAACGGAAGGACTGGAATCAAATGGTGGTTGCAGGGCATTTCTATTTGGAGCTTTATTTTCTTTGCTATTTAAGCTTTCCTTTCTTCCTTGTCAAAGCATGATAACATCAGTTTAACGCTTTTTCACGTTTATGGTGTCTCTCTGCTCATAATCATTCTCATTAAACCAAAGTGTGAGGAATGATGCAGGCGCTGTTGGGGTTGATGCTGACAGACTTTGCTGTTTCAGAAAGTACAAAAACATTGACTCATTTAACTGCCCTGTAGTAAATGAGTGGTAGATAATCCTCTGTGAAGGCTTTGCATTTGATTTCAGTGCGGCCTTTCAGTTTCAGAGGTGAAACAAGACCGCTTGGTATGTAACAGATCTGGTAATGCTGACTAAATTGGCTGAGGTGACTTCACAGAGATTCAAACTGCAGCTTGCCTGGAGCTTGATTTTTTGAAAAGCACATGATTTAGTTTTTAATTTCAAACGTCAGTAGGAATCCATTTTATCCACTTGCTCATGCAGATGACGGGTGGTGTAGCACAAGGAAGAAACTCACCTTTGACTAGATGACAGTGACCTGTTTTCCTCCTGTATGGTGCTCTGCTGTTGGCTCCAATTTGTACAGGGCTATGCCCTCTGATTCTGTTGGCTTTGATGCCTGGGTTCGTTGGTTGCTGGAACTGAAGTCAAGCCTGTTTCATAACCTCGTGTTTCAAGGTCTGTCCCCATTTAGTCTTCATGTCATTGTGCTGGAGTTATCCATATAGGTATGGAGGAGGTTGGCACCCTGTGTCCATGTGCTGCAGCTGCAGGCCAGGGACTGGCTTTGCATCGTGCATCTGCTCCACTGTGTGAGTGGACATAGCTTGGTGAAAGAGTAAGTGCCAGCACTGAGTTTTGATCGATTATCTTGTCTGGGGGAGAAGGAGAGAAGTAGTACTGAGATTTTACTTGATTGAATCTTAATCTTTAAATTAGTAAGACTGTGAGATTTCCTAAGCTACAATTTTAGAAGAACTGTTATCATTTTGAGAAAACAAAGACTAGGAACATTATGGCGTCAAATGTAGAACAAATTGATGTTTGAAATGATGTGTTGTACATCTGCACATATTTTAAAAAAAGAACTTAATTTCCTAATGTTGTTCTGGATCTTACCCCCCTTTCCTCGTGTTCATCTGTGTTCTATTTTCTTCCTTTTGCATCTATAATTACATGCATTATTAGAACTGGCAAGATGAGCACCTCCAGATGCATCCTACAGGAATCCAGCCAATGCTGACTCTATTCCCACATTAGATGACATGCTAAGTCAGTGAAGCTTGATTGTCAAAATCCATTCCCTTTCTACTGTGCTTCTAAACCCATCTTCTCACGTAATGTTTTGACACAGGGTGGCTAATATTAAGCTCAAAAAATATCCCAGACTTAAGGAGGTTTCTTTTAGTTTGTTGAACTAAAATACTGTTAAAAGCAGTATTTTGAAATAGTGCTATTCTAGTACTATGGAAAGCTTGTCTTAATCTTCTGTCAGATGAAACAACTCGGTGGGTTTATAGTCTGTCACTTTGAACCTTTCACTTTTTTTATCATTCTTCAGATGCTTGTTCTCTAAAGACAAGAATCAGTGCACTTAGTAAACATAATGCATTTTGTACTGTTATTTCTTGCAACCAGATAACAGCAACTTTTCCTTTTGCAGAACTGCATATCCATTTTATTCATTATTTTACAGGTATCAGGCAACAGCTTGTCAACATTGCTCCTTCTACGGAATCTTTTCCTAACTGGAGAACTATACTATCACCAACATGGCCTTCCACAGAAACTAAGACTTCCTCTGTTGCTGATATTTCTATGGGACAGACTTTGGAGAATGCAAATTTGCTTCAGATGATAAAAACAACACTGACTGGCACACATACAAGAACTTTGGATCAAACAAACCTGTCTCCCACCCTTTATCAAGGCAGTGGAAGTAGTGCATCCCAAGAACCTGCTGAAGTTTCTGCTGAGTCACCCCTGAGGTTGTCATCTCAAGATCCAGATGAAACAGCTGGGGAATCAGGTTTGCCTCAACTCGGTATGTTTGCCACATTATCCACTATACCATCAGTGACACATTTGAGTACAGCTGTGCCATTTCAGCTAACACCATTAGAAACACCTTCCATTTCAAAAGAAAGCACATCAGGACCAGACATGCTTGCTGCTGTTCCATCTCCATTATTTTCTTCATTGGCAAAACAGTCACCTCATACCATAAATTTTTCTAAATCAGCTGTACTGGCCTTCAGAGTTCCTCTGTCTGCAGAGCCTGAAAGTTCCTTCAGCACAGATTCGACCAACTCTCAGGTTAGTGAAAGCAGAAATAGTCCTTTAAGTGTGGTCAGTGATGTAAGTTCCAGTATGGTGAATCAAAGAAAGGGTCCTGAGTTTTTGACGGGCACCATGTCTTTCAATCTCTCTGGATCAACAGTGCATCCCACCAATATAGTGGGAAAAGAGTTTCCTTCAGGAAGAACCTCCTTTTTATCAGAATACTCTAATACTCCTGTGTCAAAAATATTACATCAGTTTTCTATGCCAGTAACTTCCAGAAGCATGTTATGGTTTCTGAATGAAAGTATGCATAATGTAGCTTCTACTGGAGTGAAACCCAACAGTCAGTCATTTAAGCCTCTGATTGGCAGAAATGATGATGTTACTCCTCTGTCTCCACCAGTTTTTCAGAATAAAGCAGAGGTTCCAGCGTTATTCTTCCATCCTGTGGGTACTCCACATAAAATGCCTCAGATGAGTCCTCATCAGTCTTCCACAGCACTTAGTAATTGCACTACAGGCTCTATCACTGCACCTTTCATGTCATCAGCTTCCCAGAGCCTGGCTGAGGTCTCCAGCTCAACAGAGAGCACGTCTTCCCTTTTGTTGCCAAAATCATTTATTCCAGATGCAAAGCACGCTCACAATGCAGTGCTGCCAGTACCAGCATTTAGAAGTGAAACAGATTTTCTTTTTAGAAATGCAACACACTCCTCTTCAGCAAGCACAATGCCTCCTTTGCTAACTGAGACAAATGAGCTTACCTCTGCTAAGACAGCACACGCAAACAGTCTAAGCACAGCAACAGCCAACCAAGGGTATTTTGCAAATCCCTTCGGCTGTTTTCTTGCCGCACTCAGTGGTATTTCTGAACTGGGCTTTGACAGAAGACCTCACTAATGGAGCTCATGAAGCAAATGGCACGCTGTTGCCTACTGCTTCATCACAAACCGTCCCATATTCTGATGGCTCTCCTGTGGTGAGAACAACTCAACAGTTTTTGACAAGATGGGTGACAGCAAAAATATCCACAGACTCTAACCCTGATTTTGTTCTGCCTTATGGCTCTCAGCTTTCCAAAGTTTCTCCAGATATCCATGTCAGCAAATTCTCTGGAGAGTTAAAGCTATCAGGAACTGCTTTGGAAACGGGAATGGCTGCTCCTGGTCTTGCTGCTATTACAGGACTTTCAAATCCTGAGCTTGCTGTCACAAGTACATCTGCTACTACAGCTATCTCTGGAACTGTACATCTTCTATCTGTTGATGCAGATGAAGACAGAAGTATGGGAGTACCCACTGTTGTAACCCCACATGGAGACTATTCACCACCAAGAACCTTGACTCAGCCTCGTTTTACCTCGGGTTGGACTTCACGTTCAGTTGATGCAGAGCAGTTAGTCTCTGTGCCTCCAGCACGGACTACCCTGCCATCCTTTGTTTCCATGACAACAGTGAGTGACAGCCACGGCTCAGGTTTCTCTGGGATTTCAAGTGCAGCCTCTGAAAGCAATATAGCTCCAGTCAGCCCTCCCAAACTCGCAGTTTCACCTTCTGTGTGGACTAACACAGTGTCTTTGTCCTCAGCTGACACTAGCATTTCTCTGGTAAAAAATTCAGTAAAAGCGGCAGTAAGAGAAGTTCCTCTGAGTACTTCTACGTCAGCAACTGAGTATCATTCGCTGTATTCAGTAGCTTCAGGTCTGCAAAAGAAAATGAGAACAAATAATCAGCTGCTTTTCTTTGCCCCTTCAGCAAAGCACACACACACAGTTACTGGTCACGATGCTTTGCACTTACCTGTCACTGGAGCAAAGCTAGACAGTTTTCCAGAACTTGTTATAGATGTGTTTGCACTGAAAACATCTCCTGTCCTACATCCATCCCTTACTACCATAATTCCTGCCAGCTTGCAGAAGAATGGAAACACAGCTGAAAACGTGACTAATTTCTTCACCACTGGGGACATTGATATCAGTGCACAGTATGAAGCACTGCTCCGTTTGCACGTGCCTCATGTTGATGATACAGGTGTTTTTCCCAGCTCTCTAGAATCGCAAACAACTGGTGCTGGAAAGATGACTTTACTGGCAAAAACCTTTAACACAACAGCAGTGTTGGCTTTTCAGCTCCCTGACAACTCATCTCTTTCAGCCAGCTATGAAATTGGTGCTGCCCGCAGCACGCTGCCAACCAAGCCTCCTGTTCCTGTAACCAAGCCTTTTAGCTCAGCTCACTCACATAGTTCTGTTACAGAAGAAGATATTGGTTCTGGAAATCTGGAGTTTATTGATAGCAGGTTAGAGTCCTCTGGTTATTTGGTTGTGGCTGATAAAAATCCAGCTATATTAAGTGTGGAGGAGTTGGGCACAAGTGCTATGAGGCAGAGTCTAGATTCCACTAGTATATCTAATAATGCCACTACGGGTGTGCCTTTGCAAACCCCTTCCATCAGTGCTCTGCAGTCAGTCATCATAACTTCTGTCCATCCATTACCAACACAACTAACTTCTGCTTTTTTTTCAACAACCAACTTTACCCGTTCTGTCATTACAGTGTTATCTGGAGTGTCTTCTGGTGCAATACCTACGGTAGGAACTTCAGAAGCAAAACCACTAACAAGAAAATCATCTCCAGCTTCACCAGTGCCAGCTTCTTCCTTCTTGTCGCTAGGCACTGAAAACACACCTTTGCCATCTGTGATGGCTTTAAACACTCCGGTACTGACACTAACAAAAAATAACACTGCCACAAAATTAACCTCAGTTCTAAGTTCAGTAGGAGCACATACAGATCTTCCTTTTGCAACAAGAAACACAGCTGCCTCACCTGTGGACATGACAGCTATGTTTATAACTCCTAAAAGCAGCAGTGTCGTGGCTTCCACGCCTGCACCCACAGCACACGTACCAAGGCAGATAAAAACAACAGTCACTGACAGCCAGAAATTCCCAAGCTCAGAAATCACCAAAACATCAACCCCATATCCACTGACAATTACAGCAGCTTTGACATCTATTACAGCATCAGCGAAAGCAACTAGGCTTCCCCCTACTCGAGTGGAAAACACTTCTGCTCCTTCAGAAACAACAGCAGCATCAGCTTTCGCTAACATGACCGCAGCTCCTCCTCTGGATTGCCGGCTCTCCTGGAACCTTATGGTTAAAACGGGTATGTGGGGCTGCTGAATTTGCTGAAAGGCTCTCTGTTGTTTGCGAGGGCCACCGGGTGGCGAAGGCAAAATGTACTCAAGTGTCAAAGAATGTGGGGGAGTGGTGATTAGCTGAGGGACTGGGCTACTGCATTAGTGAAACCGACAGATAACGGGTGTGGTGGTTAGGAACGGCACTGACTTTTTTTGTCGCTCAGATTTGACAAAGAATGTTTTAAATGAAGCAAGGCTGGGTGTGCTGAGGTTCAGCAGTCAGTGCAGTGGTCTGGCAGAGTCACATAGGTGGAGGCACAGCCACGTTGTGATGGTTTGGTTTCTCCGTGGCAAAGGGGTCTGTGTTACTGAAACAGATACTATAGTAACCTCAGTCTTTTGTCCTCTTTGCCTATAAAAACTGGATTAAGTATTCATACGAATACCTAATTCTATCATTAAAGATTCACTTGAAAATAACTTCTAGTATTTAAAGTTGTACAATTCAAAATAAGAGGATTTTGAGCTCACTGCATGAACAGAACACCATCTTATAGCTCTAAGAGCAATCTTTCACAGACTGCTATTCCATAATTTTAACAGCCCTATAATAAATAGGTCCGGAGAGAACCCTTGCCCAGGCTTCCTATGAACTCCTTATGGTAGCACAGGGCAGCACCAGCAAATGTGCGTATTTGGAAGACGCAACCAAAGAATTGTAAAAGGATTTATGAGCATATATAATCCTAGGTGATACTGGGGGACAATGAAATAACTGGATTTAGTAGCTGCTAAATATTTATACCTCTAGCATAATGAATGGAATAATTATTTCTAAAGATAGAAGTAGCTTGTATACAGTATGACTGGAAATACGTCAGTGCAGCTATAGAACTCTGCAAATTATAAGAGAAAAAGCTACTGAAAATGTTAGTAAACAAAGTGTACAGACAGTTGGTAAATTGCAAGCAGTAGTAACAGTGAAGTAACTTGTTTTTTGTTTAGCTCTGGTTGTGAAGGAATGAAGTGGTCATCCTTTACGGGAGCCTCCCTGTGTAGCAGCAGCCCTGTCCTCTGGGAAGGCTGCAGGCAGTCAGACATCATCGTAGCTCACTCAAAGGCAGCACTGCAAAGTCTTGTTGCTAAAGGAATCACAAGGGTTTGACTGTGCTCTGGAGCAGTGGGTTATTGTCACAGGAACAGTGGTGACCTTGGGGGCATTGCTGAGCCCCAACTGTTCTGGACTAAGCTCCAGTCTTGGAGCTGCTGCAAATTATAGATTCCTTCTTCTGCAATCTCCACCACCCTGTCCCAACACGAAAGAACTGAAAAAGGAGGCAATAGTATATTAAAGCCTCAAACTAACATGAAGTTTTTGCCATTTTGCAGTTCTGTTTCTGAACACGAGGAGGATGATGATCAGCAAATCCTTCAAGGAGAGTGTGACAAAAGGGCTTAACCAGGCGCTGAGACAAGCTTTCAACCAAAATGTCAGCACTCAGGTAAGCATGCCTGACTTGGCTGCATGAAGATACAAATAATAAACATTTGTAACTAAGTGGCTCTTGTGTTAGTGGCTGCAGCCTTACTATAAGCTTCAGGTTTGGGCATACTTACTCCCATTTAGATGCCTTCTTTTTGCTGAGTAGCACCTGGTGACTTTTTTTTGTCCTGTTGGCACTTATCTTATTGCATCTCATTTCTAATATGTGATTACAAACAGATTCAGATTACAGACAACACAAAACAAATTTGTGTTGCCTGTAGGCTTTATGCATCTGGGTGATTTGGCTGTCAAAGACAAATAGCAGGTATCTTTGTGGAGTGGTAGACAGTAAAAGGAAGTTAGTGGGCTAGATAGTGTGAGGTTTCCAGTGTTGGTTGATGGGACTCTGTTCTTCCCTCCTGGCTGCTTTCTCACTCATACCTAATACATCAATATCTCCGGATTAGTTCTGACATGTGGGCAGTTGTGTGTACTTGGTGTTGGATCTCAGAGCGCAATGTTGTCTTAACCGTGGCATTGCCTTTTTTGATGCAAATTCAAATCAGACTGATTAAAAGTTCTGCCTGGCTGCAGCTCTATGTTTAAGTGGTGGCTCTGAATGCACAATGTCTCTTAAAGAGGACCGTTGAGCTTTTCTTATGGAAAGCAGGCATAGATGACTCCTGCTCTGGGATCTAAAAACACAAGGACCGTTCAAAAATCTTTGTCATTTTATTTGAAAAAAATGAAGAGAAATGCAATTTTCTTTTAGATGTCTTCTGGAAAACTGCAACTAACAGGAGTTTCTTTCTAGCAGTTTAGGAATGACTCTGGTTAGCAGTCAGGCAAGTGCTCCTGTTCTCAGCCTTGATCAATTGCAAAAGCAGAGCTAGTAAATGGGATGTCATTGCTGTCAGTCCATTCTCACTGAAAACTGAGTGTCTGACAAGTTCAATTCCACAGAATGAAAATCCTGAGCAAGGAGAGAGCAAATAAATGAGGGAGGCATGTTCATCACTTTCCAGCTAAACTGCGTGAAATTCTGCAGCTGAGTATTAGAGAAGGTTGCTGGGGTACCTTTCTGTAGAACACACATTCCCACTCCTTTTAGGCACCTTGTGCTGAGCCTGAAGCTGTTATATGAGGTATGCTTGTCAAGGAAGGGGGAAGAAGTAGTTTTGCTCAAAATGGAGAGCATATCCTTTTTCCTATATGTGAATGAAGCCTTGACCTATATTGGAGATACGTGAGTTGTCATGGCAATGCAATACTCCTTCAAAGGAGAAGACGTGTTGCATGGGCTGGAACTAAAGCTTCCCGAGCAGTTCTGTGAATCCCATGGCAGATGTGGTGCTGGTCCTGTACAGACAAGAGCCCTGCAAGTGAGCCATACTCATAATGAGATGTCTCATCAAATAGTGGTTGTATTTGCAATCAAAATTTAAACTTCTAAATAATAATAATAATAATAGTTTCCCTGTGTTCTTTAGGTGGAAATCCTGGAGCAATCAAGTAACATCACAGTTGGTTACTATGTTACACGAGGGAGACTGGTTTTTATACCAGCTGCTGTAATTGAAAGACTAATTGCCTATGGTATTAGCAATGCCACAGCAGACTTAAAGCAACACGTTCTGAGTCTTCAGTCCATTGTGGCCCTGGCAATGCCATGGAAGCCACTTCCTGCGTACCACTTCCAGCTGAAGACAGGTGAGTGATGGCCGGCTTAGGTTGACAGTCGTGTGTTTTGTTAGAGGTCCCGTGCAGAGGGGTGATGTTTGTCTGTCCCTGTGCTGTCTTGCTTCCTCCCCGGTCTCCAGTGCTACACCACAACAAGAAACAGCAAGACAGCCTGTGCTTTGATTTCACCTACATGGTGACAATGCCTCCAGTGCCAGCAGGACTGCTGTTAGTTTAGGAGGAGTGCTGCCTTCCGAAATCACTGCCTCAGCTCTGTAAAACAGCAATTTCAATTATTAGGAGACTTCTTATATGTTCTTATGTATTTATGCACACATACATTAAATATATATTCCTAGCACAAACAGAATGAGAATTGATATTAGAACTTATTGTATCTTGCAAAAGCCAATGGCTTGCAAGATTTTAGAGTGTAACTTCTGTATCAGTACAGCTTTCACTTACTGCCCAGCTTTGAGTAAATATGCAGTGTGCTAGTCTTACCATTTTATGCATCAGTACCATGCTTAAATGATATAAAATCATCTTATGTGGCACTATTCACCTGCTTAACTTGTATGCTGACCATGTTGCAGTTGGGCATCACAGAGGCTATGCAACTAAGCATATTTGGTCTTCACAGAAATGCACTGTTACTTTTCCAGAGCTGCAATTTGTAAGTCAAACAGATAATATACAGTCATGCAGATTTGTTCAGACGATGGAGCAAAGGTTACAGAGAGCATTTCAAGATGCTGAAAGAAAGGTCTGGAACACCAGCAACAACCTAACAGTTCAGGTACAGCATTGCCCGCTTTGCCAGTGCTTGTTGCTGAAGTTTCTGGGTTATTATTTGTTATGCATGTACTTGTATTTCAATAGAATATATTTCAACTTAATGTCTTTGTCAGTCAGTGTGGCAGTAAGTTTATGCCTTCCTCTGAAATGAGATAGTTTTGTTTATCAGAAGTAAACTTATAAATACAAGATTTATAGAAAGACTGCTGTTTTGAAATTCAAATGGAGATGAAGGATAAGGTATTTTTCCAGCTTTATATTTTTCTGAATATTCAGGCGCCCTTTCTGCCTGCTCCAGTGATTCTTTGCTGTATTTTTTTATTTTTTACTGAACTGGAACAAGACTACTCATTATTTCTTCACCTCTTTTTCAGATTTTGAATACCTCCAAAGTCTCTCAAACTGTCACTCTGTTTTATGTAGTCAACAATCGAAGCGCAACTTTAAATGGCACGATTTCCAGCAACCTTCTTAATCAGCTGTCAGCTGAGCTGGTGGGTTTCTATCTAACCTACCCACCTCTCACCATTGCAGAGTGTAAGTATGTGCTTCTCAGCACACACCTGTAGGATCAACCACTACCAAGCTTTCCTATTGCAAAATACCTTCAGCTTGAAGCTTGCAGATCATACGTTATTTTGATGATAACTTTCTGTTGTTTTAAACTTAAGTTTAAGAAAAAGAATGAAGTGGGTGGGAAGTTAAAAGTTGTGGGTTTTTTTTTTTTTTTTTTTTTTTTTGGAAGGGAGGGAAATCAGTATCTACTTCAGTTGTGTATAGAAGAAAAGAAAAAAGCCTATGCTGAGTTCCAGTAAAGTTAAATAGCATATAAAATAAAAATCTCCTAAGTTTGCTATTTCAGAGTAACACAGTCCAACATGTAAAGCTTATCCTCAGCATAGCCCTTTGCTATGTGGAAGACTGAGCCCTCAGTTCTTCGTCCGGGTGCATGACTCAGTAGCATGCCACCACATTTGTTTAGTGGGTGAGCTCTACCAACATACCTCTTTTCTGAAAGTCATTGGATATCTGCTGAGCTTCTTACCTAGTTTATGATGTTGTGTCAATAATTCACTTGCATTTTCCCAGTGTGAAGAATCAGAGGTACAGAGTTAGATGAAGTTGTATCATACAGCCTGCATGGTATATATGATCTCTGACTTTGCTAATTTCTCTAGAAAGAATAATATGGGACATCTCATAACGTGGATTTTTGTTTAATCTGTTTTGTAAATGCAGTCTGTGTAATTAAGCTTGCTGTAGTGACAGGTTATCCATGTACTGGAAAATATTGGTGCTCACTGGAAGTGAGAGTAAATAAACCTAATAGGTACATTTGTGCATGGTAGTGGTGCTTGGTTAAGTAAGGGCATGTTTCAGCTGATCTCAGCATTGGGTAAAGTGCCTTCATGCGATACTTAATAAATCTGATCTGCTGTGCTCAAATACCCCTAAAGTTCTGGTTAGGCTTCTGGTAGCCATCAAAGTCATTGATAATGCTGTAACATTGCCGGAGTAGTTTGTAATTTTTCATTTTGCAAGCACTAGCCAAACATGTATTTAGCATCAGAATACTCAACTGAATAGATTGGTAGCTTCAAATAAAATTAATAAGGTCCTTGTTTATTTTATGATTCTGGGAAGAACTAGAACCAGATTACTGAAAAACAAGCACTGGGGAAAGGTGCAAGTTACCTTTTTGGCAAATATATCTTCCTAACAAAGTGCCCAACCGTAATCATTTCATGCAGCTTTTCATCAGGTGCTTGCCCAACGAACAAGTATGTGGTGTATGTGATCCCTCTACAGAGTGAAGAGGGTGGGAATTGCAGCTAACTGGTCATGCAAATGTTTGAAAAAGGAACGTACGTTAATCCTAAGACATTACTTATCCACATCAGATATTTGCAACCAGATGGCTAGGTGAAAACGCCCAGTGATAAGTTCCGCTGTACCAACAGATGTAGTTTCAATTTAAATCAGACTTTCCACTACTTGGTGCTTCTTGCAAAAGGCAGTGCAGGCATATGCTTGATAGTCAGCAGCTGTAGAAGACATTTGTCATGTCTCTGCCAGTCCTTGGATGTGATGAACTGACCCAACTGAGTCTTTAGCAAGTGCTCCTTTAACAAGTAATGGCTTATATTTCATTCTGGAGTACTTGGTTTTATTCCTTGCACAGGAGGGATACAGCAAATGCGTGCTCTTAATGTGTGCATAGAATTTATGGCTTCAGACTGATGGCACGCGTTGTGAAAATGTTTGCATTGACAAGTGTGTTATGCTTATTCGTGTGGCAGTGCAGTGGTTTCAGTTTATCAGACAAATGTTGCTGTCACGTTCAGAGCACGCTGTTTCCACCCGGACTCTGCAGCTCTTCCAGAGCCCTTGCGGTCTGTCGTGGAAATGGGCAGCTCAGGACATACAATGACATTTCTTCTTAGAAGCAGTTACTGTTCATGATCAGATATTGTACAGTGTTTACTATTTCAAACCACTGTGGAGTTTAAAAATCAAGGTAACTTATTGGCAGCGTATCAACGTGGGAAGCGGAGATATCTTCTGAAATAAACTCCCAGTAATAATGCTTTCCACCTTGCATAAATCTATTGAGATAAAGCTGGTGCACATAAAGAATTAGCAGTGTGTTGAGCTTCACAGCCTAGTGCGCTTTTGAGATGCAAAACATAACAAAAAGCACCAAAATAGCAAACATCAGTTTCTCACAGCTGTAAGCACATATGGTAGTAATATCTTAAATGCTGCAGTGTGTTGTGGTTTCAGTGTGCCTATAGCCCACTCTAAGCCATTTTCACAGTTCTGTTAATCGTGTTTGTAGTTCATGTGGAACTTTATTCTGGTTAATGGAAGCTGACGTTCGTGTGTTTTAATTAATAATATTTTATATTTAAATTGTGGTTTGACTTAAGGATTGAATCACAGAATGTTCTCTTACATTCCTGGAGGATTACTCATGTAGAGAAAGTGGCAGAGATGTATATAGCATAGAGATATACTTATCATATATCATCTTTAATAATAGGTAATCCTTGGTTTTACCCACAGGAAGTTCACTAGCAAATACTCTGGCAGCAGAAGATATATTCTGTGTTGTGCAGCAGCACCTTTACAGTTCACATTTCGTGTCCTTTTTCAGATGGAAGAGAAACTGTAATCCTGGAATTTATGTCTCTAGATCTTCTTCCTCAGTTGAGCAGTCATGTAACTATCTTTATGGAAAAGATCAGTGTTAGTTTTCGATGTCTGGCTGTGTTGTTCAGGGACATAAAATGTGTGAGATGTTGAAATATTATGAAATAATTTTGACTTTTGTTTTAAAGCTTTGGAATATCCCAACCTTGATGTCTCAGAGTCAACTAGAGACTACTGGGTGATCACAGGTACTTTTTAATCTCCTTCTGTCTTCCACGTGTTTGGGAGAATAACTTTTAGTACTCAGTTGTAGTAACACATCTACAGTGTCTTTTATATACAGTGATTTTGTATAGAAATAAGTGCCTGCCCACTGAACACTCCTGTTGCATTCAACTGGACAAATGTATCCGAAGTTACTCTTGGACACAACTGTGATTTGTCATCTTGGGCAGAGACCTTCCTCGTGTTCAGCACTTGCTTCAGAATTTTCGCCATTTTGGGTTTAAGTGTTTATAAGAGCAGCTGTTTTCAGAATTAAAACACGGTGGTTTTTTTTTTTTCCTGCAACTTGGATTTAAATCTGAAATCAAAAGAGAATTGCAGACGAAATCCAGGAAGAAAAAAGAGGTGGTCTGTTAAGCCAAGGGAAGCGTGCTAGAATCTGCTGACCTAGCCTGGGACCTTTTGCATTTTTTCACCTGAAATTTTAAATGCATAACATACTGTTAATAGAAAAAAAAAAAAGGTCGTTTCACTGGTATCAAGTTCCCCTTCAGATATATTTTGACTTAAGAAGTGCTGAGTGAGCAAGAGAGAGAGAGACCCTTTTTCCCAGATAACTTTGAGTCAGTAGATCCAGCAGCCTGCTTATCAGTGTGCCTGTAGCTGGAATTGTTTAATACTCAGGGGAGTGAAGGAAAAGGTGCCTGACATGAAATGGCATAAATTCTGTAATCTCCTTCCAAAATCCAGTGTGACTTGGTGCCTGTTACGTCTACTCGTAATTTTCAGGTTAAAAATGAATTTATGCAGAGATGATCATCCTCTGAAGTGCAGCACCCCCACTGATGATCCATTTTTTGCCTTTGTGCACTTACAGTGGTGGAATACTGTTGGTACTACAATGGAAATAATGTCTTCAAAAAAAAAAAGCTCCTCATGATGATCCCAGATGAATTTTTAAATAACACTGAAAAATCATACATATTTATGAACTAAATGAGCATGCTGTATCACTTGTTTGAACTCTGTGTATTTAGTTTAGTGTGCATTTTATTTTATTTTATATTCATTAGCATTTAGGAAATGTCTATTCAATGATAAATGCTCCCAAATATAAATATTTTTAAACAATCGTGTAGAGCTCCAGCTTCAGATTTCAAAACTGCTGGGTGGAAAAAGCCTTGCTGTTCGCCTAACAGGAGCATCTGGCTGTTCCTTTGGTAAGCATAAAGCCAGACAGCTCCCAAACTTTTTCACTGACCTTTGTGTTGGAGATTATGGATTAGGTGTTTCTCTGAGCCATTTTGGTAAATGAACGGCTTGGACTTTTTTAGAAGGTTTAATTTTCTGAAGCATGGTTGGCATTATCTTAGAACAGTGCAGCGAGTGAGACAAAGCGCATCGTATGTCAGCAGAGAATCCCTGAGAGGACAGAACTCTTGTGAACGCTGCCCAGTTATTTTTCTTCTCAGCGAGTCGGTACATCCCTGTCAAACAGGTCTGCGTGTTGTTTAATCTATCTGTGTAAGATGTGCTGATGTGTGATTTTTTTTTCCCCATTCCTGCAGTTATACAAGGGGTTGATATTGCGTTACTGGGGCTGAACAATCAGAGCTTTGCGAGATTAATGGAGCAGCGCTTGGCCCCACTGTTCATGATGTCCCATCAGCAAGGAAGACGCTTTAAACGTGCCACCACTGTGGGCAGCTACACTGTGCAGGTGATGAGTCCAACGTCAGTTGCACCTAAACGTGCTTCATGAAGAGCTTTGTCTGGATGCATGCTGCCTCAACGTGTGGGGGAAGCTCCTGTCTCTTTCCATGAGCACCAAAGGAGCACATGCAATACGCGGGCATTAATAATGGGTTCCTTTTGCTGAGGTCGTCCGTGTTTTCATGCCTCTCATCTCCTAAAAGCTAGCTAATCAGTGCTAATAAATATTTTGTCTTTGGCTGCTGTGAAGACTGATACAATACATGTATTTTAGCATAAAGTCTCCTTCTCAACATAAGGAGTAGTTCTGATTTTTGTTTTCAAGTGTGGAAAAAAGGTGTTTCTTAGTTCTTCTATCATTGGGATAACTCAGTAAGAGTAGAACTTGGCCTTTTTATTGAAAATATGCGTGAGGCAGTTCTTCTACAAGGTTAGTCATCAAATCGTATGTCCACAGATCACATTATCAAGTAGACACCTGAGCCCTGAGTAATTTATTAGTCATCTTTCTACTATGTGGCAATATTTACCATTCTTTTGTTTGAAAAGTTCTTATTTTGCTCTCTCACTAGTTCGGCCAAATGATGCTAGTTGTGAGGGATTCAAAGGGAAATTCTTTTGTGAAATCCATGACAAGATTTTGCTCTTTCCTTTAGCTATGTGTTGTTTTTTCAAGAATTGCTTGTTGAGAGACATAAAAACAAATGACCACTTTTTTTTTTTCCGTATGTTTTTTCACTGACAATCTGAAAAAGGAGTATGTTTTTACAGACTGAACGTGTGAACTTCTGCAATGTTTTCCATGAAAATATGATGTATAGTAGTTTATTACGTAATAGAGAAGCATCACAAAATTCCTTTCTGCTCTTGTCATTCGAGGTGTTTAGCACTTCCTCTGCTCTCAGGAGAAGAAAAGGTTCAATTTTAAAATTCTGCTGGTGTTTTCCTGAGTAAAACTGAGAAAGCCCAGTTCTTATTGTTAGCTCAGGATTAAAAATAGTGAATGTGGCAGTAAAATGTGAGGGAAATTTTTAGCTGCAATGTGTTAGCAAAGTGTGGTTTTCAACATTGGGGCAGACTTTAAGAATTCCCTCTTTATGGAGGACTGTACTGTCCAAGCATTTGAACCTCTCCTTTTTACTGTATGCCTTTTCTTTGCATTAGGATTACGCTTAAGGATTTTCATGAAGGCAGTCAGTGCTCACTAATCCTAATAGACTGTAGCGTAGAGGGGATACCCTGCTCCTCTTGTAATATTTGCCTTCAGCTTATGCTTATATCAGGTCTGACAGTCTGCATGCACTGCCTTCAGATTACTTCTTGCTGGCTTTGCAATGCTATGATACAAATGGGGTTTATTTCTTTCTCTCATTTTCTTATTTTTCTGAAAGATGGTAAAAATCCAACGAATTCCAGGACCCAAGGAGCCAGCTGAACTGACATACTATACTTTGTACAATGGGAAACCTTTGTTGGGCACCGCAGCTGCCAAAATTTTGAGTACTGTTGACTCCCAGCGGATGGCCCTGACACTGGGTTATGTGATTCAAGTTCAAGCTGATCGTAAGACTCCTTTTCAAGTTTCTCTCTATTTTTTTTTTTTTTTCTTTTTAACAAGAATTTACTGTGTGAATTGATGCCTTCAGCTAATTGAATTTCTCCAATTGTCTGAGGTGTTGGTCCATGTGGAATTACTCTTATAGAGTGGGTTTCTCTGCTCGATCTCCTAACTGGCTAAACAGCAGATAAAATGGGACTTTCTGGGGCCATTACTTCAGCCATCTCTCTGCCTGAAGGAGCAGTGATACTGAAATAATTACACGTAATGGGGATAGGAAAAGAAGGAGCCACTATTATAAGTAATTGATGTATCATCCATAAACATATGATTGAGTTAGAAGGCTGAAGTATGGTGTCATTTCCAGGGAATGAACTATATACTGTACCTAATCCTGGATTTGATCATCCTCTGTTATTGACTTTTATGGGACTAAAATTGCAGATTTCCATTCCTGCCTCCATAAAGCCTAGTATTTAAAATCTAAACTATTTTGTTTGCAATGAGAATGTTTAGCAGCTTTGTTTTTGCTATAGCAGCTGTAGAGAATGTACAGCAGCTATGACTCTGTGGAGTTTTGTTACTTTTATGGATATTTAGGTAATTATGTAGCAGCTGCCACAGATCATTTAACTTTGTACTTGTGTGATCTGATAAGGCAGCCTCATTCATCTATAGATTTTCAGAGAAGTTAAATGTGCGTACAGTATTGTAAAGAAAATGTACAGAAGTAAAAATGATGACCTTGGGTAACTGAGATTCCCAAACCAGGATGCTTAAAATGTAGGAGGTAGAACTATCTTCATACTCTATTAAGGAATCAGTTTATCTCTTTTTAGACACAGTGCTCACAGTCAGCCTTTGTGTTCCAAAGAAAATATTTCATGTGTGTTTTGTTTCTACTCATAATTTCTGTTACAGCAGATGGAAAGGTTCTGTACCAAAATGCAATAACAGAAGATATCTACCCCAAGGAGCTCATAGTCTGGGCTAGACAGATGAATAATAACAAAAAAAAAGAGAGGAGTTCCTGTTTCATAGATGAGGGGCTGAGTTATAGCAAAATGAAAGCTTGCTCCAAAATCCTGTTGAATTTGCATAAGCAACAGATTGACTTATTGATGGTAACGTTGAAGACAGTAACCGAATTCAGGATTTAAAACCAGGACTCCTAAATGTTCTATTTGTCACAATGTCATTGTTTCTTCTGCATCCTCCACAAATCATAGTTGTACTTCAATAATTTTCTGCTCACAGAACAGCTCTCTGCTTAACATTATTATTTTCTGATAAAATTCAGATTCTCCTTCCTTCCTTCCCCACAGCCTTTTCATTCCCAAAATGTGTGTTCAGACTCATTAATTTAGAGTTACGCAAGCTCATTGAGAAGGGAACCTTGAAAGGTTACTTAATCATGGGGTTCAGCTTGTTTTTTTTTGCAGTCTGTAGGCATACTGTTACTATCAGGTACATAATGGTGCTATTCCTGCTCAGCCCAGCAAACTACATTGGCTTTGCAAGAGGGTGCAGAAATGCAAGGAAAATGGGCTCAGCCTTCAAACACACTTTCAGCTGGCTTTCATAACTGCTGCAGAGCCAGAGCATTATGGTGTGCATTCAGTCTGATCCTGAAATACGCTGTGTGCCTCTGACAGCTAATAAGCTCAATGACATTTGAAAGCATTAGTCCCCAAGGAAGTAGAAAAGGCTATTTTACATCGATATGCTCACAATTGCCTATCCATGCCAGCCAACAGTGGCACGGGAAAATAAATAGAGAAAGCATGTGGAAGTCCACAAAATACATTTCACTGGAGGAAAATGCAGAATCATAAGGAGATTATCTGGTGTTTTTCAAGGAAGAAATGTAATGGTAACGGGTTTATGTAACAGGAGGTTCTCTTACGTGAGTCCGAGTTGGAGCATGCATACTAAAATACTTTATTCTGGTGAAATGGAATCTAAAAGCATTTAAATGCCACTCCATTTCTGAAATGTATCCTTTTCCTCGTGTCATTATTAATATAGCTGCAAATAGTTTTTTCCATCCTTACCAATTCTCCTTCAGAAATGATGGATTAATTTTGATCTTAACTATGACAAAATATTCCTAGAGCACAAGAGAAGCATTTTGTTATTGCCCTGCTGGTGTCAGTAATGACTCTTAGCGTGCTTAGCTTTGCTGTCTTTGAAAAAGCTGAGCTGATTTACTCTGGTACAGCCATTAAGATTGTGCTACCAGGCATGAGCTCTGTGCATTACATTCAGCACATACTATCTTTCTATAAATTGGTTGTGTTTTGAAAAGTAGAGGATGCATTACTTAAATCTCTTCTTTAAAAAAAAATAATTTATTCTGTAAATGAATATTTGAGTGATATCTAATGTCTTCTAGCATGGCTTGGGAGCTAATGGCAGCTTTTGCTGCCACGTATGCGAATTGAACAGTGTTGCTGATTCTTTTATTTTTGCTCAAGAAATATAAAGGCGTAAATAGGTACTAGCAATCCTTTTACACTAATCGGTATGTGGAGGCAGCTGAAGGCGCTTTTGGAAGCAATTTGCATCTTTAATTTACACAGTGAAACTTACCGGTGTTGGTTTTCAATTTTCTGTAGCTGTGGTGAAGAACCCACCGAACAACCTGTGGATCATTGCAGCGGTGCTGGCTCCCATTGCGGTGGTTACAGTCATCATCATTATCATTACAGCAGTTCTGTGCAGAAAAAACAAGAATGACTTCAAACCAGATACCATGATGAACCTGCCTCAAAGAGCTAAAGTGAGTGATCTGCAAATCCAAGACGTCTCCTTGCTTTCTGAAGTTTTTACTCTGTTTCTCTGCTGGGTGTAATTGATGGATCCTTTGGTTTCTTGAAGCAACAGACAGGAGGATTACTGTGATTTCTGCTTTGCTGAGAATTGTAGGTTGGAGGGAGAGCTGAAGGAAGGCGTGATGCATATGACAGGTCCTTTCTCTTCGTCTTAGCACAGCTGCAGATGGGTACAGCTGGTGTCAGCTGTATCAAAAATGATGCATAAAATACATTTTCGTTTCATTCCCAATATGCCTATCTATTTATTTGATATTACCAAAGTAGCATTAAGACTAGATCTGGAAAACTGAAACAAGTAATATTCAAACACACACGAAAAATTAATATCACTGCAATATCGCATGAAGTCCCGCTCAAATGTCTAAAATACGGACGATGATTGATTGGGGCTCCTGTGAATATTATGCACAACTTAATTCCTATATGTAATCTCAGGTCCCAGCTGGAGTACAAGAGAGACTAATTTGTACATTGTTTTGAACTGTTATCGTTATGGGATACGTTACAGCTGAGTGAAGTTACTATTTACGAAGAAGATTGCTGGTTGGAGTTGCGACAGAAAAAGAACTTATTGTAATATTCCACAGTTATCATTCCAAAAAGAAAAAGAGTTTGCAATTTTGACTTTTCTTCAGGAAAACTGATTTAATAAGGCTATGATGTAGGTGATCGAGTGGAAACCTATTCCCTTGGTCTGTGTTTACTGACCAGCAGTCAGTGTGGTCAAAAAGGAGTTGGATCTGCAGAACAAAACAATTGGTGCTGAGCTGCCAGCATCCACCCAACACTCATTTCAAATGATTTTATTGCACATTTGCTCACGTTTGCGACTTCAGTGCAGTGCCTGCTTCTAGAGTGCATTTCCTATTTTTCTTTCATCTTAAAGAAGGTTCGTGAGCCCTGAAATTGTGGTATGATGTGAATCAAAGTATGGTCAGTGAAGGTAACTTGGAGATTTACTTCAAAGGTGCACTCCTGATCCGAACTACAGTGCTAGTATAGAAGCTTCTTCAGTTTGTTTTTGGTACATTTTGACAATCAAGGAAATAAATATAATTTAGTTTGTTAATAGAAAGCTAATTTGAAAAAATGAAAGCTAAATTGATGTGTTCAAAAGCTAAAAACCTAAAAGCTAAAAAGATGGTTCCTTCATAAAGGTTCAGCCAGATCTAGCCTGGAGTATACGCTGCTGTATTGACCATTAAGTATAAATCCAGCAATAGGTTGGAAAAGCACTGCTTTTGTCTTTCCTAATTACAGCATCTTCACTTAAAATGGGACTAGGGAATGTGTTTTAGGAAGATAATGTTATAAGATCATTTTGCAAAGAACGGTTTTGTTTTTATTGTTTATTCCAGCATTAGTGAGCTCAGGAATAACAATAACTGCCTGAACTATAACTGCTGCATTCCCTGCAGTTTGGCAATACAAGTAGCTGTCTACATCACATTTTAAATGAATATGTAGGAATAAATTCTTTACTGTGAGGGTGGTGAGACACTGGAACAGGTTGCTGAGAGAGGATGTGGATGCTCCCTGCCTGGAGGCACTGAAGACCAGGCTGGATGGGGCTGTGAGCAACCTAGAGGGAAGGGTCTAGAGGGAAGGGTCCTTGCCTACAGCAGAAGGTTGGAACTACGTGACCTTAAAGGTCCCTTCCAACCCAAACCATTCAATGATTCTATGGGATATTTCATTGCTTAGAAAAGTACCTGAGACTGCTTGATTAATGCTGCATCTGAGCTGCAAGTGTGGTCGCAGCAGAGTGATTTTTAATTTAAGGAACAGCTTTAATATATTGCTTGTGCAACCCTGAGGTTTGCTTCTATATCACTAGAATGTTTTTGATACCTTTTGGATATGAGGAGAATGTCACGGGATGCTTACAGCCTTGGGTTTCAGCTGCTGTTTTTGAGCGGTGCTCCCTTGTACCAGGGGAGCTGGCAGAGCAGAGCAGCCTGTTCATCACTGCAGTCCTCCTGCTGCTGCAAGCAGAGGGATGCTGCAGTTCTTCACTGAGCAGAGCTGCCTGCCACAGCCCTTGGGGACTCACTCGTCCCATGTCAGCGGGTAGGATGCCTGAGCACAGCACGGAGGGGAAATGAAACGCCCAGCTTAAATATCCTTCTGCAGAGTGGGGTACGATGTAACAGCAGGATTGCTGCCTCTGCCTGGTAATTTAGGAATGACTTTGTTGTTCTCACAGGCTGACAGCTAAATAAGTAGGGTTTTAAAAATGACCTTTCTTGTACCGTGTATTTTATAGTGTCTTATGAATTGTGTTGTTGCCATTCTGAATTGGCTGAGGAGCCAGTGACATCAGGTCTAAGTTGCAGAGAAGTAGCAGTGTAACCTTTTTCTTCCCCAGTTTTTCATTTTTCACAGCTTTCCAGTTGTAAAATTAAAAAAAAAAAAAGTAAAATAGGTAAAATTCTAAATTGAATTTATCTTAATGTTCTTGAAATGCTGCTTTTGTTTTGAGATGCTTGTTTTTACTTTGAGGTTTTGGGCAGATGCTAGCTTTTACCTCTCTTGCTTCTGAATTCACAGCATGTTTTTTTTTTTTTTTTTTTTTTTTTTTAAGACTGTAATCTGAAATCATTCCTTTCTTTTAGTGCATGACAGTATAAGCTTGAATGTAAACAGAGATAAGATCTGCAGTCTACGACCCACCAGCAAAAACAAATAGTGTAGGCCATGAGAAAACAGCCACTATCAATTTGGTAAAGGGCATGGAAAAAAGAAACCAGAGACACTGCCTGTGTTTGTGGATATACATGCAGAAGGAGGGGATAACCATCCTTTCTTTTCTTTGTTCCTTTTTTTTGTTCTTTATTTAAATATCAGTGTCTTTCATAATCATTACAAGGAAAAATGTCCCAGTAACATTTTTCCACATACGTTTTACCCTTTCCCAGGCAATGCAATTTAATCATCTAATCACGTCTTCTAAATCGATATTCAAATCCCCCTCGGTCGGTCTCTCTGAGTTCTGTGGCCATATTGGACACCTATCCTTGCTGTGCTTTAGCACTGCCTGATCGTGATTCAGTCTTGCCAGTTCCCTTCAGGGGTGGTAAAGCCATCTGTTCCTGTGGACTTTCTCAGAGCAGGGTTCCAAGATCAAATTTTATTTAACGCAATATGTCTGCTGTTGAGGATGGCTTTTTCAGCTCTTCCTTAATGCAGTTTGTTACAAGACATGGTGGTGAGTAGAATTTAGATTAAATAATCTTTACTTTGTTCCTTTGGCACATACAAGCTGGGACTCTGTAGGATCCTGTAAAAACACTGGTATTCTGTCTCTTCTGTTGTTTGTTTTTAAGTAAGATATGAATTATAGGTTGTATCTTCTATTCTTTGACCAGTGTGGAGAAATACCTGATTTAATCATACTTTCTTTTTTCATGCCTATTTTTGCAGAAGAACTGGGGTAGTTTTGGCTGATTAATACAGATACTACGGCTGAAAAGCATTTTATTGATTGAAAGTATTACTGTCTGGGATGGGGTGCAGTAGTTCACCCTAATTGTCTTTGCACAGCTACTACTTCCTTTTCTCGTTCTTTTCTTCCCTTGGTAGCTAGTGGCTGCTTTTATGGTCCCTTGCCTTCAGAAGAGGGCAAGCAGAAGGCTGTCAGGGATGGTAGCATCATGACTGCCATGGGGTAGTGATGGTGAATTGGCTTCCCTCTGATAAACTGCAAGATCTATCGTGCCAGTGCATGGAGACGTCTGCTCCCCAGACCAGAGTTAACCCAATTAGTATCTCCTTCATACACTGGAGCTGTTTATCAGATTAATTCTGAAGTGTTTGAACACATTAGAAATCATGAGCCTTGGTTTAAGCAGACGACACAGAAAGCAGGAGACTCATCCCATAAAAACTTTTTTTTTTTAAGGACACAACTTTTCATTCTCAGACTGAAATTGCCTGTGAAATTTATATGTATTTTTAGAGATAGCCCAGATTCAGGAAGAGACAACAAGGGAAATTTTTTTTTTTTTTTTAAGAGCTCATTCTTTTTCTGTGCACAAATCAGCAGATTTTTTTTATCAGCCTGACTTTCTTCTGGAGTGAAAATGCTCAGTGGCAGCTGGACAGGATCCTGAGAGGGACCACTTGGTTTTAAATGTGTAATTTTGATGTGTTCTCCAAAGTAAGCTTGAGGGTTAAAATCAGCCTTACCTATCTTTGGAATTGTTTTTTGATGGTTTTTTAGCATTCTGCAAATAGTCTTTGTACTTCGGAAAGAATGCACATTTATGGGACAAATTAACTCAGTTAAATGCAGCAAGAACATTTTACATGTTACATATTTGTCCCAGAATTGGCCAGGAATATCTGAGTGGTTCTTGTCTTCCCAATAGGAATACATTTTTGAAAGTGAAGTTTTGCTTGAATTATTTAATTTCTCTGTTGGGAAAATCCACCTTTCAGTGGCTGCTTTGCCCTGAATGCATTGTCATTTCTGCTTTTTGCTTGCAGAGGCAGCAGGGAAAGCACAGCCATGGCTTCAGGCTGGGCACACAGCACTTGGCTGCCGGGGCTGCAAGCCTCTTGCAAATGCCACTTTCCAAGAGAGACAAGTAAAATCAATGAGAACCTTCCCAGTAGGCAACTTGAAAGCCGAAGGGAATGTGATTTCATTATTCTGAGAAGAATAAATTGGGGGGCGGGGGAGGTGGAATTTTGCCCATGAAACTTTCATTTGTGTTTTTTTTTTTTTTTTTTTTTTGCTTTGTTTTCATCTGGAATAAATTACTTCTGCCTCCTTTGGAAACAAGAGATTTTTTTTTTCATGGAAGAAGTTTTGCTTTCTGTATGGCCTTGCTTTTCTCCCTTTTCATGTTTTCCGTTTTTTTATATTCACTTTTGCATTGTCTGACAAAGGAATTTCTGAGGGTGTTCAGACAGGGGAAGAAAGGTTAGCCAAGTTCGATACTAATCATGTTTGAAGATGTGTAATGGCGATCTTATCAGAAAAATTGTGTTGTTGGACATTTGTATTGCAATCTACACATTTTTACCTCTAGCTTATTTAATTAAAGAAGTGAAGGAGTAGTGGAAAATCGTATATTCAAGTGGAAATTTTGTTTTTAACATATGACACACTCTGGAAATTTTTTTTTCTCCCACTTGTTTTCGCAGCCAGTACAAGGCTTTGACTATGCCAAGCAACATCTAGGTCAGCAGGGGGCCGAAGATGAAGTTTTACCAGTAACTCAGGAGACTGTTGTACTTCCACTACCAGTCAGAGATGCTCCTGCCTCCCAGGAGAGAGAAATCACTCAGGATGGGAGCACCATTAAAACAGCCCAGTCCAACGAAACAAGGAAAAGGTATGGAGTTGTGCATTTTTGAAGGTTGAATGGGGTATGTGTTGCATGGCTTAGGGAAAATTGAAGGGTTTGGTACCCACGCACCATGTGTGGCAGATGATTCCTCCATGATATATACTTGGCATAACATTAGTCTGTACTGGCTGTGTAAGTTTGCTGCAAAATGAAAGGTAAGCCAAAGTGAAGAGTCTTCACAGATTGTACATGAGTAGAAGAGTTAAATGAGAAGTGCTTGTCTTGTGCTTGCTGGCCTTGTGCAAGAGGAAAACCTAAAATAAACACTGACTCTGGAGGATGAACACCAGTCATTCTTCAAATAGAGCAAAAGACGAGATTTCTGTGACTGTAAATTGCTTTAGCACTGCTGGCAGACTGCATCAGTTGGAGAGCAAATACTGAGCATCCACGGATTTACATCATCAAAGCAGGATCTCTGGATTCAGAGTATCTGTAGCAGGACTGAACTTTGGAGTGTGTAAGAACAGACTAGGTGACATCAGTTTCTAAAGTTTCTCAGGTTTACAGTCTTTTCAAAGTAAGTCTTCAGGGTTGAATGCACGTTAGAAGCTCTCCCTCCAGGAACCCAACTAGTCCTTGCTCTACTCCACTGTGTGGTCAATGGTACCTCTGCCTGAACTTTGAAGCCTTCCTTTATGGTGGAATCCTCAAGAATCTGTTCTTCGCTGCCTTTCCCAGTAGGAACTTTTATGTAAGGTCTACCCTGTATCATCCCCAGTGAAACTGAATGAAAGATCACCATTATACTGGCTGCTGTGCTATCACAGATAAACCTTTGCAGAAAATTTTCTTCAAAATGTTTGTTCAACTTCTCCAGAGCCATTCTGACACAGGTAAACCTGCCCTATTGCTTAATAGTCTTAAAAAAAAAAGTGATTAAGAACCTTAACTCAGTCCTTGGAATGGGTATAGAAATCCCCCCCTCTACTTAATCTGCCCGTTTTTTAAGCAAATGTGGATAAGCAATCTTGACTCAGGAATTCACTAGGAAAGTTGCTCTCTTTAAAGAAGCGTACAAAAACCTGTGATGCTTCTGTGTGCCCTTCTTAGCAATGGTTCTTCAGAGTTACTGTTACCTCCTTCTGAGTGATTACTTGAGTAAGTGAGAACATGTAGAATGGCAATCTCTTTTCATTCTTGAATTGTGTCTGGGGATGGAACTTAATGATTTCTTAAGATGAAGAAATATTTCTTGACCTTTATGTATTTGCTCTTTCATCCTGGTTACTTTGCAGTCTGGAAAGGTCAATTTAAATCAAACTGCCGTGAAGTGGCTGGTAACTGATCAGAATATCTTCTCATGTTATCACGAAGGAAGCTTCACAGATAATAAGTACAATGATTGCTTTAAAAAGATAAATATTTACCTTAGTGGGAGCAGAAATAATTGTGCAAGCTATCTATACTTGTTTCTTTTCCTCGTTCCCAAGTAGATCAGCTTTTCTTCAGCTATTGATCTGTCCCTGGAATAATTTATATACTGGAACTCTTCATTAGCAGGGGCAGGGAGATATACAGGGGAGAAATTCTTTTCAAGAATGTTTATTCTCAGTAGAACTTCAAGAAAATCCTCAGGCTGAGCTGATGTAGAGTGTGTGCTAAATTCTCCTGAAGTCCTGGAGCTGGGGAGAGCTGGTGTCAAACGTCTTTCTGCTCAGGCTGTCCTCAAAAGAGAGTCCCCAGGAATTAGTTCCTCATACTTGTCCCATCCCATTCTGATTACAGTAAATGCTCTTACATGGATAGGGCAGTCAGAAAAAGAGGTAAATGAATGTTTCATACTGGCAGTATAGCATGGCAGTAATGGGTTGATCTTCATGGTATCTTTGTTTTGGTACCTTTTTCTGGGTATAAAGCTATTTTGACAGCAGTAGAATTGTTTGGATTTCTCTCTCTAAATGTAAGTCCTTGTGACTAGTTTTTTCCTTAGATGCAACCTGTTTAAATTCTCCTTTTACCAGCCGTGATGATCTGAAGTGTTTAACTGTAGGTGGGTGCGTATGTAACTATGCAGGTCTCATAGATGGCAAGTTTCACCTCTAGGAACAGTTTGACACCATGCATCAATTTGGAATAGCACCAAAGATGATATTTTCTACCTTGGCCTATGTTTCTTGAGTTGTGCATTAAGACTGAGTCATCCGCCCACCCCCAAAAGAAGAGTACTTCAGCTGAGAGCTTGATCCCAAGCATCCAGAGCAGAGGTACACTGTGTGTTCTCTGGGTTGCTCTTTGCTGAGAGCCAGCACTGATGGGGGCTGCTGTGCCCTCCCTCCTCAGCCTGTCTGGGGCAGTTTTAGTGCAAGGAGATGCCTGCAAACAAAAGAACATTTTCTTTGGAGTTTCAGCAGATAATGGAGCTGGTTAAACTGTGCACAGTGCAAAGAGGTAAAAAGGAGATAAGGGAATTAGAGGATTTTGCATTGTGGCTGAGAAAATAGTTGTGTGCTGATGCAAGCGAAGTAATGAAGAAATTATTTTAGCTGCATTTATAACAGCAAGAGTCTTGTTTGTTTTAGCTGTATAAAGACACAGAATTAATGACAAGGATTTCTGTCCTCTGCAATGCCACTTCTGTCATTGTGAGGGTTGTGCATGAGAGGAGCCTGCTTTTGGTGTGGCTTAAGATGCCTATCAGCCCTGAACTAATTGAGGAGCAGTGCTCTCCTGCCATCAGTCTGTTCCTGTTTTTCCTGCGTTTGTGCATGCTATTTATATTCAACACCGTTTTGGTACAAAATCAGACCTGAAAACTCAGCGGTGCAAACTGTGTAGATGAAATAACCTTGAAACGAGGTTTGTGAAAAACTTACAGCCTCTCTTGTTGCTATGGTTACTTGCAGTCGGTCCCCGAGCCAGAACGGCTCCATCATCAGCAACGAGTCGGGAAAGCCCAGCTCCAGCCGGAGCTCCCCGCAGAAAGTCGTGGCACCGCAGAAAGTGACAAAAGACGAAGGCAGGAAAAGAAACGGTGAGAAGTGTTTGCTGGTGAGAGCTGCTTGCAGCCGCCCGTCGTGGTGCCCACTGCTGTGCTGGATGTGACACAGCCATCCTCCTGTGCCTTTAGCTGTCCTTCAGGTGTTTTCTTTTGGCAGCTGTTTTGCTGCTGACAGTTATTTCTTGCTCTCACACGCAGCAGTGTGCTGCTTACTTTACGCGTGGGCCGCTGCAAGTTTTGATTGTTTATTTTTCCATTTGTTTTTAAACCAGCAAGCTGCTGTACACACAATGATGCCTAGTAGTTGGGTTTACAGCTTTTTTTTTTCCTGTATAGGCTGTTTGTTTCCATTACTGCTCTGATAACAATTAATTAAATAGGTAAAAATAAATTAGGTAAGTCTGAGATGTTCAGAGCTTTACCTTCCCATCTCTAATCCTTCACATCATGGATTTTTGTTACTAGCACTTAATGACAGCGTTTCCTGATGCTCTTAGAACACTGTGCTGGATGTTTTTTGCGAGTCCTTGGTTGGCAGTGGTGATTTGTGACTTGATGTATCGGGAACATTGGCTGTGAGCTGGGTCCAATCCCCCCTTTCTTCCTTGCTTTTCTTTTGTCAATCTCTCTGTTTATTTTTTTCTGAGTTACAACTTTACTTCTATAGCTATATTCTCCATGTGAATAGAAAACACTGTGTTTGAACCAATTGATCACTTCCCCTTAAAGGGAAGGAATTAAATTGGATTTGGCCTCATTAGGTTCTGTCAGTAACAGGAATTTGTAATTCTTCTTTGTTAGAAATATTTGTGTCGAAGTGAGGACTCAGATAAAGCATAAATCTTAGTATAGGTCTTCTTTCTCCAGTAAGTCACCTGAGCAGCTTCTGTGGAGTGTTCTAATGGCAGTCCTGGTGTGACATTATGCCATCATTGCATCTTCATCATACAAAAGTGCCATGCAAAGAAGTACTCTGCTGCCTTAGCAGAAGTGCAGTGCACTATAGTGACAGATACACAGCACCAGGGATGGCCTTTGTTCTGTACAGCAAAATCATACTGCTTTTTGTGAGTGACCTCGTTTCTTTCTATTCGTGTATCACAGAGCACTGCATCTTTGGGGAACGATATAATTGGTGTAAATATAGTATTCTCTTTTTCAATCAGCTTCACTGAGATTCATGCAGGCTTACACACAAGGAAGTTGTTCATTTTCCTTTGTTAATGTGTCTTTCTTGCAGTGCTTTTTCATAATAGACATGTGACTCTATTCCAGTCCTGTAACAACAGGTATTCTTACTGATCTATCTAAAAGAGAATTGTTCCTTCATAATCAAGATAAAAAATTTAATTGCCTTAACTTTTAAAGACCATAAATCTGTAGGTTTTTTGATTTTATTTTTTAAAATTTTTTTTTTACTATTTCAAATTTGTCTTTTTTACAAGACAATGACATTTATGGTTTCCTGAGTTAAAAGCTGTAATTTTTACTATTTTTTTTCTAGCTTCCAGGAAGCTAATATTAAAAAAAAAAAGATCAGTAATGTTTACAATTGTTGGCAAAATAATTTAGTTCGTGGTATTCTTTGTTTTGCTTTGTTAGATTTAAAGTCTTCCAAGAAAATTGTTAAGAGTATCCAGTTTGTTGTTCAAAAACTGACTAACACCTAACATCCTGGGCTGTACTGCATTTCTATCTAGAACATACACTTCTTTTTAAAGAAACCTTTCCACGTATACATGGCAATCCTGACCCTTTGTTTCAAATCTCAATTTCATTTTAGCTTCAAATTTATTGGGTAACAATAACTATGTACTTTTCAATTTCTGCTGGGAAACTAGTAACTGCTTTCTTTCCTTGATTATTTTACCTTCTCTCTTTTGGAAAAAAAAAAAAAAAAGATATGAAAAAGATGTGAACTCTGATGTGTGGTTTTTTTTTTTTTTTTTTTTTTTAATGTGGTTAAGGTCTTCCTTGTTTGGAGCAGCAAAAGAGATGAATGATTTCTAGCACCATAGGGAAACCTCCATACTCCATTTATTCTGGGGATCCTTGCCACTTGTTCCTACCGCATCTGCATGCTGGCAGTGAGATCTGGAACTTCAATGGCAAATGAAAGAGAAGGATTTGCCTGTTTAAAAAGTAGTAGTGCAACGTATATACAAGATGGGAGAAATATAAGCTCTTGCCATCTAGTTATTCTGGCTTTGAAGGAACCTGTGCATGAAATACCTTGTGTGCAGAGCTGTCCTTCTGCTAGAGACCGCAGCTACTTCTGGAGGGACTTCATTTCTGTGGCCCTAGGATGGGTCACCTGGTGGTTTCCAGGAGAAAGTATGGAGGGGGATCAACATGGTTTCCTGGGAAAGAGATGGGAACTTTCTAGCTGGAAGCATAACTGTTTAAGAGAGTTCCCCAAAACAAGAAGGAAGATTAGGTCATGGAAAAGGAAATAGCCTTACCAGAATTACAGAACCAGCCTCACGTTTATTCTCATATGCATGTGCAGATGTTTCTGACTTTTGAGTTGTGTCACACCAAATGCCTCTTGAAGTAGAAATGGAAAGAAAAAAAAAAAAAATCAAGGCACCTTTACTTTTTGTCACTGAGTCATGCTTTATTCCCCAGTGCTATGATTTCAAATGCTGTTGTCATCTCTGGCTTTTTGTTCTTTTTGGAAGGAAATATCTACATCTGGTGCAATTAGCATCAGTAGAATATTTTGGCTGTTTTTCCTTCCAGTTTAAGAAGCTGTTTTTGTCTTAGCTGTTTGTCTAAACCTGCTCTAGCCTGATTGTAGGCTGCCACCTCTAATACACATGTCAGCAAGAGAAGCTGCATATTTTCTTCTTTGAAAAGCAGAATCTTAAAACTGGAATGAATCCCTTGATGGTCACATGTTTGATGTGGGGACTCCATGTTGGAATGGCTCATTAGTTGCCATAGTTACAGACCAATTTTAGATTCTATTTCTTGCTGACATTTAGTTGCATGGAAAAATGACAGCACTGGATGTTACCTCAGTACATGAACTCTGTATGGTTTGTATCAAAATTGACTCCAAATGCCGTGTGTCGGGGCTGAGAGGGAAGAATGTAAAATCCCACAGTAGGCTGACAGGCTTGGCTTAAGCACCTGGTGGTCTGGAGGATGAGGAGAACTCTTTGGCTGAGCCTTGGTTCTGAAGAAAACCAGAACAAATTACCTCTTTATATTACAATAGTGATACATTTTGGTAAGATAATTACTTTTTCTATGTTTTTATTACAAATTAATGTTTTAACAGAAAGTTTTCTGTCTGGAAGGTAATGAGTTGGGCTTCCTTTGTCTTTGGACAGTTAGACTGAAATCCTGTTTTAAGCAATGCTCAATTGCACATGATCGAGGACTGTGAAGTGAATGAATTGGTCAACAGTATTACTGTCAGTTTCTGCCGTTTTCTGAGGCACATTCAAAAGAGAGCATGGAAGAGAACAACAGAACGTCAGCACTTTCAGCTGCTGTTTTACCAGGGCCCAATGTTCAGCAAATGGCTGAATCCACATATGCTTGAAGAATTACAGCAGCCTATAGTAAAATCTTTCCTTTCTCTAGTTCCTCACGAAATAAATCCAGCAGAAGTTACACAGGCCATTTTTTTTTTCTAGAGACTTTGAGTGCTTCACCTTGCAACCTTGCTTTTGGCATCTTTTGGTGGGTGTGAATCCTTGTTTGTTTTGGGGGGGGTGGGAGGGGAAGAATGGAAAGTATGTTAAGGAGATGGAAGGATATTTTTTTCCTGCAGTTCTTGATGAAACACATGGCTCTGTACCTCTTGAGTTGAGAAGTCTTGTAGCTGAGTCCAGGTTTGTACTAGAAACTCGTCAGCTTAAAAAGGCACAGATGACATGAATATTTCACAAGGAGTCAAACTTCCTTGTGTAAGATACCTTCCGTTCCTGACCCTAGGAATGCTACCTGGAACAATTCTCATCTTCCAAGCAATTTGGATGCTGTTTTTAAAAATAGGTCTAACTTTTCAGAAGTAGTTCAGTCAAAGACCTCACTCCTTTTTAAGATACCAGAAGCTTTTCATGTGACTACATAATTTTCTCTGTCCAGGCAGAAGCTCTTTATATTTTTAATTTTTCCAGCTAGTCTTTGTAGTTCACCTGATTAAGATCTCTGAAAATCAGGTGTCCGTAAGAACAAAGTCTTAGGAGGAAAGCTTGGCTGTATTATTAACTTAGCTAAAATCAAAGTGTTTTTTGCATGTAACCACACCGAGCTATGATACACTGCTTCCTTTATTCTACAGAAGTGTGGGCCACATTTTTCACGCTGTCTGATGCGGCTCAGTGATACAGCCAGCCTTTCAGAATTTCTGAAGTGTCTGCAGTGACTCAAATTGAAATGAAATATGTTAACAAGCAATTGAGTCCAGTAGCAGTGATGTAGCAGTGTGCTTTGACAGACTGCTACAGGGGTACCTTTTGAGGAACTGACATATTCTGGGAAACATCCTGTACTGGGTGGGATACAATATCAGGATGGAAAGGGTTTCATCTTGCCAGTTTTTGATCCTTTAATGTTGGCTTTCTAATGTAATGTCACCAGAGAGCTTGGTTACTCTAGAGGGTCACGGCTGATTGGGATGTATCTATCTCCTTTGGAGGTTCTTGTCTTTCTATTTTCAGAATGACAGCAGCCAAGGCAACTGCACTAGAGCATATGCACTGGTTTGAAGTGAAATGATTCCCTTTCGCAATGTCTCTGCCTCTGAAAGGCTGACAAATCAGAGTGCTTGGAAGAATTTGGCTTGCCGATAGAAGAATCTGTTCTTTTCATCCTTTGTTGCCTTATCTTGAGGCATCTGCTTCATTTACATAAATGTTTTTGGGGCCTTTACCTGACTCTTCATCCCCTCTCAGTAAACGCCTAGACTTCTCTGGAATCATTTCTTGACATTCAATCATGGGAGGAGGTAAGAATTAACAAACTTCACTTGTACAGCTGAAATTCTTCATTTTGGCAACGGATATTGTTCTCCCTGAGCCTCTAGAAAGTTTCATGCATTGATTCTTGTTGAAACTCCCCATAGATTTTTGGGTTCTGTGGCATATTTCCCCATATTTTTTCCATTCCTTTTGCTGGCTTTTGTTTGTTTCAATTACAGAGCATGCTATGACCCTGGTAGCACCCTACCAGTCACACAAACCCTTTGTTTCTTCAGATGTAGCCAATACTATTTTCTGCTGCTTTCTGTGCTTGTTTTTTAGGGGGCAAGAAAAATAGCCTTCCTGTGCTGCTAATGAATGTGCCTGTTGTAACAGACCTCTGAATGAACTGGGACAGGCAGGTGGCTGTGCAATTAAACATTTCTTAAATTAAGTTTGCCTTCCCTATGGATGAACTTTATTTTGCCACTTAATTGAATCTGACAGCATTTTTTCATCCAAGGAACGATGTTAAGAGTGTGTAGGTGCTCATGCCATCAGATTCAGTGGCAGTCTGAACGGTTATGCTCTTTTACTAAAAGCCAGCACTGAAGAAAGCAAATCCATGGCTTTGTTGTCCATGTGGAAGATTATTTCTGCAGAGCTTTAAAGCTCGTAGAGCATCACTTTATTGAAGAATAGTCCTCTGATGTAAGTGCGCATGCCTTCCCTATCTGACTTATTTCTACTGTCATCAACGTTGTCAATTAAATAATTGTTTTAGTTATTAAGCATGCTTATGATGGTGCTATAGAAATGCCAGCCAAGTAATGAGTCTGGATTCTGTACAAACATTGTGAAATACACACCGTGGAAGAATTTGAAGTTGAAATAAATGGGACAAATTTGTTTGGAGGTGGAAATCCTTGTTGCTGATTATAGGTCAAAATAGATTCATAGAAGCTCAACAATGCAAGCAGGAAATAGAAGAGTAGACATCTGTGGGACTGCAATACCTAAAACACATGGCCTGGTGTTTAGAAGACTTTTCACATCAGAAAATTAACATCTAGGAGAAATTATTGAGCTTTCTTTATTATTCTTAGTCTACAAGGGGTGGGTTTGTTTGTTTGTTTTTCCTCAGAAAGTTTAATATTTATGGTGTTTATGAAAGGCTTAGAATCGTACTGTCTGACTGCTGGGAAAATGTTGGAAATGAGGTGTATGTGTGTGCAAAAGTGTACTCTGTTATACTGCAATGTCTTGTAGAGAAGAATTTCAGTCATGAATAGGTTCGGGGGGGGGGTTGGACACGATGATCTCTGGAGGTCCCTTCCAACCCCTACAATTCTGTGATTCTGTGATTCAGGACTAGTTTAGGAAACGTGTCATATAAACTCCTCCAGCAACAAACACTGCTTTACTGCTAAAATCTTTGGTTTCTATCATTCTGGAGACAGTCAGTTGACATGGAGAATGATTTTAAAAATTTCTAACTTTTTTCCCAAATAGTGAGATCTACTCTAAAATGAAAATTTCCCTGCTACTAATGTAATTTTCATGAAGTAGCCAGGGTTTCTGCTTGAAATGCTCAAATGCAGACTTTTTCCTAATGAGGTAGCTTTTCAGATCTGTGACATCATTTTCTCTGTCAAATTTAAGGTCTTCATTGAATATACTCCATCTGTTTTCTTATTGTTTTAAGCCCTTCCATTACTCAGAATTGATTGCATGTTGTACACATGGTCACGTTTGCTTTCTCCAAAGTAAATTTTAAGGCTTCTCTGAAAGACCTAAGAAAAGGCAGAGCATTCTGCCTGCTTGTGCAGATGTTTCCCAGCTGCTGGTTTTCCATGTTTCTTCTCTGAGGATGCCATTCTTTTTTCTGGGGATTTCAGAATCTGTGAAATTTTGGCTTCTGAGAAAGACAGGCAGTGCATCTTTTGAGTATTTTGCTCTAAGTTTACCAAGTCCACAGGTAATGACTTTGGGAAGGGAAGGAAAGAGAGTCTAGAGGGAGAGAAAGGCAAGACAAGAAGTCTTGTGGATCCTTAGTGTGGGAATCTTAGTCTGACGCAGGCCATTTCTTTTTTTCTTATATAAGTTAATAAAAACATTAACAGCAGAATATCCTGCATGCTGATTTTTTCAAACATGCAGAGCTAGCCTCTCAGATGCTCCTCCACCACTGGAGTGCCAGTGGTACAAGTGGGTAGCACCACCTGCTGGCATTGCCTTCTGAAAGCTGTGTAGAATTGCCCTGAAAGGTAAGACTAGAATGCCTTAAGCAGCATTTATCTAGCAAACCTTGTATACTAACAGCCTAGTGGTGTGTAGATAAACTTCCAGTCATGGCCAAAAACCCAGGGCCACAGTGATCCTCACTGCAATTCCTCAACATGACTAAATGATTGCTTTGGATAAATCTTAATGTACTTCAGTCAAAGAAAGATAGAGTAATTCAGTCTCAATGAATCACGTGGCATGAAATATCTAGCACAAGATGTTTCAAAGAAGGTACATTACTATTAAGTAGGTGATTAAATAGGTGGGTTTTTTCCACTTCCACTGAACTTTTGAGTCTTGCAATATATGCATGCACACAGTACAAGCAAGAGTTGGAGGAGCAGTGAAGCCTCATAAATGCTTGTGTGCATCTGTTTAAGAAAAGAAATCGAAAGCATTGCTTTAATTACGTATTGCTAATTATAATAAGCAAGTTTGCTAATTATAATAAGCAAGGGAGCAAGAACACCTGGGTGGTTTCCTAAAATTTCCTGTGATCATCCAGCTCACCTAGCTGAAGCATTGAGAGGGCTGGAATTACCCTGGCAGGAGTGCACATCAGGAGCAAACGCTGAAGGACTTCCACTTCTCTGTGAGCTTCCTTTTTGATTCGTTGAAGTTAGGGGTGGCTGTGGTTTGGTCCTGTCAAACTTGCTGTGAATTCTCTCTGAAGGAGACAGATAGGAGCAAGTATTGAAATTCCCAGTGCGTTTGCTTATGGTTCACTGCCAATCTGAACTGCAGCAACACGCTGATAACTGCGGATCTTGGGCTCTTTATTGCTCTTCAGTGAAAAAAGGGCAATTGAAAAAATACTTTTATATTGTAAATACCATTTAATGAACAAATGCTAAGCTAAGGTGGAATTCCAATTCCACTTCCAATTTCTAGTTCCACTTGATTATTATTTCCTTGCAAATGACGCTATGCTAGATGCAGGAGCTGTACTCAGAAATGAGAAGGCTGACACTTGTGCCTTCTGCGTTCATTCACCACATCAGAAAGGGCTGCCATATGTTATTAAGGATTCTCTACCTTAATTTTTTTTTTTTTTTTAATGTATCTTAGAACTGGAGGAGCTCTGATTAGGTAAACATGCAGGCTTCTGATCCTGAAATGAGGTCTGAAGAGGCAACCCATGAATTGGTAGCTAGCCATGCTCTGTGCTCTGTGGGTGCCTGATCACAGCTGGTGCTTGGCAAGCTGAGTCCTTGTGAAACATTGGGGTGCAACCAGCTGCACTTCTTGGTGCTTTCTGTGTGAAGTAAGATATGCAGAAAATGTTTGAAGAGAGTCAGATTTCATAAGTTGATGCTTAACCACCTTTTTTGCTATGCCTGGTTCAGGCAAACACAGAGGCAGTAGCAAAGGAGAAGTGATTACACAACTTCTTGGTACGTGAACCACAGGTGGGATGCTATCCAAGCTCACCTGAATTGTTGGGAGAAACCACCTTCGTTCATGCAGAATATAATTAAGATAGCCATCACCTCTCTTAGGCCCTGATGCCAATGAGGTAGCTCATTAGGGTAGCATGGAAGCTTTTGTAGTGAATTACAGGGGGGAAAAAAAAAAACAAAACAGAACTGCATCAGGCAGCTTCTGTGATAACTGAGCGTATTCGAAATACCCAGAGGGAAGAATGTGTGCTTTCCTTTTATAATCATTGTGATGTAAATGCTTTCCTATTGAGGTGCTGTCTGTGATAGGCACTTAGCTCTTTGTTCATCAGATTTTGCTTCTATGAGATCCTGACAGCATGGCCGTCAGTGGGAGCCTGGCTATTTAATTCCAGTGAGTCAGGCTTGTGGTGTGCTCACTTCTGCAAGCATTCAGACTCGGACTTTGAACAACCCTGGGATGGACGGGGGAATTGAGGCAGGCTAAAGACTCTCTATCTTATTTGAACAGTTCTGTGAAGCTAGAAGGACAGTATTTAATGATACAGTGATGTCACCCATATAGTTCTCAAAAGATTAAGTAGTGTCAGCTCCAGTCTATGCCGAATGCACAGAAGGATAATAAGCTTACTCACTGGGTTCATATTTTATTACCACTGTCAAATTTTTTTTTTTTTTCCAACAAAAATCATTGACTGTCTTAACTGCTGAGCTTATACAAGTCCATTGTAATTTTTGCAGTGATTAAATATTAAAACAGAGTGTAATTTCAGAGGAAATAAATTTAGAGCAGACCACTTTGTTCTTTAGCAGAGGATCTCTGCTCCTGTCACTTAGGATATGGAGCAAACATTCTTCCCTTCAATAGCACAATTATTCAAAAATGTTTGCAAGAATCCCTTTGTAGAATTTGTGCTAGTGTTTTAGAGTCAATCTTGTATTCCAAAAGGAAGATGAAGTTAGGTTTAAGATTCAACAGCTGACAAAGTAGCGCAGCTTTACAAATGAAATTTGGAGTTGAAGGAGCCTGACTGTATGTGAAAGTTACCTAAAAATAAAGGTGTTTCACTGTGGCATTTAAGTTTAAAGATTCCCAAATCTCCTATCTCTCAAGAACTTCTGATGCCTTACCTTTACAGCCATTGCAGGTACTTCTTTGTGAAGTGAAAAAGAGTACTTGGATGCTCTTAGTTTCTTAAGCATGTCTTAACATGCAACATTTGTGTTTTCGTTTTAACAGATGTTATTTTTTAAATTAATAGCTTTCGCTAAAGTCAGTAGATTTTGAGAACATCATGTCTTTACACTGTAAGACACTGAAAAATGTCTGCTTAGATCAGGAATAGCTACAGACCCTTAGCACATGGCAGCTTCTGTGATGTGGGTGTAACATCTTTTCCATGTGAAATGTAAGAAAAGGTACTTTTGAGTTTAGTTGCCTTTTTCATAGCATTTTCTTTGCTATTTTTCTTGTTTTCTTTTCAGCTTATTAGTGCATATTGGAAATCAACTTTTGGGGGGGAATGCTATATTATTCTTGGAATGCTGAATGCCATCTATAATCTAATGGGATTTTTTTTTCAGTGTGAAAGTCTCCTAGACCTGCTCTTGAAGTGTTCTAAGCATATTATTAATCCTAAGCATGCACTCATTGAATTTTACCTTTAAAATGCAGTAAAAGTATCTCTTTATGCTGAATGTTTGATGTGCTTTAGTACCCATCAGTGATGAAGAGGAAGGAGGCATTCTCTTTGATAACATTGCCAAATCTGCCATTGACCCCTTTGACACCTCTTCTGGATCTGTACAGCTAATTGCTATCAAACCTGTGGCACTACCTGCTGTTCATGCTGCATCAGATAGAAGTCAGGAATCTGCCATCATTAATGGAGAGGTAAGGACCATCTGATAATGTCTGCAGCTATTTCCTTGGCTCTATCCAGAGGTGGCATCATCTTAAGCCTATTTGGAGTTGGGGATTAGTAGGAACTTTTCTCTCTGATTCTGTATAAAGCTGCAGGTACCACTGTGGGCTCTGAGGTCAAAGAATTTAAATCTGTTTCCTTATTGCATATGTGAATGTATGTGACCTTGGAAGAGGCAACTTTCTATGTTCTTAACTTCTTAATATCCTTCCGTTTTATCATATTCATTTTAAGAGAACAAGTAATAAGAGCAGAGAGATCAAGATCTTTCTCTGTGTGAATTTTGTAGGTAAACCTGGAGACTGTAGATCATCTGGATCCCAATCTACCCTTTCTATACTGAGCAGTACTTCTCATTCAAAGTGAGAAGGCATAGAGCAGGACCATGGCTTTGCTCAGTCTGCATTCCAGCCTGTGCACAGAGGGTACAGCTGTTTCCTGGGAACAAGGTGGAATGGCAAAGATTGAGATGCTGACTAAAAACCATGCTTTGACTCCTATACTTGTGTATTGAGATTATGTAGGTCTTTTTTTTTTTTTTTTTTTTGAGAAATACATTCACAAAGAATTGAGGTTCATATGGGAGGGTTTAGAATTAGATGATCTTAAAGGTCTCTTCCAACCTAAACTATTCTATGATTCTACATAGAATTCTTAAAGAGGATGTACAAGCCTGAGAGGTTTCTTGTTTGCAAACTTGCACTGCAACAGCTATTCAGAGATCAGCCTGAATCTCTCTGCTGCTGTTCTGTGTGCTGCCACCAGAAACGCAGTAACAGACAGTGTCATGGCTTTCCCATGTGGGCCTGGATTAAGCAGTGTGTCACGGTCCATTTCATGCTTGTATTTTAAGCCCTGATGTGCCACATAGTTTCTAAACGCAGGGAAAGGCTTATCTAGAATTCATCGTTTATATAAGCCAACAGAATGATGTTCCTAGTTCTATGCAGTTTTCTGTACATACGTATTTTGGAAATTGTGAGAGGAATGTAGAATTGCCTCTGAAATGAGCAAATCCCAAGCAAATTACTACCTTTCCCCTAACCAACAATGTGAAGCAGGAGATTATTATGATTTTTTTTTTTAATACTTAGAAGTGTCCATAGGAACGTGACATGCACCAGGTCAGACAAAATACCCAGTTTATTTTAGGTTTTTATTTCTGATAGGGTCCCAGAACAAATTTCTGAGATAACCGTACATGAGCCTATGATGACATCTCACCAAAATACTTCCCCAGCCATCAGCAATGAATTATTTGTGGTTTTCTTTAGCTAGAGGTGATGGCTCAGTACTTCCTGGACCCTGCAGTGATTTTCATTAGTGACTTCTCCCCAGTGTCCCCAGAAGCAACTGACTAACATAATCAGTGTTTTTCTTCGGTGGGTGTATCTGAGTCACTGTTTAGATGGTACATAGATTTTTAGGCTAAAATTATTTAACCATCTGCCAAGCCATAAAAAATGCAGCAACTCTGTTCACTTGCAGTTCCTCGCTGCTTACAGATGGCACGGTGTGGTACAGAAAGCACTCTGTAAAATGACACATGAAGCGCATCAAACACGCTCTAAGAGTACTGTTTGGAAGCAGTCAGCCCAGCACCGTCCTCAAAACATCTTTTTGCCTTTTAGGTGAACAAGGCTTTGAAGCAGAAGTCCGATATAGAGCATTACCGCAACAAGCTGCGTTTGAAAGCCAAGAGGAAGGGGTACTATGATTTCCCACAGGTTGACAACAGCAAGGGGTTGACAGACAGAAAAAGGATGTATGAGAAAAACCAGAAAGAAATTGACCACATTTTGGATCCCGATCCAGATGTATCATCTCCGTTTGCTGAGCCTAAGAACAGGTGAGACTTTTTATATGCAGTTCTTCCTCTGGGACGGAACTTGCTGTCCAGGGGTTTTGAGGAATTGGAAGGTCTGTTCTTAAGCAGGCAAATGTTTGCTGATTGATCCCTCCCACTTCATGAAGAAAATCGACATAGCCTGTGATTATTTGTGAAGGCACGTAATCTGATAAAAATGGCATGTGATTAAAAAGAAGTAAATTGGAAGGCAAAGAAAATATGGGAAGGGACTGTTCCAAGTTTTTCTGTCATTTTCCAAGTAAATAAAAAAAAAAAAAGCAGTATAATTTTTATTTGTAAATACGGAGAGTAGACTTAAGCCAGAAAGTTAGCATGTGAATTATTTTCCGAAGTTCAGTGATGTTATTATTTTGGTACTATCTTTATCAGAATGTAGCTATTGCAGTAGGCATAGGGGATTGCAGCCTCTACAATGCCTGCATATTCAGTAAATCCTGCAGGAATATCCACAAGAATGTGCATGTGCCTTCCTGTGTCCTAAACAGAGAGAGTCAATTCAGGTGAATTACCTGTAACATGAAACTAGCAGGTTATGTAACAATACTGTGGTTTGGTTAATGCTTCGTTGTCTTTTGAAAGTAACATAGCAACATTATTTGTCTCCTTGCTTTAAAAATGAGAGGGTGAGGTAAGTGCCAACTCTGCCTGAGTAGGTGGATGGACCTGCTCTGCTGCTGGATGCTCCTTGATACACAAGTTGACACATTCAGAGGAGGAGATGACACCAGTCCTAGCCAGTGTAGCCCAAGAGAGGGATGGCGTAGTATTCAGTTTCCTCCTCCTTAGGGGTGATGAAGATGCAAGAGGGGAAGACTTACTAAAGAGTGTGTGTGCCATTACACCTCTTATCACAAAGGCTCTGATTCTTGCTGTGAATGGGGACTAGCAGTAGTTGATCTACAAGAGGAAATTAAAGTACATTTGCTCTGGAAATGGTACTTTTGCCTTGAGGTATGGTCTTGCATCTCCTGGAAAGTTCAGTCCCAAGTTTTCCTGTGGAAAAACAGTGTTTTCAGATGAAAAAGACTGTAATGATAATTATAAAAGCAGTTTTGATCCAGAATGTGAGCAACAACTGCAATCAGGTGTACTTTTTTAGGCCTAGAGTCAAATGGCAGCCCTCGATGGACTGGTGACAGTGTTGCACGGTCCAATAGAGAATAAAGGTGGTGGCTTAACTGGTGGCTTAACAAGGTGTTTTACATCCTTGCTGGAAGGCCTCAGGCATGAATTTCTTGTGCTGTTTTCTAGTGAGTAGGGAATGAGCTGCTTCAAAAGCAATGGAAAGTTAACACACTGAACCCTTAGCATGCAGGAGTCCCGCTCTGTCTGCGGTCTGTCATGAGATGCAAATGAAAAAAATAAGAATTCTGATATGGCTGTGGTGCACATATAGTGAAGGACTTAGGCATTGCTTTGGATGTTTATGCTGTGGCACGTGGGAAATGATTAAACTACTGCACATGAAGCTTTAATGCTAACCGTCTGCTCTTTGTTAAATATACAAATGCTTGCTTGCTTGTGTGCCAATGTGCTGAAAGGTTCACAAATGCTTTTTTTTCCCTGTGTGCTTTCTAATTTGCTGTGTAGATCTGTCATAGTCTATTTGAGATTGTAATTACTGGCATCATAGAAACTGCTCGAAGGCAGGTGCACTACTGTAGAGAAATGATTCCCTTCTGTGGCTGAACCATAAGATTTACTTGTTGAATATATAGTCTGTATCCGTATGTAGTGAGAAATAGGAACCACTTACGGCGCATTTCTCTATAAAGATGCTAAGCATTTTGAGAACTTTACAGATGTTGCAGATGTTTAAGAACTTCTTGCCAGCAGATGTGTTCTGAAGTCTGTATTAAAACTGGATGTGCTAACACACACGTTGCAGCATTTTTGCCTTCAGTTTGCAAGTAAAAGAATGATGACTAAAACAACATCCTTCTAGAGGAAAACCTTGAATAAAACTTCAAGGTAAATGTGGCCTAAGTTACTGCTGAATGAATCAACACAGTTGTGTTTCCGTAATGAAATAAAAACTCTTTTAAAGTGATCAAGGTTAGGGTGAAATCAAAATACTGGATTCACAGTGTTTCCTGCTTTGTATAATTGTTTGGATGGCTATTGTTACAGCACATAAGCATCTATTTTAAAATGTTTTCTTTTAAATCATTAAGAAGTTAGTCAAAGATCTCAAAATTTCTAGGGAAAAGTCTGTTTTCCTTTTTTTTTTCCTCTTTTGTGTGTATTCCACTGGCTTAAATAATGTTATTCCAACATTTCCAAAATATAGTGGATAAGACAGGTGCAGCTGATTGCATTATTCAAGATCACTTTTGCAATTTGGTTTTGTTTGAAATGCTGTTGAAAAGTGATTTACAACAAATCGCCATTTAATAGTTTGATTTGTTCAAGAACAAACATTTTTTGTGCTCTTGGTTCTTTTGAGTTTTCTGCACATTAAAATTAATGTTATAAAATGTTTCAGTTGTGCTCCCAGGAGGCATTCGCTAACCCATTTGAATGCCAGTTGTTAGTGTTCATACCTCCTTTCTCATTAGTAAAGCTTTCACAAATGAGCTAATCGGCAGTCTCCAGGCAGTTTTTTTAAAGATGTTTCTGATTATACCTCCTATTCTGAGTTTTTCCTTAATAGTTTGTAATCAGGTCAAGAATCTGCATATGTTAGAGAGTTGTGTACCTGAAACCCTTATAAGATATCACAACTGCTTCAACCAAGTATTAATGGGCCTGCTATAAACCTTGTACAGAATTTGAGATCTTCAATGCAGGAACATAAAAATTGCCAGATCTGATTTACTTAGTTTAATAAGAAATGTAAAGCTTGGTTGCTGTTGAGTTCGGTTTCTTTTTTTGGCCTATGCTTTATCCATCCTGATTTGTGTAAACGTCGGTCTCTCTGGGTCTTTTGTAACTCTTTCTGCCTGTTGACCTTAACCTCAAGGCTTTTACCTCCAAGATGCCCCAGAGAATTTCTAAGAGCTGGTCACTAAAATCTCTGTAAATGTAGCAGTTCTTAATTTTTCTTTGTAAATCTATCCCGGTTTCATTATAAGAAATATTGATGTGGCATCTTGCAAGCAGTTCCCTCCCACTCCTGTCTGTTTTCTCATACACTTTGCTGGATGTTTGTTTCAATGGAACATTGTTCCACTTCTTTCTCACTGCTCACAATTTGTCACCAAAATCTCTGTACCCCCATCTGAGTGTGTGAAAGGTGTTACATTTTTTAGGAACAGCACCTACTTTATTTTTTACATGTAAGTCATACCAGCTAACACTGAAAGGGTTCTGATATCTTCTAGGGACGTATTTCATTTGATAAACTCCGCCATATGGTGCCTGTATCTTAATTTTACTTTCTTTACTAGCAAACAAAATTTCCAATCTCTTTAAAATACAGTTGATTCCTGGGAGTTCCATATACCTTCTATAAAAAGTGACATTTTCTTTATGATCTTTATGATGACAAAATAATTTTTGTTTGTTTATATTCTGTTAATTTTACTGTTTTGTTGTCTGATGTCTTATAGGCAACAGATGAAGAACTCAATATACAGAAGCCGGCAGTCTTTGAACAGTCCTAGCCCAGGAGAAACTGAGATGGATCTTCTAGTGACTCGAGAAAGACCTAGGCGTGGAATTCGTAACAGTGGATATGATGTAAGTGTATCAGGTGTATCCTGTGAAATTGGCTCAGCCAAGACTTAGTTCATTCCTGAAAATGGAAAACTGTTGATAAGCTCCAAGCCAGAGTGTCCTCGGGTGCTTGACCTTGCAGGACGTTGTGTGCACTCAGCATCCTGAAAGAGGCTCAGGATATTCTGAGCACAGACTGCTGAACGTACTTTATACTTTACATCATTTTGTTGTCTGAAATGGAAACAAAATGTTCTCGGAACATTATTACAAAAATACTGATTTTTGAATTTAGCTAGTTCTTTCAAGTATGCAACTGCTTGCAGGACACCAATATCTTTTCAATGTAATTAAAATCCTATTTTTTCTTTACCCCTTATGCTGCTCTCTTGATTCAGAAGAATGGACAACCAACTTCTAGGAATTGCACTGAAGTCCAGATGTCAGTGGTTTGTGGAAAACCCCTAGGAAATAGCCACATTCTTGTTCTCCTCTTACTATCTCAGAACTGGGAGAATTTTGAATATTTAAATGTTAAAACCAGGCAGAGTAGATTCTGCACTGGTTTGTGGTCCAAGGAACTCACACAGCCAGCATAAGTTTAGGGTAGTTGTTTTGTGCAAGGTGAACATACACTGGGTCTAAGTTGACACAGCATGCACCCAAACTGAAGATGAAAAAAAACCCATACTCCTAAGGTAAAGTAGAGTTTTTCAGTCCATTACGTATACAAAAAGCTGTAGCACAGCCATCCCTGAAGATCGATTCCTGTAGAAGATCTAAGCATTTCTGGAAAATGAGAAAGTTAATCTGGTGATTGTTCATCCAACTTGGCTAATTGTTAACTGTCAGCTGGCAGGGATGTATTTTTAGCAAGGTGAATGAATTTATCAAGGTCAAGGAATGTGATCAGGAAAGTTTATTTTACAGAATTAAGTGGGGCAGATAGTGATTTTGGAAGTCAGCTTTTGAATTTTTGAAAATCGTTTCCTGCGTGTTGACACTTCCCATCAGATTGTATGAGTCAGGCTGTGCCGTGTAATTGGAATGACTGCCTCACTGCTTTCTGAGGCATAAGAATATATTGCACTAACCTGCAAAAAAAAAAAAGAAAATGAAAGAAATGAGAACCACCCTGTTGCACTTAAAACAGCCTACATTTTGCAAAAAAAAAAAAGTTTTTGTGTTTACCCTGCTTATGTGCTAACTTTCTTAATAGTTCATCATCAAGCTGGACTTTCCTCTGTATTCTGAAAATCAGATGTTTCAAGAGCCTGAAATTTTTTTACTGTACTAAAACATAGTTTCTCATAGGTAAAATCTTTCTGAAATGAATGTTAAAAGCACTCTAGCAGCACACATGGCCCCCTGCCAGTAGTGCAAAATGAGCATGTCATAATATGTATCCAAAGATGTTAGAAATACACTTGGATATGTTGTGTAAATTGCATAGAAAAGATTTTCAAGTAAAATTTTTAAAAGCCCTGCAAGTGGTATAATGAGCTCGTGCAGGCTCATGATCTCCTCAGCATAGTTACAGTCTCTGACAACAGCATATCTCACACAAGATTTCCTTGCTTTTCTTTTTGCACTGTGGCAGAGGGAGTTGTCCCTGGTGTAGTGTTGTTTTTTTTTTTTTTTAACTGATAAGTTACATAAAATTCTCTTTGACTGATGCGCTGCAGATTCACTGCAGTGCACCTCTTCGAACAGTGGAAGTATTTTTGTCTGAAAGCAGAAAAATGCCATGGGAAAATGGAACAGGATGTTGAAATCTAGTTCTCCAGCCTCTGCTTGCAGCGTGGGCTGATCTCCCTCCCTCCTTTTTGAGCTACCTTGGTGCTTTGCCAAGCTTTTGACAGGCTTGCTCTCCCAGGCACAAGCTGGCGCTTAAATCTGCGTTAATGCATGGAATCCATGTTGATCCCATCGTGGTGCTTCAAAACACCACTGTAAGTCTGAGCTCTGGAGATGGGTGTAAGTACTTCAGACGTTTAGAGCTGAGGTATTGGCCCAGAGGAATTATTTTATTGGATTAGTTTCTTCAGCTGTTAGGGCTATGTGGCGGTCTACTGAGGAAAAGGTGTTAAAAAGCTCAGTAATGTTATAATGTGTTTATGAATTAGGGCTGCTTTGTATGCTGGACCTCGTGTCCTTTCTTTTTTACCTAATAACATCTTGTACAGTGTTTTGACATCTGCTTTGCTGTTTTAAAGGATCCATTCTTTTAACCTTCTCCTTCTACTACATGATTTAACATCAGTTTCACCAACTTAGCATGAACGTTGTGTTTGATAAGCCATTCCAAATGAGGAAATTCATGAAGCAGATACCCTGCGTTACCTTCAAGTCATGAGATTTTTGAAGAATAACAAATTGCTTTTTATTTTTTGAGCTGTTACCAGCCTGCCTAGGATACGTGGTGTTTTAGCTTCCCAGCCATGACAAATGGTGGTGGTTGCGTGTGGGGTTTTTGTTTGGTTTTTAAATAAAATAGGTTGTTTCCCTAGAATCTTGAAGAAAGATTGAGAATGGTTAGATCAACATGCACGACAAAATCACAACGGTTTTTGGGTGATCTGCCCAATTTTGCCCTGCTCTGTAAATAGGAAAATAAGAGCTCGAAAATCTCTCACTCCATGCTAATGTTTTATTTGATTTTTTTATTTAATATTTTGTAAATAGTTTCCCTCAGATAGAGATGTCTATTATTTCAGTCACAGTTGTCTAAAATATTTTATTCCCAGTAATAATAATAATCAGAATATAAGGTCAGTAATCACCTACCTGTCTGTACAGAATGTGTAGCTTTTTATGCACACTGTTTGATATTCTCAGTATTCTCAGTGTTTAGTTTTATAGCACCTTTTTATCAATGGGTTATTGTTGAAGGATACCTATCTTCTAATTTTAACAAATCCAACCAGGGTTTGGGGATGGTCACCTTCACCTAAAACGCAAAGGAAACTTGAACATGTTTATTACTTCTGAGATCTTCAAAGACAATTATGAGTAGAGCAAATGCTGTAATGAAAGAGTCTAGAACCTTTGAGCTGCTAATGAGCTTTATGCTAGGGCAGAAAAAAAAAAAGGCAATTTTTTTGTGTAAAGGGAAGAAAATGACCTCATTATAAAAACCTAAGAATATGAAAAAGAATGTACTCATCTAACTTTATTGATACAGTTACAGTAATGCAACTCCTCAAAAAGCTTTGAATTGGTGTTCACATGAAGAAGTTCATGATACAGTGATTTCATGGTACTGTTGCAGCAGCAGAATCCTGCTAGAAATGGATAAAATCCACCTCTGTACAGGGCTTGCTTTTCCTTCTTGGTGTGATTCTAGTATTACATAATAAATGTGCCTGAATGGCTTTTAAATATGTCTAATGTCAATGTTAACGTATAGTGGTGTCTATCTACAGTACTTACATCTTTCAATTGATAAAAGAGAAAATAGCACAGGCAGTGATATGAGGAAACAGGCAGTGATATGAGGAAACAGGCAGTGATATGAGGAAATAGAAATGAATTTTAAAACTTGAGCAAAAGTGTCACTGGTCTCCTCCCAAATTTTAGTGCCAGTTTTAAGTTGATAAGTCAAAGCTGGCTTAATGTCGACAATGACTAAAAATCTGTTATTCATATGATTTATTTTAGACATTATATTCTTCTACTGGACAGAATCAAGGAGAGTTGTAGTGGCTTCACTAAGGGGTTGTAGCAGAAAGCCTGATTTATTTCAACACTGGGTACCAATAGGTCTCTTGTGGGATTCCTTTCACTGATATTTTTATGGTTATAATGAAACAGAAGAAGCATGGCTATTAATCATCCAGTTAGACAGTATGATTCCAGAGGCTTTTCTTTGGTTGCAGTTATTATCCTAGAAGGGACCCTGGGAGTATCTCAATAGAGGGGCCGAGGCACTGGGGGGTGCCCAGTCTGGAAGAGAGGAGTCCAGGAGGCTCCTTGCTCTCTGCAGCTCCCTGAGGAGGGGAAGCACAGGGAGAGGTTAGGAAATTTCAGGGGAACTCCTAAACCTTAGATCTTCTGCAACCTTAATGTATGTGAGTAAACAGAAGAACCTCAGTCCCTGTAGCTGAAACAAGCAGTCCCTTGTATGCAGTCCTTCATAGTAATGGTGCCATTTAGGGATCTGTACTCCTGGTACAGTTGTATCCCATTGATACTAACAACTAAGAAAAGAATTTAAACATTAATTCTCATTGTTTTTAAGTGAATCCTTAACAATTTAATATGCTACAAGAGCGTCTCTGATAGTTTTTGCTGCAAACAATGAAGGATGTGAAAGAGTCTTTGAATCCCTGGCTATTATCCTTGCCTGCATGATGTAATTTCTTTCAAATTCTTGTCATGTGTCTATACTGTAACAAGTCTTGACGTTGCATACGTTAAATCAGTGTTCGAGAATGCTTTGTGTGAAGCGGCAGAAATGCTGTCTTGTAAAGCTTTTATGTGTACATACTTTTACTCCATCCAACAGACTGAGCCTGAAATTATAGAAGAAACAAATGTTGACCGTGTCACTGAGCCTCGGAACTACACCAGGTCCCGTCAGGCCAAAGGCCACTCAGAGACCTCAACTTTAAGCTCTCAGCCCTCCATTGATGAGGTTCGACAACAGATGCATATGCTCTTGGAAGAGGCTTTCAGCCTGGCCTCTGCAGGTCACGGAGGACAGAGCAGGCAGGAGGCCTACAGCTCCGCACCACACTTGCCCTATTCAGAGGTGGTGACCAGCGCTCCTGGTACCATGACCCGACCTAGAGCGGGTGTGCAGTGGGTGCCCACATACAGACCAGAAATGTATCAGTACAGTCTACCAAGACCAGTAAGTGAACTTCTCTTCAGTACGCTTTAATACCATAAAGATATTTCTATTCTAAGAACTTTTTTTTTTCCTTTTTAAGATGGAGTCCCATTTTCATGCTTAAAAACTGAGCATAAAGCCATGTTTACAGTAAATAAGTTTGTGTAGTGGGGCATGTTTCTCTGTCTTTACACATGCCCATATCTCGCATGAAGACTCTTAAAATCTGTTTTAGCAGCAAGGTGACCTTATTTATGTTTTGCTTGAAAGAATAGGCTGCACTAAGCTCCAGACTGTTCAACGGATAAAGAACTGGTCTGCATGTCTCCTGTTGATTGAATGCATATTTGGAAGCAATGTGTTTTTTTTTTTTTAAAAACATCTGGGCATGAAACATCCAACGCTTCTGCACAAATTCCACCAGTGAGAAACATCAGCCCAAGCCAGGGAACCAAGCGCAATGCAAAATCTGCATGACCTGAAATGTGGGCTGATATTGGCAGCCTTACAGTTATATCTATTGGTGTGGGACTAAGAGATGGCTCAGTGCCACAGGTTTCTCGGCTGACCTTATGTAGGTCATTCTTGATGCTTTACTTGCTCGCCTCAATTTGCAACTAACAATTTCTTATCTCACAGAAATAATAAAATATTTTGTAGATATATAGACAGCAATAGCAGTAGTGCTGTGGGCATCCTTGGTAGGTCAAGCTACCTCTGAATTCCAAGGTACTGTTACTCTGAAACTGTATCTATCCATCTCAGTGGGGGGGGGGGGGGGGGGGGTGAAGCTGCATTAAATTTACATTGTTCATTTCAATGCATTTTAGGGGTCAGAAATGATTTGTTTTGTTTTGAAATAATGCATTTCAAATTGAGTCTCCTAAAATGCCTAGAAAAAGAGAATAAAGCAGAAAAAGTGTCCTCTCTTTAAAATAACTGTAACTGTGACTTTTTCTCATGACAGTAAAAAGTACATTAGAGGATGCTGCTTCTGAACTATTCTAAACATAAGTGAAAGTCAGTGGCACTGCCTGCGGAGGCTCACGCTGGTGCTATTTTAAATCATGCTAAGGGATATTTTTGGCCCTTTGAAACTACCGCAGTGAACTTCATATATGGCATATAATGGGATTTTATGGCTAGAATTCGATTAGAAGCTCAAGAGACAGTTAATAGCTATCCAAATTACTTTGACACTTGAGAAAGACTTTTTGAAAGGAAATGAAAATCATTATATGGAGTGAGATTTAAGAAAATGTAATTGCCATACTTTTTTGGTGATTGCTTCACTATTTTCAAACTCAATCATCTACTTGTTTTCTGGGCTTTAAAGCACTTGGTTATCTTTCTGGGGGCTTGAAGATAATGTTAAGCACTTCCCTGAAGACACTTACATTTTAACTGGTTGCCGTGGGGTAGGATAGTTGCAGGCTAATGGTGCTTGGATAGAGGTTGTTAGTTCATAGTTTTTTGCCAGTCTGTTTTGAGATGGAAGTCCTACTTTAACTGAAATGTTTACTCGTTTGTTCTCAATTGGGGAAGGAGGATTTCAATTAGAAAAACCCACTTGCAGTGTACGTGCAGAGTGATGTGTGCAGGAAAAATATGCAAGAATTGCTGCTCTCAATGTTTTAGTACCTGTTTGTCTGCCCGTGATACCTCTGTTGGGTAATCCTGACAGATGCTGAAAAGGGAGGCACCAGGTAGTTGATCAGGCCAGAGTACAGCAGGGCTGGCCGTGGAGCAGCTGTAAAGTGGCTGGTGTACCGAAGGTGTCTGTTATGACTGGAAATTTGGATTTAAGATTTTCCTTGTTAGATGGAACAAATGCAGACATTGGCTTTATTTGTGGGTTTCTAAGTACAATGTAAGCATGAGGATCTTCAGCCCATCACTATTTTCTGAGACGTGGGCCTTCATGGCCTATACATTACATTCAACCTTTTAGGAGCTCACACAGTCTTTCCAGTAATTTGAGTGCACTTAAGCCAGCATTTATTGCAGAGATGTTTCATAGATGATACAAGTGCTGAATAAGATTTCTAACACTTGTATTCTCTACTTTTATACAGCATAAATAATAAGACTGAAGCATATGTCATATGTCTCCTGGACCCAAATTCTTACAGCTTTCTTGCTCGGCTGTAGTTATTACTCCACTGGTTTGCTTTTAAGATTCTCAGTGTTTTAGCCAAAAAAAGACTCACTGACGTTTCTCTCTGGAAGGGTGGTGTGAGGTCTGCAGTCTGATACTTGTGCTATCTGAATTTGAAATGTGATTAATTTAACAGGAATTGTTGTCGACTCCATATTACACAAGATCTCATTTTTGGACAAAACAGGGTTTGGAATCTTTTCAGAATGCTCCTATATAAAAGGTTTTTTTGTTTGTTTGTTTGTTTTTTTTTGGAAAAGCAAAACTATTGCTGTTCAAATTTGCAAAAACAGCAAAAATCTTCAGCACCTTCATTTGGAAGAACAAAATTAGGCAAATTTCTTGTGAAATCAACATCTTCATATACGCTGGCTTGTTTTTGCTTTTTTAATGTTTTTTTTGTTTGTATGTGAGTGCTTCTTTTGTAAGTTAGTTTGCTTGGCTTTCTAGCAGCATACAAGTTTCAGTGAAGTTGCTTTGTTTCTGTAATCATGTCAGTCTAGTACCAAAGGGCTCATCTAAACCTCCAACAGACATGCCTCTGTAGTCTCTAAACATTCTTATTCTATTTGTGTTGCATGTAGGAAAAAACTAATACTGCAGCATAACATCTTACAGAGAGTCTAGAAAGCTGAGAGTTCCTTGTCATAACTATTTTGGAGGAAGCTGAGCACAGCAGAGAACTGACTGCTCTCCACCAGAGTGGACAGTCCCTTGGTGAGGCACAGCAAATCTTTGGATAGGATTTTTCACTTTAACAGGATTCCCTTTGCCCAGCCGTTAGCGACACGGTGCCACTCGTTCAAAATTGTTCATCTCCTATTTAAGCAGCAAAATAAGTGCTTGGATTTTCTACTTCATGTTTTATTCCTCTCCACGTTTTCAGTGCGAGTTGCAGGAAGTTTGTGAGGCATTCATTGTGGTATCTTAAAAAGCTTCATTTGATGTCCACATTTCAAAGCATGTGCATTAGTACACAAGAGAAAACCCGTATCTGCCTCTGCTCCTTTCCATCAGCCCTGTTGTACTCAGTAGCATTTGGAGTCACCAGCCACTCTGAAACATATGCTGTACCTTTAAGATAGGGAAAAAATAGTTTCATGCTTAGTACAAATGTGTGCTGAGGGCAAGATGTAGGATGAAAGGGTTATGGAGCCAGAAGGAAGTGTTCAGTTCAGCATTGCTAGCTTTTCGGGTACAGAAGAAGCATTGCAGACCATTTCAAGTCCAGTGTTATTAGAAATGTAAATTAAACTTTGATGCAAATAGCATTTTGTTTGTTCTGTACGTTTATTTCGTTAAAAATCAAAATCAGTATTTCCCACCCCTGGCTAGGAAATGTGCTATTGCATTTTCAGTTTTTCCCACCTAGAGATGGAAATACTTCAAATAATGTTGTAGCGTGGTGAAAGTGAATATTTAGACACATCATAGGTGGTGTGAAAGGAAAACCGATTTTCAAAGACATGCCTTTGAGGGGCCCTACCCTGCTTTAAAAGAGACCAGGATGAGAGGTGAGAGAGAGATGCTTCGTTTGTATTGCTTTTCCCTTAGCTATGCTGGCATTAAAAGTCAGCTTTTTGTTAGGTTATCTTTTCCAGTTTTGCAGCAGAGAAAAAGCATAATGGAACACTGTCTAAAAGTGTGATATGTAAAGGTGATTGCTGTATGATAATGGTTTTGGAAATTTAGTGTGGGATTTATATTGCCAAATTCAAACCTAGATGTAGGTGTTAAGTCTGAGTTAATAGTGTAAATCCTGTGGGCTCTTTCAGCAGGCAGGAGGAGGGTGACTCATCGTGGTAACATGTTTTTAGCTTTCTCTGCTGTTTGCTGAGGCAGAGTCTCTGACTGAAGCAGAATCATCTCGTGTAGTTCAAAGCCTCACTGTTGGACTTTGGATGCTAGTTTTTGTCAGAATGCATATCTCTTGGTACTGCACAGCCTCCCCCAAGTTTGCTCTCTTTCTGATCTCTGTTTCTCTGAAGTGTTGTCAGTAAAAGCATAATGAAGAACAAATAAAGCATAACAGGTAGAATACAGGTGTCAATACTGTAGAGACTGATTTACCCCCCCCCCCTACCTTTAAGCATATTTAGCCAAATTGTGACCTCTAATTTACAGCATACCAAAGAATTTAGAAGGGGCGTTTTGTCCTACAGGCCACAGCACACAATTACTGGTCCTTCACGTGCATTAGTGATGAAAGCCAGAATAGCTATGAGCAAGATGCTCCATTTTGTGAGTTGGTGAGCTGATTGCATGCTCCTCTGAACTTTGTTTCAAAACAATTTGAATTGTTATTGCTTTAGAAAAATACAGAGCTTGGGGTTTTTGTGAAGAGTTTTCTTTTAATCTCTCCGGGGCTGAAAAAAGTTGGAAAATGCATTGCTTGTGGGCAGTTCCATTTCACCAGGCAGAAAAAACTCTGAGAATGTTTTATGAATCCTTAAAATGTTTTACTTTTGGAAAATGCCCCATCCTTGGAGACTTTCAAGACCAGGCTGTGAGCAATCTGATCCAGCTGTGGTGTCCATGTTCATTGCAGGGGAGTTGGACTAGATGGCCTTTAAGGGTCCCTTCCAACTCTAAGGGTTCTGTGATGCTATGAAGTGAAAATTCAGAGATCTTTTTCCTTTGAATCCAAATTGTCTGTGGAATCTCACATAATTGTGGCAGATCTACTTTCCCAGCAAGGTGAAAAGTGTCACAAAGGTAGAGTTTAATAAGTTCTGTTTTAATTAGACTGCCTTGCCTTTGTGAACTCATTTGTTCATGTTTTCTTCCATATCCTAAAATCACCCAAGCTTTGTAAATTCTCTAATAAAATTCCATTACTAGTGGTGCCACAGAATAATAGCCTCTAGTTGGCCAGCACTTGAAACGAGTATTTCATTTCTGAGGTTATTTACTTTTTAATTTGAACGTGGATCTCTTGGTGTTTCAGATAATATTTCTTTCTCCTACAGGCTTATAGATTTTCTCAGCTTCCTGAGATGGTGATGGGATCTCCTCCTCCTCCTGTCCCTCCTAGAACTGGTCCTGTGGCTGTTGCCTCTCTCAGGAGGTAGATAGCTTTTACTTTGTTCTCAATATGAACTCTAAAAACCACAGTTTTTTGTAAGAACTGAGACAAACCCTCAAGTAGCACTTGTGAGCCATCCAGTTAATAAAGAAACACTCATGGAATTAGAAACATGCTATTTTTATTTTCATTTTAACATCAAGAGGAAAGAAATAACAGCAAATTTTCTCTTCTATTAGCTCATCTTTTTCAATAAAATTAGGAAATCCTTGCCTCCAAATCACACAGTACATAATGAAATATTGTGTAGCAGATGTGCAGCAGATAGCTTGCACCCTGCTGTTCTCTGTTCTAACAACCTGCAATGTGATACTGATAAGTTATCAGTATCCTGGGTCTGGGGGGCTTCCACCTAGCTTTCAGATATCTAACACCTTGCTTTACAAAGCCAAGTATGAGTAAAATGCCTGATTCTTAGCTCAGTGTATACTGCCTCTTCCTTCATAAAAAGCATTTCAAGATATTTTCACACTTCTGTGGTGCAAGAGCTGATTTAGCCTACAGTGCTGTGCTGCTGTACACTGTAGAGTTCCAACTGTAATTCAAAGGCACTGCAAGCCTACTGAGAAATGCTGTAGAGTACTAAGAAGAAAGGAAACTTCTGAGTGTCTGCTAGCTGCATCCAAATATTCAGAGTACAGGTTCTCTTCTGGCATATTGTTTTATAAACCACTATGTTATAGTGCTATAAATCAATATAAATCAGTAAAGCTATAAATCAACTGGGACGCGTTGTTTCATGAGATGCTACAACTTCCCATGTGCAGTTTAGACTACTTTGTGACACCCTATCATCCTGTGTTTTCTATAATCTTGTATTGATGAGCTATGGTATAGCTCTGGTTCTTGTACTGCGTATCATAGGCATTTGTTTGAAAATCCAGTAAAACTGGGTAGCTTAATCTTAGCAGGCTCGTCATACTGTAGCTCATAGATGCAAATATAGCTGTCCTGTCCAATAGTTGGGATGTTAAATGTTTCTTTCTTTTTTTTTCCATTTCTAATGCTCAGGTCTACATCAGATATTGGCAGCAAAGTGAGAATACCAGAGTCCAGTGGGGTGGATCAGGCCCAGCATCACGATCCTGCATCTTATGCACCTGGTTCAAGAGCTCCAATGCCTGTAGGCCCGCTTGATCAATCGACTTTTCACTCAGGTGAGAAATAGACCTGCAGACCTAACTTGCAACTTCGAGAACCGTGTGATTTGTTTTGCATGTAAATGAGCTGATGAGAAATAGTAAGAACACACGATTATTTGGAGAAAGAAGGAATTGGGTATTTCTCCAGGTACAAATGAAGGGGATATATAAATGACTGCCTCTTTGCAAATGCAGAAGCAGCTACATTGTAAAGTATTGCTCATCCTGCAAAAGGAAAGGGAGACGGTCATTTCTGAAGGTAAAAGACCCCACCAGGTGGTCTTTGTTCTAGTATGTCATTCTGCTGGCTTACCTATCAGGACTCTGAGCCACCAAGGTCCAGTAGAAGAGTTCATCTGCACCAAAAATCTGGTGCAAATTGTAAGGGAGATTGTCTAGCTGATACAGAGGCTATTGGTTGTCAAGAGCACAAGTTATACTATTGATGGGGCTCAATGGCAAGAGGCAGCTTTCTGGCAGACCTCTGAACACACAGCAATTGTCATGTGTCTAAATAAATACAGCCTTGCATAGAGAGGCTGTCACCAGCAAATGTCAGAGAAGACTGGAAGCAACTTCTCACTGGCAAAATGTTTTCTTGAAGACCTGTAGAAAAAAGCTTTCAAGATTAGAAAAATTTTACACTGTCATTTCAGTTTTGTAAATGGCAGATTCATTAGACGTGACTGCTAATCTGCAAATAATTTCTTTCTTATCTTTCTCAGAAGTAATTGAGAGTTATCTGCATTGTATTCAAAATCTGCTGAGAATAATGCTGTGAAAATGCATATCTGCCACCAATTAATTAAATACAGTAGGTTTGAAGGATCCACTGTGCACACATTCTTATCACAGTACCTTCCTCAACGTGAGTCTAAAAGGAGCAGATGCCACCCTTTCATATAAAAGTGTTTTGAACTATAAAGCATGCCACGCTGCCAAGAACTCTACTGTCGTGACTGCAGCAACGTTCTGTGTGATATAGCTTTCTGTCATTTCTAGTGATGCAGGGGTTTTATTGCTGTATGTTACAAATAGGTATGGTGTGCTACCACTGAAGAGTGCATTTCAGAAGAGACAAAATGACTTTAGTGTACACTGTGGAGTTGGCCAGATTTATTCTAGGATTAACTGGAGGAAAGGTTCGTGTGGGAGAGAGTCTTTAAATGGCTCTAATGCAGGGAAAGATAGAGTTGTGAGAAATCTGCAAGTGTAACAGATGAGGATTTCTAATGTTCTAATTGGAAAATAAATTTTTATCAGATCAATAGGTGGAAAGGCTATACTGCAGATGCTGATTGGGCATGAAATGACCAAGCGTTGCCCTCATGCAGCCCATCAACATCAGCTTTAAAATAATGATTTTGCAGTAAGAGTTGGGGTAAGACAGTACTTCAGCTTCTTGAGTGTTCAATTTGTATAACTGCTCATTTTGCTGTGGTTAAATTAAGAGCTTTTTTGGTGAAGAGAAGCTGTGCGTCATCTGTAGGAGCAGCACTTTTTTCTCAGTACAGGTCTGAAGAATACTTTGGACAAGTTAGCCTTGCTTATCACTCCTCAGTGAAGATGCTCAGTTGTCTTTTTATTGTGTTTTTTGCATTTACTGGCTTTTCTGCTCTCGCATCAATGATTTATTTTTGTTATACTCTGTGAAACTTAAAACTAAAATACATGGCTGTGTATTACTGAGTACTCAAAATATCCCATCCACGTGCTTTGTTTGCTACGTGGTAAAGACAGTAGAGAGCTTTCTTCCCCTCTGGGTTTAGGAATGAGGCTGCAGCGTACCAGTGATGCAAATGCTGGTGTTTGTATCTCTATCTAAAGAGACACTGGTGGAAAGAAGCGTTACCAGGCAAGCAAATTGTACTTTACTCTAAATTTGGCAAATGGGTGGAATTATGATGGCTTCTCTCTAGAAACAGTGGAAGTATGTGAGGAAATGGTGGACTTCTAGACTGCCTAGTTACATACTGTGTGTAATCTCAGTAATGGCAGAATGAAGTACCTTCTGTTGTGAAGGACTTAATGAGCAGTTATAACCATACCCAGAGATCTGGTTGAACCTTGTCTTGGGAAAGCTGTTTTCTCCTACTTAACATCAAGTAAGATCATGGCATTCTAACAGACAACTTCCTGGACATCCCTATGCGTATCTCTTGAAGAAGACACAGGAAAACAGATTTTATGTCAGCAGGTTTCCTTGGAAATATTTATATAAGTGGTAGCTGCATAATTCGTTGCAGTCATAGGCTGTTGGTGGGAAATGTGTTGAGCAGGCAGAGCCTTGGTGGTTGTTTTTTTTTCTTTGTTTTTTTTAATGGAAGCATAGAAATTTTATGATGGAGTTGTTGAGATTACAGCCTTTTAAAGGTATCACTCAGTTTTGTAGGTCTTGTGTCTAGAGACATTAGGATAGTGTAAATATAAATTTAAACTGAATGCTTTGTAGCCTGCTGTTGAAAAGAAAGATGCAATCCTCTGAAACCCATGGTAACAGCAGCTAAAAATTGAATACAAGGAAACAAACATAAAAGGAAAATGAACCCTTTTTTCTGGAATGATTTGAAGTTTTAGGGGGAGTCGTTATTACAAGGGTCCAAGTCCTTAGGAGTAAGTCTTCATAGCTTTATCTAACGGTTGTGCATCACTATGTGGACAACTGCCAATCTTGTTTTCTCCAGTATTTTCTGCAGTTATAAAGATGTGTAGTCGGCTACTTGGAGTCTTGCATCCAACCAATGGTGATCATGTTCTCACTGGGGGGGGGGGAAAAAAAAAAAGAAAAAACCTTGAACATCTACTTCATAAGTAACATCTTCTAATTTTTAACTTAAAAGATAGGTTGCTAATTGTATATGATGTCATTTTTTCAATAGGTAATACAGTACCAGCAGTGTTTGCCATACCAGCAGCAAACCGACCTGGCTTCACAGGCTATTTTATCCCAACACCACCCACAGCATATAGGAACCAAGCCTGGATGCCCTATGCTGGGGAAAATGAATTACCAGGGCAGTGGGCAGACTCAGTAAGTATCCTAACTTTTCTAACGATGTGCGTTTCTACACAAAAGATGTCTTGAGTGATGCTAAGCATCAGCAAAGAATCTGAGCAGGGTGATTACTTCCTGAATGGGAATAATCTCTAGCAGTGAGGATCTTTGTGAGAGGGTACAGATATTTGTCTGTCCATACAGTGGACTGTAAGCATCATTCAGTAAGTTAGAGGCTGGCACCCATTCAAAGATGGTGTGACAGATACAATTTTCTTTCCCCAAGACAGAGGTTAAATATTTGGTAGGCAGTGAGTGATGCTGTTGTCTCATGAAGTGGCCTTAAGCTGTTTGAAAGCTGGGGAACATCTTTCCATCCTGAAGACTTCTCTCAAGACAGCCTCACTCCCAGATACTAGCTCCCAACTCTGCCACAGCCCTGCTGTGCAGCATTTCTGCTGGGAGTGACAGATCTTAAACTAAATAATTAATTGCACAATTCTACCCTTGGACAGATCCAATTGTTAGTCTGAAGTATACTCGCATTTCAAAGAAATGAAACTGAGATCCTAAAATGAATTGCAGTAGTTCATCATGTCTGAAACAAATTCTATCACTTAGGGGCTTTTTTTTTTTTTTTAAGACACTTAACTTCAATGCTACTAAGGAAAAAAAAATGCAGGATTGACTCTTCTGCTTGAGCTTAATTCTAATGTTTATGCAGAACCAATTCAGCTAAACTGGGAGATGGATTCTATTTCTTTGTGCAGATAATCAACAGAATATTTTAGTGAACTGCACTTGGAGACAAATAGTTGCCTTGAAACAACTAAGCAAGAGACAATAAGGTCATATAGATGTTCCTGAGGACAGCTCTTTTGTGCCAGATCTTCATGACTGCTGTTGATGTATAAGAGGAAAAGAATTCAATTTGATTCTCAGATGCAAGTCTGAATTTGTAGTCTGAACTGTCAAGAAAAAGGATATTCATATACAAACTGTATCTGATGGTGTGCTCCCGATAGCTGAAGGCTTGTGAAGTCATACAGATTCCCTTTCCAGAATGAAAGCACAGAAAATCTTTGTTAAAAATGTATTTTTGTTTGTAACCCTACTGACATTTAGTAGATTCAAGAGACCTACTTGTATCTGAACTTCAAGTAGAACTTCTTCATTAAGAAGAAAAAAAAAACCAACAAAAAATAGGAAAAGTACTTTGTTGCTTGTATATTCTTTTTCCCTTTTGCATCTCAGCTTCAGTCCCATGAAGTAAGTAAGAATCAGGTATCACCTGTCAAAAGTCAAGCCTGAGAACAAACCAGACTAAACTGGAAAACAAGGCTCTGACCCCCAGTTTCCTTCCTTTAGAAGGAGAAAGAGATGAGAAGAGCACATAGTGCCAGTGGGCCTTCCTTTCTGCTGTGTGCACAAAGGGATGGAGAGGGAGGTGAGAAGCTGTCTGAAAATTAACTGTGACATTATAGAATTCAAAGGAAATGAATTTTCCTTTCAACTTCACTTATCTGTCACAGAGGTTTAAACGACTTCTTGTTATCCAGACTTTTAGCCCTTCTGTGATATAACAGAAGGAAGGAAAGAAATGTAAAAAACAAAACAAAAACAAAACAACAAGCACTTCAGTTCCTTTAGGAAGAGCAGAGACTTAAAAATGAGGTGCTGTACTTCACATGCATTTCCACTAACTGGGTTGTAAATTAAACACCAAGGTGGCAGGTGAAATGGGAGTTGCCCTGTAAGCTTAATTTCCTTAAACGCTGCTTTTCAATTTAAAGGTAAGTATTGAAGCACTAAGCCTTGTGAGAGAAGGGAAATGCATTTATTTTCCAAATTGATAGATGCTGCTTAGTGAAAGTAGGAACCTGGTGGCCTCTAGTGGTATGTTCATGTGTTGTGCTGCCAAAATGTTTGTCTTCTGGATAATCTATGGAGAAAACTAAAGAGGCAACTGCATTTGTCACTTTTATACCATGCCTGTTCCCTGTGTCTGTCATCACACCACACTGAATGTGTGAGACACATGCCAGGCAGCCTGTATTACGTATTTATGCAAGGTTTTAGTGCATTTGAAAAGCTAAAAACATGTATTCTTCCCAATTAGAGTGATATAAATTAGTCAATTAACTTTTCAGTGCTTAAATGCAGTGGTAGTTTATTGGTTACCTTATGGTAAATGTGGTATTATCAGCCATCCTGTTCAAAATAAACATCACTGGACTTCTCTTCCTTTTCATTGGAGTGGATTATGGTAATAAGTTGGTGGATTTTTCCTCAAGGAGAAATTATCTTGTCCTAGTAATATGTTACGGGTTGCCTTCTGTCACAGCATAAAACCTTTTAACATGGAGGGCTGTAGCTATCTATTTTCTAGACTTTTGCAAAATATAAATGAATGCTATTTTTATTTGCTGCATTAAAAAAAATGAGAAGTTTACTGTGAATTGAAAACTGGTATCGTGGATTTGTGAAGGAAAATTAGTAGTCATGAGGACTAAACAGCCCCCCTTATTGCTGCAGGTCAGAAGATTCCTCTGTACTGGGTTTTCAGAGTCCTGAAGTACAGCAGAGCTGGCTACTTAAGAGAGGACGCTTTCAGAAAAGCCTCCTCCTTGGTTTTTTTACAGTGATAATAAATGTAGTCGTTCAGTGCTGCCACACTGAGTTGAGTACCTGTCTTACTGATGTGTGTGCTTAAATGGCACATGCAAAGATGCACATTTGTCAGCTGACACTTCAGGATGTAGAGTTTACATTCCCGTTATAGGTTCCTATCTGTCCATCTTATTCTACCCCGTGGAGGTTTATGTTACCTGCCAGGCAGCACTAAGGATAAATTGTTCTGTATAATTTGGTGTAATTACGATGCTCTACAGGTTCCGCTCCCTGGATACATCGAGGCTTATCCAAGGCCCCGCTACCAACACAATTCTCCTTCACGACTGCCTCGCCAATACAGCCAATCAGCAAGCATGCATCCCAGCTTGGAACAAGCTCCTTTGCCCTCTGCCACAGCTTCTCAACAGAGCCTGACAGAAAACGACCCATCCGATGCTCCTCTCACCAACATTTCTACAGCTGCCTTAGTAAAGGCAATAAGAGAAGAAGTTGCTAAACTGGCTAAGAAGCAAACAGATATGTTTGAGTTCCAGGTTTAATGTCTTTTGTGCACAGCATTTGTATCATGTAACTTGAAGCAACCAAGAAAGTGACCTCTTTAATTCTCACTTATAAACCTGCAGTGAATTGTGCAAAGTGATGGCATTTTTCTCCATCTGAAAAGTCAACACTATGAAATGACTTAGAGTAGAGCAGCAGGACCCTGAAGATATGTATTCTCCTTGCCAGCTGAGGAAATGCTGCCAGGTAACTCTTTGAAATGGATAATATTGATCACATGCGAGTGTTTGTCACTTGGCACTCATACTGTGACCCATCACTGCTAGAGATGCTGCTGTACATGTCAGTGCCATGCAATGTTTCAGTTGCAGGCCCAAATGCAGAGCTGCTGAAGAAAATGTCTTCTACATGTCAAAACCTTATTTCTTTGATTAAAGAAGAAAACGGATGGAAAGTAGCAAGCTAAAGGCTGTGGTAGGCATGGCAGACACATTAATTTTTTGTTGTGGGACATTGTGCAAGGAATGTTGATTGAATTTATCTGCGTCACTGCAGCCTTTTCATTCTAGAGACTGTAACCAAACCAAAAGAATCTGAGATGAGTAAGTAATACTAATAAATGTCCTGTGAATAGCCCCAATTCTTTTCATCCTATTTACAGTATAAAGAAGTGAAAGAAGAGAAGACTGTGAGGAGACTAACGATATTTTGATAGTTAATGGTTACCTTGTCCATGAATGCCACTGATGAGTTATGGAGGAGATTTTTTCTATGTGAGAGAGCACAATCTGTGAAGAGCTAACAAAGGAAACTGGTGCTAGAAGTTTCCAGGAGAAATGAAAAAAGGTTATTTGTGTTTGCTCTATATTCAGGCTTTTCACTCTGAATGCATGTGAAGCTGGTAAACATGAGACCTTTGAGCAAGCCTTTCCAACCTGGAATAGTGAATACACCTGCTTGTACAAGACAACCTCTGTTTGACACAGTGCTTTTTTCCTCTTTCTCAAATAATGCTATCTACTGAATTGCTACCTGAAGCCACAGTTGATCTTGATCAGTCTGGAACAGTGCATACAACATGTAGGAAGTTCTGAATGTAGAGGACCTGATTATTATATTAACATGTAAATAAGAATACGGTTAAATGGATTAACAAAAACACTGGCGTGCTTTGAAACAAGAGGGCATTTCTGGAAATGATGCTGACTGTACATTGCTCAAGATAAAAATAACTAATAGTTAAACTACATTACTGTATGAATCCAATCTCGAAAGAAAATCAGACCAGTTGAGTAGGACAGTAGTTTGTCTTTTGCAGTTGTACAGAATAGTTGGAGATGATGAACAATTGTTTTCAGTTCCTTTGGCCGCTAGCTTCGGGAACTGAAGTTGTTGCAAAATACGTTGTATTGGGCATGTCTGATGTCAACTGGAGTTAAAGGTAATGTCCTTCATTTCAGTAAGTTATTTAGTTATTCTCAACTGCCTATGTTATTTTGTTTGATCATTTCATTTTCTTGAATTTCTTTGGTCTTTACCAAGGTGAGAAAGAGAGCTTAGTTTAGCTTTTTGGCCATCAGTAAAATGAGAGGTATGAGACTAGAGCAGGGGATAGAGGAAGAAACTGATGAAGCACAAACTTTTAATACAGCACTATTTTTTCCCCCCCAAATGATTATATAATAAACCCTATTAGAGATCATGATATATAGTTATCCTAGAATATACTGACATCTGCTCTGAGACCTCCGAGGTATTGCAGAATCTTTAGGAATGCTAGCTGATCTTTAAACTATTGTGAAATTTCATTTTTATGATTTAAAAATCAAATATAAATAAAATGTATTTTTGTAATCTCAATGTATATACTTGCTGTATGTTTATACAAGTGACTGGTCTGCAATAGTTGGAAAATTTCCATAAACCAAGCGCAAAAAAAAAAACCCAAGAAAACAAAAAAACAGAAACAGATAAATAATTTTAACGATCAATATTAACATGCAGCATCTGGAATACACAGATACACATTTGGGTGACTTGGACACTGAGCAACCAAAGAAACTGGATCTTTTGTGTAAATACAAGTTTGCTAAAGACAGGCTACCATCTCATTTACCTGTCAGCTAATTAATACTGATCTAATCCGTGTAATACAAGACATCCAAATGTCTTTTTGTGTTAATAGCTGCCTAAAAATGTTGTGTTTAAAAGTAATCTTAAAAATAAAGGGCCAAACTCAGCATGCCATAAAGTGGTGAGTTCTGTTTGGCTTCAGTGGGAACTCAGCTCTCTGAGAGCAAGGCTGAGCTTTTCTGTTAGCTTTTGTTCAAATGTGCAAATTTCACTAGAATCACCTGAGCGCTCCTGTGCTTATTTTTCATTTGCTGTAACAGAAGTGCAGACATAATTTAAGAGCAGCTTACAGTTATTTAGCCTGAGCTGGTTCATAACCAGATTAAGCTGCCTTGGTAAGGGAAATCTGCGTTAAATTGTGTCAGCCGCTTTGGGCATCAGCTTTATTAACTTACATTTTGAGTGATTATTCTAGTTATTCCAGTGAAATTTTGTATGTAGATAGGCCCTTCTATGCAATGGGAGTGAAATTCCCTGTGAAATAAATTTCTGTGTCTTTGACTCGAGTTTTGCAGGGTTATCTTAAAGCTGCAAGTGTGGAAGCAGCAGCAGCCCTGCAGACTGGGAAAGCTCATGATGCCACGTATCCCCAAAAGAGTCAGAGGAGGTAGGATGTACCAGATCTAAACAGCATCTTTGGGACACTTAGCTCTGTTTGTAAATCTGTACCCATTCTTCGACTTCACTGATTTAGTAATTCCATCAAAAAGTGTGTTAGTGTAAAGCCTAGCATCTATCTGCCATACTGAAACTGAAAAAGTTTGGAAAATGCATGCATGGTACAGGGTGTGAATGCCCACATGCAAACAAAATGAACAAAATAGAAAACCCTAACACCGGAAGAACCTCTTAAACAGCTTTCTAGAAAGACAAAGTATTCCCGTAAAGTTAAACCAAGTACTCTTCATACAACTGAGGAAGACCTGTTAGACTTCCAAAATTAACTTTGTTTGGTATTGTACTGATGATGTGCAGTCTACTGAATATCCCCTGAATCATCCCTCTGAAACCATTGTGGTGCACTTTATTCACAAAGGTGTTTTACATTCTTCGTTCATAATGGCTTTTTATCTTATTTGTAATATGTTTCTGTATTTTTTTTGACGTACAAAGTAAGATTATACCAAGACAGTAAGGACATTCCTGTGTAAGAAAAACACGCTGTAATATTTATACTGTCTGAGCACAAAGCAATGATAAAGTGAAAATATAGTGTACAAATAATTTGTAAAATAATAAACATTTTGTATGGCCACAATTAGAGTATAGTTTTTCAGTATTGATTTAAAAAAGAAAGTATACCTGTTTAATGCTATGATCTCATCAGACTGTATTCCTGTCATGTTCACTTTTCTACTAAGTGCCCCAATTTTCTTTGAAATGTTGCCAGATGTTAAGGTGAAAATATTGTTTTCTGTGTACAGACATGTTGATGTTCAAACCAATAGTTGTATCCAGATTTGTAAATCATTACTAGAAACATCTGCAAGTAAAACGCACATAGAATTATTTCTCAGTAGGTGTGTAATGGCCACTCTCTGTAAGTGCATATATCGTGTGTAGTGTTTTGTTGGCATGAGTAGAAGAGTCACTTTAAGGGGATAAGAGGGCATTCTTTGGCAGTCGTTTTTGAAGAAAAGTATACTTTTGTGAGGAGGTCAAACACACTGCAGAAATATGAACAACTTTTGTATCTGATAATATTCTGTAGATGGAAGTGCATGTAAATCCTGTATAGAAATGGGGAAATTGTCATAAGTGATCTTTATTTTTTTATCCACACTGACTTTTAATAAGGGGAGGCATGGAGGAAAGCGAATGTGAGGAAGATTAAATGCAAAGCAGGTGGAGAAAGCAGCATTGAAGTCAGTAGTAGAACTGAAGTGAGGCCTCTGTCTCCTTTAAGGGGTGGTACATAAAAACTAATTGCAATTTTTGTCACAATTCAAGATGTCTGTAAAGGATGAATTACTTTTGAACGTATATTTTTCAGGCCTGCATTGTAAATATGACAACTCAGTGCTTGCTTCTAGGAGTCTGAGGGAACTTAAGAGCAATGATATTTTTTGGAGCTGGCACAAGGAGTTGCTTCATTTAGCTGACCTTGCACATCCTGCCCGTGTGTGTGCAGCTCTGAGTGTGGTGGAACAAGGTTACTGTTAATCAGTGATGGTCTTGATCGTGTTTTTCATGTACATAAGCATATCTCAGTGGCTTTCCATTTCTCACTGAAGTGCAATTGGATAAAAAGAACAAGCGTGAGACAGTATGAAGAACATTAACAGGTAATTAACAGTTCTAATAGCCTGTGAACGAGACCAAAGGCTTCTTTTGGTGCTTGATAAGTCACACCTACTGGAAAATGATTCTTTAAAGCAGCTTTCCTTGGAAAGGTTTATTGCTTTCAGTGCTAATGACCAATAAGTATAAATTAAAACTCATTCTATCACAAAAGAGTGTGTCAGTCATGGCTTCCACTCCTTTGCACAAGCCATGTGCTTATTCTGTGTAGCCCCACCTGAATAAGTGGCGAAATTCACGACTGCTTTCCAGCTACTTGGAGTAAGCTCTCATAATGAAACACCAAATTGTTGGTCATCTTACATAGATTTTAGTACACCATTCGGGTAGATGTTCAGACAATGTGTTAGCGTACTGATAGTATCAGTCTTTTTTCTTCTATAAGGGCTTTGCAAAACAGGAAAGCTTGGTCTGCTGAGATAGGATGGCACACTTGTCACAGTGGGTGCAGGGAAACAGCAGCCTTCTTCTCAGTATGCTATTAATGTATCTCATGGATCAGCTATTTCCTCTCTCCCCTCAACTTCACTTCTGAAAGAATGCAAACACACAGCTTTTTTGACTAAATAATGCGTAATTTTTAAAATAAGTACATGGGGGTAGGTGCATCTGCCTAGTTCTGTGATGTCTCCATGTGCACTGCTGATCTACTGAGCATTTTAGTTAAATCAATGCAAGTTGGAAAAGCAACAAATCAGCTCGAGCTTCTCTGCTATGTTATTTACAAGCATAGTGTAGATTTTGAAACAGGGCTATATGGATTCAGTATGTCAAATGATTACTTAAGCTTTCTGTGCTAGACTTTCTTTTCATGGGTTAATTCTTTTGGCAGTAACTCCAGGACTGTCTAAGATCTTATTTTTTTGCTTATCAAAATACTTCATAGTTATTTTTTTTCCATTTTAAAAGTGTAGGAATGCAAAATGAGGATGAACACTCATTGAGAATGCTTTTATGAACTGTTGCCATTGTCTTGTAAATAAATAATGCAAAAGTTTACTTGTGGAAATGATATTTATCTGGGTCAGTAAATGAACTGGGTTCTGATTTGCTCTTTAGAAGGAAGTTTCAAGATGGCCAAGATGTAAAGGCGTGCCTGCAGTGTCTTCATTGAGAATAATTGTATTGAACACTGATTGTTATTTCATCAGAAGTATTGGTCGCATTCTGTGTGCTGTGTCAAAAATGTTTGGCAGTGCCCTGTGGATGGAAAGCAGTCAGAAAACTGCACACGTGGGGATTCCTGTTATCCAAGAAAATCTTGGTCAGGGCTGCATAAGACACGTGGGAGTCAGAACAGGGATTCTGGTGGGGCTCTGAGGTGGATAAGAAATATATTTTAAGTTGCTAGGTGGCCAAATGGCCAGCAGATGTATTGAGAATAATTACAAATACCATGAAGAGATATTTCGCTGATTTCATTCTTTTGCATTTGATAAAAAAATAATTCTTTTAAGAAGTGCCTGAACTTTTGAATTTCCAAGCTTGATGGTATTAATTCGAATAACTTGAAAATGTATTGTAATCTGTAAATAGTGTTGTAACACTGCAAGTACACATACGAGGCAATAATGGGGCCCAAGAATTGTAAACAATAGAGAAAGTTAATTCCACTCAGCTTGATATTTATGGAGGAGGTGATTTTATTTTTCCAGAGTTTATCCTTCAGTTGTGGTGCAGTGCATTTCTATGCTCTGTAAAGCAGTGTCTCAACATGGTGTAACACACTGGTGTTTACCTGGTGTTTACCTGGCAAGGAGTACTGACTCTTTGCAGGCTCCAGTGTCACCTGGAATGACAAAAGAATGCCTGCATATGTGATTAACTTCTTAACCTACCAAAACAGAAATGTGTGGGTTCTTCACTCTGGATTCTTACAGCGATTCAGTGGCTTTTAGATCATGTTCACCAGTGCATACTTTGAGATGTGATGCAGCAGAATACAGCAGCCTATGCCAGGCATTTAGTAGCATCTAAGATGCAAGTGACTGTAGTGAGGGACAGATACTAAACCACCTGTTTCAGTAGTGAATGGACGCCAAGTATTTAGGGACTGATAACTATGGGGGAGCAAAGACTCTGAAATTAACTGCTTGGAATCAATTTTATGTATTTTGCTAGCTTTTAATTTCTTTATTTGTTAAGGCAGTAGAAAAATAGAAATGTTAAGAGTGTATTCTATTTCAGAATTATGAATGAGATACGAATGGAAGGAAAATTGAAGTTTATTCTTTGCCTTTTCCTTTATCTACTGATTTCAACACTGCTAACAGTTAAAAAAAAAAAAAAAAAAACAAAACAAAAACAAAAACCCAACAACAACAACAAAAAACCACTTTACTCCAGATTAATTAATTTTAATATTACTCCCTATGGTGGGGAGGCCAACAAAGCTTTTGTATGGGTATTGAGTTCTTCAAATTGCACTCAAGGTCAAATTAGATAGAGAAAATGAAATGGAGCTCATCTTACCAAGGCATGGATGTTGGTTTAGGACTGAGCAATCCAGCAGTAAGAGCTCCTTGGAGGAGCTGTTCTGAGGAGTTCTTTGGGTCTAGTTAAGGCAGTGTGCACAGCACAGATATTCCTGCCCTATTTGACTCTCCATTTTTATTCAGCAGTTTTTTTTCCTCTGCATCTGTGTATTTTGAATTTTGCTTTTGTGTTACTGTTCTCAGACAGCTGCACTCTTTGGCTTGTTGAGGTGCAGCAGGGGTGACAGAAGTATTGACTAATGTACGTAATGCCATTTTTAATTACCTGTGACGCTGCGTGGCTTTGTCCTGTTTACCACTGTGTGATGCTGACAGTGTCATTATGGTGACATGAATATTGGTAGTCTTCCATTGAAGTTACTGAAAAAACATTTGCTTCGAGGAGAGTGGGATTGATCCAATATTCTCACAGTGGTTTAACCATTTTAAGTATCTTGCAATTGTGTGAAGACAGGGTAGTAGCTGGTTATGGATAACTGGAAATTAGGAACTTGGACTTCAGTTGTCATTTTTTCAGTTTTGGCTTGGTCCTGGGCAAAGCACGTAATCTGGCTGTGCCTCAGCATTGCTATCTTTAAAACATGGTGAAGGTGCTGCCCCTCCTCACCCTGCTGGTGAGGGGCTCATCTAACTGATAATGTTAGGAATGGTGGAACCCCGGAGCGGAAGCTGACACGTCAGTATGAACCATTGTTTATTATTTCATGCAGCTTGGTAATTGGTCAGGACTGTAGGTTATCCAATCCTTTGGCAGCATTAAAATATAGGTGAATTTACAAGGGAATAAAAACCTCTTGATACTATTTCAGCATGCTGTAGGAAGACTTTCTAACAACAGCTTCTACTTTTTTTTTTTTTTTACAGAGGTGCTATATCAAATACATAAATTGTCACTCCCCATGCAGCACATCTCACATTGATGACATGAACTTCTCTTGCGTCTTTGAGTTACAGAAAGGACCGGCTCTGCATTATTACAAGTATCCACGTTATCTTTGTTACTCACAGCTTGATTCAACTAAACTGTAATGGCTGCATCTGAGAATAACTAAAATATTTAAGTGTGTTTCAGCTGGACATGCTTATATTAGGTTGTTTCTAAAGTCAGAGTTGCAGAAGTGAGAGTGATTTGGAAAGCCATGTCTAAAGACTAAACTGAAAAAGAAGAAAAATAATCACTTAATATTTTATATTATGCAATTGGAAAGGAGATCTCCAAGAGCTGGTTCCTTTTGCAATTACAAAAGTTGTCTGTACCCGAATTTGAATTTTACATATCACTAAGGAGGAGACAATTCAGATGTTCTGGGTCATTACCAACTGGCTTTGTTTGTACTCTTAAGTGTAGGGCGATTCCAGAAATGAAGTTTATCTCTGTGTAGCGTAGTTTTTTTTCATGTTAGTTGCAATAGCTTAGTTGAAGTTGTACATGTTAATCCTTGGCAACTTTGCACATTAAATAAAAGATGTCTTAAAATCTATGTTGCTACTTAGTGATTCTTCCTGCTGTGTCCTGTTCTGTAGATCAGCTGCCTTTAAGCATGAGCACGCCTTTTGGTTGGACCAGCCAGACTTCTGGGCCTGTGTAGAGATACCATCAGTTGTGCTCTCAGGGGTGAATCTGGCAAAGGACAGGGAGGGAATTTAAAAATCTCCAGAGGATAAAATAGTGAATTGCAGCAGTGGTGCTCCCTCTGAAGAGATGTATTTGCTGCCTTCCAGAGGTGAGCAGAAGAGTAATCTGCAAACACAGTGATTTTGAGGACATCTTGTAATCCTGTGTTTCCTTTGTAAATTTTTGTCCTTGCTTTCATTTCCTGTTTGTCGTCGTCTTTTTATTATTCAGTTTCTGTTGTTTTCGTAAGTATATATTCAGGCCTAAGTTTAATTTGCTATCAGCCTGAAGCGAAACGAGAAAAGAAAATACAGGTATGTGTGTTGGATGGTTCGTGTGATTTGTGGCGCAAGAAATTTGAAATAAAAAGTTCATTTTCTACAAGGAAGACATCTTCCCTTTCCTCTCCCTTGTTGTGGTTTCAGAATCAAGAAGAGGTAGGAAAGGATCTTCCCAACATAGAAGTAAGTGAAGATTCTAACATATATCACTGCTATGGTTCTGGACAGATGGTGTAGTTAGGATACTGTTATATATATATATCTAAGTTGTCACTGAGTGCTTAAATTGGCTCAAGGGGTTGTTCTGTGTTTTCTCAAGATAGACCAAAATCTCAGCCTATTTTGCAAATATATTTTAACTGACTTGTGTTGTTAATCATTCAATGTTTCCTTAGAAAGGCCAAGTGCTCCGCTCATTGGCTGCTAGAAGCTCTTCCTGATGAGCGCCTCCAATTAACTTACATTCATTATGTAGGTGTCAGTAACCCAAGCAATCCAGAGAGGCCGGAATTTCTAGAATTAAGTGCTGCTCTTGATGTCCCTGCCTTCTGTATGTTAGCACTGAATATTCAGGGCATGCGATTCTGCCAGGCAGCATTCAGTACTGAAAACAGGGAAGTTATTTTATGACAGCTTAGTGCTTTTGATTTCCTCTGTAATCTGTCCCAGAAATAATTAAGGCAGCTTTGCTTCAAGATTAATTTACATTCTAATGATCCACTGTAATAATCCAGAGTCTCTATTTGGAGAATAGACACTATTCTATTCTACACTCTAAAATAAAGGAACAGCTTGAAACTTGATGGGCCCAACTGCTCGATGTAAAATACTTTATTTTAAAGCTGAAATGCATTCTTGCCTTCCAATGGCTTTCTATCTAATGTTTGCCATCATAAAGCAGCCGAGGTTTCCTAGTGAAAGACCTGAGAGCACGTGACTGTCATTGCAGCTGTAGGCACTGTGCTCTCGGCAAGATAACTGGTACTGCTCAGCCGTCAGGTTGGCTGAGAAGATGCTTTCTGAGAAGCTTTCTTTGTTAAGAACTGGAAGTGAAATGGAGCAACCTACTTATATTTTGAGACTTTTGCCCATGCATCCAAATCATAGCCAAATGTTTATTTCCTGCATGCGACAGGAAAAGACTTGAACTGTGTCAGAATCTAAATGTTAGGTTTAAACTTTCCTGAACAGTCTAAGATAACAGAAACAGATGAAAAATAGATGATATATGCTTTGAGAATAAAAGGTGTGCAGTAAGAACACTAATATTCTAATATTTACTTTAATATTCAAATATTCTAATATTTAGTTTAAATATGATTATTTTTATAAAGGAAACAATCAGTTTTGAGATGTGCTGATTTGAAAGGAAAAACAAACAGTGCCTACAGAGATGAGAGCAAATTGCTGGATGTAACAAGGTTAGGTGAAAATAGAAGAAAAAGGTGAAGTGTTCACAGCCAAGCGGCAATCAGTGTATGCTTCATTACTTACAACTGGTTGTTTGCTCAGGGTATTTGTAGAACTTATTACTCTCTAAATTCGTGCACACAAATCCATTAAATATTTCCAGCTAAAGATACTGTCAGTGATTTAATTCCAGGCAGAAATGTTGTATAGAATTTCCTATTATTTTTCTCCAAGTTATTTTTTAAGAGCTGCTTTGTGAAGAGAAGGCCAAACTGGCCTTCCAGAGAAGACAGCCACCATGCTTTGATGACCTTGGGACGCTGAGAAGCTTTGATAAAAGGACTTTGACCAAGGTACCCTGAGAACACACTGCTGGGGCTGAAGCTGGCCAAGGTAAAGCCTTCTGCCTTGTTTTGGCATGTCAAACAAATGATTTTCCCTAGAGAGATGCCCCCTAGATTTTCAAGGTATTGGTACCTATCTGGTTCTTCAGGCACCCAAGATCTGCCTTTTATGTATTTACTGACTCAGCCTCTCAGATCTGACTGGAAAGAGATAAATATCTGTGGTTGTGCTGTTTCTGTGAAATGTGAGAATTTCTCCACCCCACAATTATCAAACACAGGGAGCAGGCTACAGAAATGCTGAGAAAAGCTTGCCCTTGAGGTTGCCTGTGGGTCTTTTGAGGGTGTGATGTCCTGAGATGTAAAAAAAAAAAAACCGAAAAAAAAAAAACCAGCCAAAAAACATACCAGCTGCCTTCTGTGGGCTCCACCTCTGTTAACTATGTGCTGACCAGACCCAAGCAATTAGGGTGAAAGCCATCAGCTAATTAGCCCACTTTAGTAGTTAATTGCAGTGTTGCTGTCTCAAGTGAAACAAGTTACAAAACGCTGACTGGTGGGCAGAGATATTTAGTCAGAAGCACAGAGTTAATTAGGCTCTAAAGAACTAAGTCGCAATTAAAAGGTGCCAGGGTGGGCCTAAAGAATAGCTTGAAAACAGATGGAGGACAGAGAGAGCAAACCATTTGTATTATAACTGGAGAAATTCTCTGTTAACTTCTCTGATTTAACTCTGTTAAATTCTCTTGTAAAGCTGCAAGTGCACCTCAGGCTGTGGGCCCTTGAGGGCACCCGGAGGCACCTGGCCAAGCTCCTTAGCTCCACTTTCTGTCCCAGAGGCCTGAGAGGCTCTGGCTCCCCTCAGCCTGGGCCATGTTGCAGCTATGCCTGTGGCAGAGCATCCAGGTCGTACTGCAGACAGGCAGGGCAGTGCTCCAAGGATCCCTGCTCCATCCAGCGCAGCTTCAGGTGCAGTCCCTATTTGGAATGAAGACCCATGGGTCTGCTAACTATTGCTTTGCTTCGTTAAAAAGCATGTTAATTAGCAGGTGAACTGTGAATTGCCATACTGGTGGAGACCTCAGGAGGACGATGGCAATTGTGGAGGGTAAGATTCGATTTAAGATTTCCCAGCTTCTCTGATAAAGGTTATTATAGCATGGTGATTGACAAATGGTAGTTATGAACTGGAATTATTTATTTTTTAAACGTGAAGCCGCTGTAGTGTAGATCAAAATCTGTCTGGAAAGAGCAAGAGGAAAGAAACAAAATCAAAGCAGCGGTAGGAAATAAGATTTTGATATCAGATTGTGCTAAAATGCTACTCAGCTGATCAACTTTAATACAATTTAAAGCATAGATTAAGATGTAGTTATTTGCAAATAACAAATAGCAAAGCTTTTGACATGGTCTCTCACAGTATCCTTCTGCAGAAACTGGCTGCCCGTGGCCTGGACAGGTATACACTTCTTTGGGTAAGGAACTGGCTGGAGGGCCGTGCTCAACGGGTGGTGGTCAATGGAGTGAAGTCCAGCTGGAGACCTGTTACAAGTGGTGTCCCGCAGGAGTCGGTGCTGGGGCCCATCCTGTTCAATATCTTCATTGATGACTTAGATGAAGGGATTGAGTGTACCCTGAGTAAGTTTGCAGATGACACCAAGTTGGGAGGTGGTGTTGATCTGCCTGAGGGCACGGAGGCCCTGCAGAGGGATCTAGATAAGCTGGATCGCTGGGCCGAGGTGAGTGGGATGAGGTTTAACAAGGCCAAGTGTCGGGTCCTGCACTTTGGCCACAACAACCCCATGCAGCGTTACAGGCTTGGGGATGAGTGGTTGGATGATTGTGAAGAGGAAAGGGACCTGGGGGTGTTGGTTGATGCTCGGCTGAACATGAGCCGACAGTGTGCCCAGGTGGCCAAGAGGGCCAACGGCATCCTGGCCTGCATTAGAAACAGTGTGGCCAGCAGGAGCAGGGAGGTGATCATCGCCCTCTACTCAGCACTGGTGAGGCCGCACCTGGAGTACTGTGTTCAGTTTTGGGCCCCTCACTACAAGAAAGACATTGAGGCCCTGGAACGTGTGCAGAGAAGGGCAACAAAGCTGGTGAGGGGTCTGGAGCACAAGTCTTATGAGGAGTGGCTGAGGGAGCTGGGATTGTTCAGTGTGGAGAAGAGGAGGCTCAGGGGAGACCTCATTGCACTCTACAACTTCCTGAAGGGAGGCTGTGGTGCAAAAGGGTCTGGCCTCTTCTCCCAGGCAAATAGTAGGACCCGAGGAAACGGCCAGAAGTTATACCAGAGGAGGTTTAGGTTGGATATTAGGAGAAACTTTTTCTCTCAAAGGGTGGTCAGGCACTGGAATGGCTGCCCAGGGAGGTGGTGGAGTCGCCGTCCCTGGTAGTGTTCAAGAGGCGCCTGGATGAGGAGCTACGAGAGATGGTTTAGTGCTTGTGGTACTGATAGGAATGGGAGGGTGGTTGGACTAGATGACTTGCAGGTCGTTTCCAACCTTGTGATTCTGTGATTCTATTTTTCTTAAAAAAAAAAAAAAAAAAAAAAAAAGCTGCTTGTCAAAATATGACTGCTTCCAGAGTGGTAGCAATTCACTCTTATTTCATACTGCCACCTACTGCACTTGAATTAGAGCAAGAAAAAGCAATTGATATCTTATCTACCAAAAACTGTATTGGTCTAAAGAGCTTGTCTACTTCTTAATAGTGTTATTTTTGATACCATGCAGTATCAAATGTTCTCCAGATCTGTAGTTAATTATTGCTCTCTCAACCTGTTCGTCTCTCTTTCCAAACACAAGGTAGTTGTCACTCCTAAAGCTGCCCTTGGCTTTATCCTGTGTGCTATTAGTCCTAAAATAATAAACTAACTGAAAATCGAATGTTTTACAACTGTTCTGTTAGAAATCAACCTGTCATGTCTACAGTTCGGTGCTACACTTAAGAAATTATTGTTTGCAACAGATTTTTGTGCTATCACAAAAGTTTCCTAAAGCTCCATTAGAGGCAGAGGGCTTCTAATTGTATTTATGTGGCTCTCAGCTGCACTTAAGTACTTAAAATTAAGGGTGAAACAAAGCTGCTCTGGGTTAGAATTACTACTTCTCTGCTCCTTGTATCTTGAACCTCATCACTGAACTTCTGGGAATCCTGACATCATCACTGTTAATTTCTGAGTGTTTTCGAGGTAAGCGTTATGCACGCCGTTTGCTTACAGTCTTTAGAAGGCTGTTGAAACACATGTCAGTGTTATCAATATCTCCTACCAGAGAAACGACAAAAATTGCTAACAAGAGAATATAACAAATTTTAATTTAATAAAGGAATACTATGGAAGATCCATTAAAATACTCCATAGTACGGAATGTCCAGATGACACAACTCCATCACACTGGGGGCTTCAGCTTCTGTTTCTTCACTGCTTTCAAGCATTCTATCTTTTCTTCTCTCAGTGCCTTCAAAAGTTTATCTAAACAGGAATGAAAAACAATTGGTCACCGTTTATTTAAAAAAAAAAAAAAAAAAGTAATTTGTTAGGCAAGTTAGTAACTTTCTGTAGCATTTCTTGTTTAGCAAATATCTGAAATCCTGAAGTTTCTCAAATGTGCTGAAAATAACAAGTATTGAACTGTATTGCTATGACTGGGGGGGGGGAAGGGGAGGAGGGGGAAATCCCACCATGATTTTAGCGTTCTAAAAAGCAGTGTATGCAAACTACACATCACAACTTGGGATTTTCCTTCCAGTGTGTGCTCCATGATTCTCTCTGTGGCCCTGGGGAGACGATGTCCTTCCCGCAGCCCTCCCACACCACTGTGAGCTGCTCCACCCGGTAGGTTTGGAAATCAAAATGCCAAACTCATTTAATTTTTTTTTTTTTTTTTTTTTTTCCCTAAGCCTTTGACCACCTGCGGCCATTACTGGCCGTTTCTTTACACCTGTGATGCTTTGCAGCTGCAGGGCCTCGCTGCTGGAGGTTGGTACCTCTCGGACCGACCAACTCCCTTTACGTTGATTGCTTTGGCTCTCTTTGCTAAGCCCTGGGCTGCTTTGCAGGACTAAGCCTCACGCACACTGCTGCGCGTCGAAGTCTTCGCCGATGAGGGCGAGCAGCTCCAGCTCCTTCACGCGGATGCCCAGCTCGCAGATCTCGTCCTCCAGCCGCGACGCCTCGTCGGACGGCTTCGCCGCTCTCTCCTCGGCCGCCGGGGAGCGGAAGAAGCGCAGCGGTTCGTAGTCGATGGGCGCCAGCCCATCCCGCGAGCGGGAAACCCCGGAGGGAGACGGGGACTGCCCCGGCCAGCACGCAGCCGCCAAGGTCTTCCACGGGCCGCCGTCGGGCTCGGAGCGGTCGTGGAAATGAGGGAAGTAGCGCGGCCGCTGCGGAGGCTGCCCGCTCATGGCGCTGCCCGCTCGCCGGTGGCGCTTGTCCCGGATAACGGCCGCGCTCGAGGCCGCCCGTGCCTCGACCTTCCCCGCGGCTGCACGCGGTAAGAGCGCAACGCGCTCCGGCGCAACGATACGAAGGCCGGCCGTGCGCCTCTTGCCATTCCCGGTGGATCGAGGAGGAGAGCCGGAGGAGCTACAGGGAGCGACGTGCAGACGCAGCAGCTGTAAGTGCCGCCTCTGGGGGGAATGTGCTGGAAAAGTCAATGAGCTGCCCCCATCTGGGGCTCAGAGTGCTTTTAGGTGTGCGCAGCGCTTTGCTTGCAGCGAGTGTGCAAGGAGCTCTGCTCTGGAAGCTACCAGGAGCTTCCACTTACCCGCCCGTATGTAGCTTTCTGTTTATCCGTGTATGCAAAACAATCAAACACCGCAAGGGACGCGTTGCTGTTACATCTTAATTTGATCCTGGCTTCATACTGGTCAGACGTCTGCCTTCAATTTTGGCACTAAAACGTTGTTTAATTTAGTGTAAAAAAAAAAAAAAAAAAAAAAAAAAAAAAAAAGTAAATTGAGATCCTTTAGTCTTGGGTTCTGGAAATGAGAACATCACGTAGACAGGAATCTTACGTAGCTAAACTGACCGTAGGCGTTATGAAGGTGAGAGCTGTGAGAAGGAGTTTGTATGGACTCTCGTATGCCAGCAATTGCAGTACAGTTAGTTGTGCTGTCAGACTTGATCCAGTAGAGGGAGGAATATGCACGCTCTTGGTAACGTGCTGTAATTTGGTAAATTTAGCACATCTTTCAGAACGTGTTGATATTTGAAGTCTGACAAGTGACGTGCTTATACATACACGTTCATTTTGGAGAAGTAGGTCTCTTGTTTATGTACCCAGCAAAGACAGCAGCTGACAGTATTCCAGCCAACCCTACTCTACAGTAATTGAAACTGGCTTGGGAGCATCATTTGAAATCCTTTTCTGTAGAGAGAAGTTAAGGATAGTCAGATAAAGTTGCAGAGTGTGAGGGCCACTAAAATGTGCTAGCAACAGCAGGTGGTGCAGTTTGCAGTCTCAATGAGAATATTAACGTTTCAAACAAAGGCAGGAATGGCAAACTGTGCTGTAAACTGCTTGCGTCACCATACGATCTGTGTGATCTGAGCAGGCGTTTTGTGTGTGCCTTCATTTGTGCTAGACTGATGAAACAGCACTGAGGAGGCTGCCTTCATTTGGCTGCTGTAGTTAGAATTTGTTGCCAATGCACAGATTAAATACTGATACTCAGAAGCGTCCAGTGTACGTGTGTGTGAATGTGTGTACGCTGGAAGGATGTGTCAAAGCTACAGCTTTTCCATTTCTACAGTGGATTTTGTACCATGTTTAAAGAAAGCATTTCTGCCACTGTGAGACAACATGAAAAATTGCACGTCAAAAAGTTAGATTTCATATCTGATGTGCTATTTTAAAGCATAGGCTGATACATCACAGATCTTCTGCTCCATTTGAACTAGTCTTGGTCTTTCAGCGTGGATGTTGTACCATCTCGTGTTGATGACAGTTTCCAGTAATTTGCGATCAACCTGTTTGTTTTTTCCTGAACTCTGTTGTGTTCTTCCTTCTGCATTAACCAACCTCAGTTTTCCACATGCTTGTGTCTATACTGTTACTGCATTCAGTTATCTTTCTATACAGTATCTTTAGTGTGCTGTCTCTTAATGATTCTGCTCATCACTTTGTCTTCCCTCAGTCGGTCCAGAATACCACTGATGAAATTGTTTTCCTTTCTCATAGTTTCTGGTACATTTATCCCATGATTATATTCCCCCCTCATCTGCATCAGACCTTTTTCTTTCAAGGCTTTCCGCAATCTAAGTATGTTCTTTGTAGATATGATGTTGCCGTTCCTTTCTGGTTTAATAATGTACTTTATACTATCAGTATTCCCAGCCCTTATTTCCCATCATTCAGATTCTCCATCAGAAATTACTGGCTTTTCAGCTATTCTTTCTCCTTTCTAAGAGAGAACCTAAAAATCCACGCGGGAGCTGCTGTGATGCACTTCAGAGCCACGTATTTGCAAGCAGTGAGCTGTGACTCTCCTGCTCCCCTTGCTCTTATCTCTTCCCTGTGGATGTTGTCTGTCACATTCATGCCATTTGTCATGCTGCTTCCCAATGAGAAGAAGAGGTGTCCCACACCTTGAACTATTGTACTGCATCTAATTTGTCACTTGTTCCTCTTTCTTTATGTCTACAATCTCTTCCAGAAGACCTTCTTTTCTGTGTTTGACAAGCTGTCAGATCCAATCCTGATCAGGAATGTGGGCTTCTACTACAGTCATTTGAATAAATTAGTCTATATTACTTGCCATTAATAAAATATAATGATATTTGCTGGCTTCCTATTGTTTTCAGCCTGCAATCTGTAGGACTCATTAGTGGAACTGTTTTCAGAAGCATGCCACTCCCTTCCCTGCTGAATGCTCCTGGTCTGCTGGATGTATTTCATTACAGCACAAACCAACGTGCAGAGGGCTGTTTATAGAGTCTCAAAGCACTGTGCCAGCAAACTTAAAATGAACAGTGAGCAATTAATCAACAATTACATGACTTGAAAGAAGTGCTAATTGGAAAAGTTTTTAAGGAATGAGTTTACAATTAGAAATAGAAAATAAGACAGAGACTTGATGCCTGAAATAGCATTTTGGACTGATGAGCAGAAATGCAAGAAGTATAAGAGAAAGAAGGAAAAGAAAAGCCGTATAAGAAACAAATTTTTAATTTTCTCCTCAGGTAGCTCTGTGTCAGTCTTTAGGATCTGAAGAACGTTCTCACTTTTGGATTGAAAGCGTATAAGTCAGTATAGTTTTCATTGTTAGGCATGTTGGGGATGTGTTCTGTTACAGGTTTTGTTTTAGTGACCATGACTGTCTGTATCTTTCTTCTGACTTACGTGCTACTGTGTTCAAAACACATGCTTTATTCCAAGGACACAAAAACAAATAAGAAAGAAGTTGCCTGAAGGACTTAAGGTTGCTTAAAGGCGTTCAAGTCTGATAACTGAGAAGCTGGGAAGCTTTGTATATTTTATATTTTTTTCTTTGCAATTATATATATATATATATATATATATATATATATATATATATATGTATATGTATATATGTATATATATATATATATATATATTTTTTTCCTTTTCACTAATATACCAAGAATTGGAGTTCAGTGGATTCAGAAGTGGTGTAGGTGATACACTGTTACAAGATGTAGAGTTGTGAAGGCGCAGATATTGAATAAATACTATTTAAGACTTATCTGTCTGCAGGCTCACTGAAAAAGATCTATTGAAGGTGCTTGTTCTCATGCATTCTACCTTGGATGTATGTAGGGTGCCGGAGAAGAAATGAGATTACTTTGGTATGAAAGAGTAGCATCTGCTTGTTAATTCAGTAGATGGTTCCTTGGTGATGTGTGTTTGCCTTTAAATACTAATTGGCACTTTCCAAACACAAGTCTTTGTCAAACCTGCTTCTTGTTACCAAGTATATCCCTAGGGTGGCTTTCTTTTTTGAAGTTGTATTTTTAACAGTCTCTTCTCAGGAAATCCTTGTCTAAGGTACTTGGCGATCAAAAGGAAGTTACTGGATTTAATTTTTGCTTATTAGCAGCAATCGTGCTGTAATTCTTAAGTGCTGGCAGTAATCTTTGGATTTTTAAAGATTCTTTTTATTTCAACAGCAAGATAAAGTGTGGATATATATATATCCATGAATAACTATGTCCCACTGCCTGTGTTGTTGATGAAGGCATTGAAGAGTGCCAGACACAAGTTGGACTCCAGGGGGCCACCACTCGTGTCCGGCCTCCACCTGAGCATAGAGCTGTCGACAGCAACTTTCTGGCTACAACAATCTAACCAACTCCTTATCCCGTGATTCCACTGGTCTTCAAATCCATTTCTCTCCAATTTAGAGATAAGGATGTGGTGCCAGGCCATGTCAAAGGCCTTGCAGGAGTCCAGGTATACATCAGTTGCCCTTCCATTGTCCACCAGTGCTGCAGACCCACTGCAGGTGTGCACAAAATATGCTCTGGTTCATACTGACAAAAACAGGATCTGAGCTGGTGAAATCCTCGGTTGCATACTAAGTGTGTGTAGACCACAGAAATTTCCAGACAAGCTCAAGAGAAACCTTAAACTGTTTTTCATCCAAAAAAAAAAAAAAAAAAAAAAGCCATTACCAAGGCAGTGTGTAATTTCTTGCTGTGAGCTGCGACACCTTGGATCTTTGGGAAATGTTGTCATTCTTAAGTGCTAGAAGAAGTATTTGGTGGATTTTTTTTAAAGTTTTTGTTAATTCTATAGCAAGATAATGTATGGATTGCTGTCATGAAATAGAAAAGATAGGAAGAGGATCTCTATGTTATTTGAATGTATTTTCAGTGTATTGGGCGTTAATTATCATAAGTCAGTGCATTTTTAAATGATGATTTGGCATGTAGATCACATCATTTATTTGGGAGATTTTATGCAAAATCTCTCAAATTCATATGGATTTCACTTTTAATACACCTATGCTCGTAACTTAGCTCAAAGAAGCACTAACAGAAAAAGCCTTTGTATGGGTCTGTAAGATCTCTGTCAGTTGAAATTGGGGGCTATGGATTGTGCTAGAAACCTGTTATGTCTTTAAGGATTAGTCTTCACTGCAGTGCATTTTCAGAACAGTGAAAATATTATTATATATAATGTGGTTTTTGTTCATATTTGCCAAAAGTTCCAGTGAAAAATAGGCTTCAGTTATCCTTGGGATCAGGTTTGCTGCAGTTTGGAGATGTGGATGGTTTCTAATTATAGCAGCCTTGGGATGTGAATGGTCTCTGACTTGCTAATAATTTTCTTCAGAGCTGCAGCCCATCCTATCAAGGCGTGTGAAAACATATCAGTGAGTACAATTTGCTCTACTTACATTAACTGCTTAGAATAATGGAGTCTGGCTCCCACCAAACATAAAGTACAATGATTGCAATGAAACTTTGTTATAATGGAACATTGAGTTTCATTAAGAGGCGTTTTCATCATACAGCTTGGCTGATTCAGAGCAGAGATGTCATTCAAGTATTCGAGCCCAATATGCCTTTGCTCATGTTGCTAGCACCGTGTGTTGATGGATAGAAATTGTGGTGTAGGTAACATTTTCTTTGAAGCTATTTTAGGCTGACTTTTTAGCCTACAAACAAGATCTATATTTCATTAACAGGAATAGCAACTGGCATATTGACTTTTTAGAATAAAGAAGACTGAATTAGGAAGGAAGACTAGGAAGACTCTTTCAGTTATGTACACTGAAGGGATTTTTCAAAAAAATGTTTTTTAGATGAAATTAGTGAAATGATTTGAAATGTTTAAAGATTCTGAGGAGAAACGATTGGGGATATTTTTTCCTTTGCTTTTATTGTTGATTAATATACGTTTACCTTAAAGTGTTTATATTCTTTCTAGAGCTTCTTTTTACATAGGCAGGTCCTGTTATTGTCTCTTTCTCACTGCTTCTCAAAAATGTAATTCTTTCCCTATCTCTCCAATTCCTTCTACTGTTCACATACCCTAATGCAATGAAAGACGATCTTTCAATTCTGGGGTGCCACTGTTGATTTCTTACTTTAAAGACTGAATTTTACCAGGAATGCAGAAAGGGCAGCCAACTTAAACACACACTTCAGAGGAAGAGGCAAACACAGTGAAGAAATTAATGCTATGGCCACCAGCTCAGAAAAATAACAAAGAAGGCAGTCCTGTGAAAGTGACTTGTATGGAAATAACTGGAGAAGGGAACAGGGAGGGAGAAGCATAGAAATAAGGGAGCATAGAAATAAGGAAGCACAGAGTGTGTTTTTATTTACATATTTATGTTAAGAAGGTGCTTTCCCAAGACCCAGAGATAAATGTGGGGAAGAGCAGTGTGACTGTCACTCACAGGCACCTTCCCCTGTGTTGCTGCAGCGGGTATTTCCTGAGCAGGGCTGAAAGAAATGGCTTTGTGGATGGCAAACTTTAAAATTAGATGGAATAAAGTGCGAGCCAGCTGCATCGTCAATCCTGCACTAGCAACGGCTAATTCTGTGCTTCTCTGTTTCTTTGAAACATCCTCTACCACACAGTCATAAATGTTATGACACCTGTGGCTCATTTTTCCCTTGTACTCTTGATAAAGTTCAAAATAATGCTGAAGCAAACCAGTGCAACGAGGCTGTTGGCTGAGTATCCTTTGAAGACATTGGTGAGGGAGGATTTTTCCCTTATAACCCATACGAAAGTTGTCCAAAAATAACGTTTGGCCCATTATAGTGAACTAGCTCCAGCACCGCGATGTTGGCTGCGGCCTTGTCTCTCTGGTGACTGAATTTCCTCTGGCTTCAGTGCAGTTGCTGAAGCTGCTGTTTTGCAATGTATCATCAAAGCTCGATCCTCTACTGTTAACTGAGATATATTAATTAGTTATTTTATGGCATTCTGTCCTCAACTCAGGAATATTAGAGGATGAATAGCTGTAGAACACCTTGCATATTCAAACATCAAGAGAGATTTACCTCTGATAAACAAATGCTGCTTGTATTAAGCTGCATCCCAATGAAAACGCTTGTGAAGCACTGTGATGTAGCGAATCATATCCAACATAAACAGATGACATGTGTCGTAAATGAAACAGGATGCATCTGGAAAACGGTGTAATGAAAGTAAATGTATGATTTCAGCAGATTGGGATATTCCTAATTAGCCCCGAATAGCTCATTTTCACGGTTAAGTATACATCCGTGTAATTAAAGGCCTAGTGCCTCGTGATAGTCGTGATGAGTGCTCTTTCCTCTTATTGCCAGCAGATGTCTCTCTTGAATGCTGCAAAGCAAGGCGACAGATGAGCTCAGCTCTGATGTAAGGTCCTGGCCTGGGTCGCACAGCCGTGAAGTGCCTCATTCTGGCTGGTTCCCACTTAACTGAATTTCTCCTCTGTGCGGCAGCACGGCTTTGCGCACAGAAGGCTGGAAATGTATTGTGTTAATGGCACCCAAGAATGCATGTGCACAAGTGCCATCAAAATGTGCTTCAGTTCCATCAAAGATAAGAATGGAATGACTGCAGGAATGACAACTTGAAAAATATCTTGTTTGACTTCATCAGTGAGGACTATTACAAAAAATTGAGGGCCTAGGTAAGGTTTGACTAATCAAACAAAAAAGATCTGAAGTGTAGAAAACTTTGTTGGTTTGGTTGGTTTGGTATAATAATGAATTACTCAAGTGCTACTTTAGACCCTACTCCCTAATTCATATTCTGAGCGGAAGCAAGGAAGTAGTCAGGATAGGGGTAGCAAATAATATAATCTCTTGTGTTTTACCTTACTAATGCTGAAGGAAGATTATCAATGAGAATGTGGAATTTGCTGTAAGGAACAGGCTGGCTGCCAGAGGTTGGGGGCAGGGAACTGGATAGGGGTGAGATGCTGAACGAATGGAAGCAAGGCCAAAGAGGGTTGCTAGAGGGACAGGTCACAATGTAAGGTGGTTGAAATACCAGCTGCTGTGTTGGATGGCAGAAACTTCAGTGTGCTACAAAGGAGTGGATGTGTACTAGAAGGCCGAAGAGAGAGAAATCGCTGTTTGGGGAAGCAGACATTGATGAAGTGCTTTCTCCTTAGCACAGCATGGTGCACTAGCTGGATCCATAGGAAAGGGCTCACAAGAAGGGTAGAAAACTACAGAAATGGGAGTACTGACTACTGAAAATGGGATGGGGGGGGGAAACGTTCTGGTTTTGTTCTTGATGTAAATGGAGATGTTGTGTCTGTGAAAGCACATGTGGCATTAGGGCCTTGAAAATAATTGTCACTGAAATACAGACACGTTTTACACACAGCTCTCAATCATGATTGAGAGGAGAGGCTGTGAGGGCAGAGATTAATTGTCCAACGGGAGAGCCAAATTATTTTTCTCCTCTGAATACTCCTCAGGTACCACATAAGTGCAGCAGTAGAGTGGCAGATCTAGTCTGCTACCTCAAGCTAATATTTTGTGTAGCAAAATATTTTTTTTCTAATTCAGTCAGAAACGAAGTCTGATAAAAGCCCTGAAGAAACATGCTGGTTTTAGTCTTTTTAATACAAACCCTTTAGGAAACTGTGGCGCATCTCCAAAAGGACAGATACTTCAGAAATGCACTGCTAGAGATGAATTCTCTTATTGTGTTTTGTGTTACTTCTCAAGTTCTTTCAGCTTATGATATGAAAAGCTATTTCTCTTTCACTGTGGGAGTGTTTCTATGGGAAATACGTATCTGATAACAACGGATTCCACATAGGGTTGCTTCAGGGATACGTGTAGTTTCTGAGGGCACGGTTTCTATTGTAAGGAGAACTTAAGTTCTCCTTTTTTAATGAACCATGCAGAGGAAGAACAAAGAAGGCCTTGATAACTTTGTAATGAAGAAAACGAAAAAGTCTTATTTTCAAACCTGCAAGCACAATTGTGTGAGTTCAGAATTCTAGATATGCAGAGAGAAGAAAAATAACCTGGATGGCAAATTATCTTAGAAAATATATGGAAAATGGTTGTCCATTTTCCTAGCTGGCTTAGCAAATTAACTTTTCCTTATGATTTTTAACCTTTTAAGAGAGGTGGTTTAGGGCTGCTGTCCTGCCACATCCTCCTGCTCCATGTATTCCTGGAAAGAGTGGAGCATCTCTCTAGATTAACATAAATGATTTACTTGAAAGCTCTATTTCTGCACAGCTGGTCAGACCTTACTTCTCTTGTATGTGTATAAGGAATACTGCACAAAATGCTGTGTATAAGGAATACTGCACAAAATGCTGACTGTGGGTGTTGGTGATAAGTAATTGCTGATAAGGAATTTGGTTAAATTGCTGATCACTACATTAATGTTAATTTACTGCATTAACACACTTTACTGGGAAGGGATTGGGAAGTGCTACAGGGAGAATCTTTCCTTGCTTTCTCTGTGTGCTGTGGAAATCCAGGTCACTTGACTTTATCAGCAGTTTGTTCCTGCAATGAAGGGAAGAGCATAAGGACTCTGGCTATATCATCCCTGTTGTGCTGGCATCCCCACGTTCATTCTGGTCTTCCTCCTCTGAACAGAAATGCAGTTTGACCTTTGTTCACTACTGATGTGGATTTTAAGATACCGGAAGTCATGTCTGGGCTTTGAAATGTCAATACATTTATGACTGCTAACAGGACTGCAGTTTGCAAAATTTGAGAAAACATGAGTCAAATAATGCTCAGGATCTCTGGTGGTTGCTGGTAACTGGGAAAAGCAGCTTTTTTTTTTTTTTTTTTTTTTTGCTGTTTGGGGAAGGAATATTTGCTGCCACTGTTTCATGATGTCCAAACTGTTCCCAAAATGCTATTATGACCCTTAGTAAATATCTTATGCTCAAACATGTAAAAAGAGAGCTACTCATAGTTTTGACTATTTTGATGTGAAGATAACTATTTCATAATGAAAAAGTTGTGCATTCTTGATGGATGGGTGTTTGAATTCAAGTGTCATAAAATAACAAGGGAGACAGTGGAAATATTTAATCATGTGGAATTGACAGGATCTTGGTAAGAGCACCAGTCCTCTGTGATTTTCTTGGTGTACTCCAGCAGACCTGTGTTAACTACCTCAATGACAGTACGTGTTTGCATCTCACTGGTCTTACCTCCATGCTGAACAACCAGGAAAGAGGTGGCTGCACTTAAAGTGGATGCCACACGTTGCCAGGTCTGGTTTTGGTTCAGCTGGAGCATGATCAGGAGGAAGCATGGTGCTTTGGTGCTGGCAGGCTGCATTTGCCTGTTATTTATTATATGTCTGCATTACCCCATTTCAGTGGAAATATTACAATCAGTTTGAAAAGCTCCAATTTGAAAAGTAACTCAGTGCACTGCTTGAGCTCCACTGGGTTGGCCATGCCTTCTCAACAGGTGCTCAATCACTGATACATGCTGTGACTTAGCATTTCCACTGCATCACTTGTAGGCTAAAATACTGAGAACTCCTAGAATGTTTCCTTAAGGTGACTATGAAAATTGATTTGGTAATTGAAAATTGGTAGAAAAAAACATGCTTGCTAGTGGTGCTCGAACATACAATTAATACAATGCTTAAAATGTGTAGCTATTAGAAAGATCAAAGCAAACAAGATTGTTATTTTAATAGTTATAATTAGGTATTCTATAGGGAAGAATATTTTTAAGATGTTTCTTCTCATACAGAAAGGCATGGCAGTGGTAATGAGATCTTTTCAGGAAAAAAATATCCCAGTAGTTATTTCTGTGTTTTTTCCTTCTGGAAATATCCAGACCATAGCAAAAGTCATGCATATGTTTGAAAGCATTAGAGAGAAGCTGAAGAAGCAGGGGGAGCTGTGTGATTTGAAGTTATGTGGACAGGAAACAGCCCTGTCTGCTTCATCTGTTCCTTCAGGCAAGGGTTGGATTAGCAAGTGCTGCCCCAGATAAGGAAGGAATAATCTTGCCTTTTCAAAACATCACTATGACATGATGGAAATAGCTTTGAAATACAAGAATTGTGCTTCAAATCTTGAGCTTTTTGTTCCACTTAAAGTCCTCCACAACATCGAGAGATAAATGGGCCATGTTGTTGCTTCTGGTCCAGTTTTGCCAGAGTTAACCTTCATCACAACAAAATTCTACTTCCGTGCTTGGGAATACTGTGCTGAGAGATGACTTTAAATCTGCAGAGACAAGCAAGACAAGGGTTTGTCTCTTTGTTCCTTCACGTGCACTGCTGTCAGTTTGAATCGATTATGCTGACTCTCAGGTTGTTCCTAGATGCAGTTTAAGCAGTTGCTCTGTTTTGGGTATTATTAATGTGAGGAGCCATTTGTCTCTTTTTGCTGCAATTAGGATCAAGTCAGGCATTTGAATTCTGCAGCGCACTTGTGGAGGAAGCCTAATATTCCTCTGCTTTGATATGACATGCATGTATTTTATTTGAAAATCCGCTGTTAAAATGTGTTAAATTTTCAAAACCAGAGCCAATACCCAAACTTCTCACAATCCAGCTATCTTGGCTTCTTGCCTGGCTAGAGCTGGAGTCTATCGTCGTTTCACAGTACATCAAATACTAAATCAGAATTTAACCTAGTTGGAATTTACAGGAATCAAAAGCAGAGAATGTGATGGCATCAGCTGCTGCTTCCTGTCTGGAAAACATGGCATTTAAATCTGCAGCGACTAATGAACAAATCTGAAGACCTGTTTTCTGGTCCGTGCTGTACATCTTCTCTTCTACTTTGCTACTACATTTATACACCCTGTTGTTTCAGCTCGATGTCAGTAATTTATGTCTCAAAATACAGAATACAGCCATTGTCTTCTAGGTTCCTCTTATGCTTGAGTGTGCCTTGTTTCTTCCTGCTGAGAACTGAGCCCTAATTGACATCTCGAGGGGGTGATTCCCTCCTGTGCTGTGGCCCACAGATGCCCTTTGTGTGCTGTCCCAGCCATGGCCTCAAGGTCACAGCCCTCACGTGTTTGGTAGCAGGTCCTTTGCTAATACTGGGGCTGAAATTCTGCCCCAGAGTTGGGAATGGCCTGCAGCACGAATTACGGATGCACTAGGACCTGTGACCACCTCTTTTGTATGTTTTGAAGATGAACGTGGCTTCAAGAAAGACACTGCCTTTATTAACCATTTCAGGATGTAGCTGCTCAGCCGTTGAGGTCAGTCTCCTGCTTTCAGCCTGCTTTACAGTGCAATTCATGCCCCACTCTGCGGGTGTCCCCAGTTCACAGTGGAAGACTGGTGAGCACAGAGAGTAACCTTGTATGATCTCCCTGCAGTTTGGTTTCTATTCAGCAATGCTATTCTGTTGTCTCCTTGCCAAAGCTGATCTCTGGGGTACTTTCAGATGCCAAGGAAGCTCCGAAATAATTGTCTCCTGCTCAGCTCAGGGAGGTTTATTAGCTCAGCTGGAGTACACGAGGTTACACACCTGCTTGATTTTCCATTCCAAATTTCCACATGTATGACAGTAATGTCAGAATAGTACGTCACTGAGTTGAAAACATCCTGCATGTATTTTTTAAGAAATAACCACACAGCCTGGCAGATGAATTGGCTTCCTACTGGGAAGTCCAGTGCTTCTGCAACAGCCCATGTGCAACTAGACATACCCAATGTGGTAGAGTTGCTTCTCTTCCCAACCAGGCATAGCCAGAAGGTCTAAACCTATGATTTATGTAACATGATTGGATGCAGTTTTACAACAAAAGCTTGAAAATCAGATTGGAAGGTCTGTTTCTGTGTACTTCAGACAAGACTTTTTCTTCTAGCTCAATGAAAGGCTCGTGAGCCATCGTGGTTACCTTTAGTCTTGGTTTGAGACTAGAGCCAGGGTTTTGCATGATCACAGGCTTTTTAACCAGTATTTCCTGTTATAACTCATCCTCCAGTTTTGAGAACTACTGTATTTTTTTCTCTGGCCTTCTTGAATATCTTTCCTTAAATTATTTCAGATTATTCTCTTGCACTGGAAGAGGTGTCCTGAATTTTATGTATTAATTTATAAGAAACCTCCCACTGAGAGTGTTTCCTGCAGAACCAGAACTCTTTAATACAAGGGAGACTAAAAACTTCAAATGAAGCTCTGATGAAAGGAGAGCTATAAAATAAGGATATGGTTTAAAAAAAAAAAAAAAAGAAAAAAGAAAAAAGAGATGACTTATTTCCCTTGTCTTCTGCTATCAAAATGGTCAATGCTTGATTTCCAAAATAGAGAGTTTGCAGTCTCTAGTACTTTATAAGAACTGCAGGTCCCCAAAGATCAATAATAAACATTTATAGTCAATGCTGACGGTTTCATTTTTAGAAGAAACTCTTTTGAGTATAGGGAATGAATCTCTGCTGTTTAATTTAGTATTTATTGTGTGACTGCTTGTCTCCGTTTGCTTTGGTGATACTGAGAACAGAGAGGTTTACTGTTATTCTGGTCTTCCACTCTGCTTCTTGATGCTTTTAATAAAACCAAACAGGGAAGGTAGGCACCAGGCTGCACTAGAGATGTATTGGTTGTTACAGTCAGGTGTACTGTCATTTGTCTAAACTCAACATCTGGTCAAGAAGGGGACATACCCTCAGAATGCTTTTGTTCTGAAATAGTGGGAATACTAATAAATTTTAACTGTGAACCTTTCTTTGTGGAGGTTTACCAAACAGGTGTGTTTTTTCTTTCAGTGCTCACAGTAGCTGCTAGTATGTAGACATTTACTGCATTGAAGTGCTTGCCATTTTAGACCATATAACTTTTCCTAGTGCATTCTGTGTTTGTTTTGTGGACTAGTGGCTATGATGCAGTTTAACTATGCTGTGATGGTGGAAGTCCGACACAGTGATATACAGGTTTCTGCAAGAGGCAGTGTGTGCTACTGAACCAACTACTGCTCTGCCAGTCGGGTCCACTTCAGGCATTGCCACTGATATATGAGACAAATCACCTTGCATGTTTCCTTTTCTATTTGCAAATCTAAATCTTAAGATTGGTAGTTCTTGTAGTCTGTGTTTGTGCCTTGTGAAATGGTTAGAAATGGTTATTTGTTGAAGCACAGCTTTGATAGAGTGGATTTATGTGGTAGTGATGATGCAGCTCTAGACCTACAGTGGGTAGGACTTCAATTTATATGCATTCTTTCTGTTTAATATGGATACTGAATGATTAATTTTTAAAACAGGTCTCTGCTGAAATCTAAAAAAATAAAAATAAAAAAATGAAGCAACAATTTCATTTGGTGCCAAAATAGTTAGTTAAACTAATGATTAGTGTTTCCATGATTTCATCCATTCAAAAACGTTTTAAAGACTGAATGGATTAATGCTCTTTGTGGGCACGTACTGCATTCAAGTGCTACATTTAAATCTGGAGATTGGAACCCATATTGTTTGCATACCCTAAAGGATATTTAGTAAATATTTAGTAAATGCTGTCCTGCAAACAAATCACCCAGGGTTTAATAGTAGCCTATGGAGACTTTCAGTTTTAGTCTATCCTCTTCACTGACATCACGGTGAATAATGCTTCAGCAATGTTCAAAATAGAAGGAAGAGCTGAAAATGGTTTTCTTTTTATTTGTCTATATGAGATGAATTGTGAGTCAGCCTTGCTGCCTTATGATCATAGGCAGTGACGTAATCAGTAATTATTGCATCTGTTCTAGGAAGTGCCACCTGGAAAACTAAAAGATTGGATTTGTATTGTTCTATTTCTTAGCCTTCTTGGTCAATTTTGAAGCACAGTCATAAAGCTGTACCAAAAATGGGATGAAGTGTCTTGTTCCATTTGCTTTTCTGGACGCAGGATTTGAACCTTGGCTTTGTAAATGTTATAAGTGTCATTTATTTAAAAAATAACATATGAACTTTGTTTAGCTTGTGCTATCAACTTTTATTTCTGCTGCTTCATTTGTAATTCATATCTTTGTGTTAAGAATAGAGTATAATAAGAGATCCCAAAAGGCAACAGCAGTGAACAGTCAAACAATTAATGAGCAGTTAGTGACAGAAGCGATGCAGAAAGTGAAATAATCATCCTAAGTATCTAGGAAAAGATCAGAGAACTCTCTCATCCTTTCATGGTGATATTTATAGACTTCGCCTCTGACTTAGTACACACAGTACAGTTTTATTCCCTCCTTTTTTTTTTCCCAGTTCATCTGAAAAACCATTTTTTTCCAGGAGGGAACAAACTTCAAGTAAAACATGACTTTGTACTTGACCCTTTCTCTACAGAGGATTAACAGGTTTGGTATATTCCTAGTATTCTCCCTGGGCAATGAGCCCAGGTCACATATATCTGTGTTTTGAATGAGCTTTTGAATCTCCTGGACAGAAAGGACTCTGACATTTTAGAAATGACAGAAGCCAAGACAGTGCCTTAAAAAACTCCTCTTGTCCTAGTCAGACTTAACAATGTCTACTTTCTATTTGCAATTAGTCTGTGATAAGAGTATGAATGTGCCTTGAACACTGTAGCAAAACCAAAAATGTCCTGCATTGAAAATGGTGTTTGTTAGCTTTATTGAGTGCTGGTTTAGAAACTTTCATTCTGACTTCCCAATTCCTGAATTTTAGTTATGATGATTGAAGGAGATGATGAAGAAATGTAGGTGCAACAATACTTTCACCTGACTGCATGAATTCTCCTTTCCCCCCCTCCCCGCTATTTAAATATTTCCTGTTGCTATTTCATAGCTGCACTTTAGTATGAATTAGGTCAAAAGAAGAGATATTTGGGGCTGATAGTATCTTTTGTTAATATCATGATATAAGTGGTATATTTAAGTTATGCATTAGAAATACCATGGGTTTTGTAATTGGACTGTTAAATAACAACAACAAAAAGGGAGTATTTTAATAGGTTCTTATCCACTATATTCCCTCTTTTATGAAACTTAAGCATTGGTCCATTGTAGCTGCAGTGCTGTTTGAAGTCCCTCAGAATGAAAGCCCTGCCTCCCCGTCCCCCTCATTTGGTGCCATTTACAAGGTTGCAGGGGGCACAGTCCATCCCATCAACCACATGGAGGTCTGAAAGCCTCTCTCCTGTCTCAGCATGGGTAAAGCTCTTTTCTAGCAGCATCTAGACATTACCTCCAAATTAAAATTAATTTAAAAAGAATCTTTCGCATGGTTACGCACGAGCACTTTTTATTTCATCACTTTCAGTTCTAATTTTAAAGGTGGGAGACAGCCCCCAGACTGCAGATTTAGACTGGAGCTGGAGTTCAGCATTTACTTGTGGCCATCTGCTGTGTTAAAGCTGGCCATCTTCTGAAAGAGCTGAACTGACAAAGCATAACCTGTTACAGCTGAAAAGAAGAGTTTGAAAAAGGTGAAGGGTGGTTTTGTAGAAGGACACTGCACCTTCACCATGCTAGCAGCATGGCTGGCCCTGTCCAAAGGCGGTGTACCCATGCCTATGAAGTGCAAAACATCAGCGCTCTCAGTTCTTGTCCTTTGCTCTAACCACTGACCATGGTAAAATAAATTAAAGGCTTGACTTAAGTCTACCAAAGCAAAGAAAATACACAACTGTTATATATAAGATGCCTGATCCTCCCTCCCTCTCTCCCTTTTTCTCAAGCATTGTGGATTCGTGGGAAATATATTAGAGAGGGAGGGGGGAATCATGGGCATTGTCAAGGCTGCTATCTGCACACAATGGGGAGAATTACAAATAAGTTGCTGTCTTAACTCTGCTAGTTTAAGCCGAAGCCACAGGGATATTATTTTCGATGCTCTGCACAGTGGATTATAACTTCAGCTCCCATTACCTTTAATGGGATCTTTGCTTGCAATCTGCCACTACTACTGCAATGAAAATCTGTCCCTTAATGCTATTTTACTATTGCAGGGTTTGGTGTTTAATTATATTATATAAGAATTTGTTGCAGCATCTACATAATTCCTTTAGGAGTGCCCTTGAAATGCTTATGAATTTTTATAAACACAAGCTGTGTGTTGCACTTTGTCTCTCACTGCTTTTGCAAACTATTCTGCCTTAGCACGGTGTCATTTTTTTCTTGCTGGATGAGCACGGTCTTGTACAGTGTGGCCATTTTGAATGGCACAAGGATGCTAATGTGTGCAGGTCCAAACTTCTTGCTATTTCCATAAGGTCTTGTAAGAAAACATTCAAGTGTTGTAGCCTGTCCGCACCGAAGTCAGATAGATAAATGTCTCTTAAAAGACTTGTAGATAAAAGGTGCAGCTTTACTCGTGGAATGTACTTCAGTTGCTCAAAATCACTGACGTAGTAAAATGGACATGCTGCTGCATACAGAAGTGTATTCAGGCTTTGACGTGACGTGGCTTACTTTTTGCTCCTTTTTATCAAGTGTAGAAGTACAATTAACTGACCTGCAAAAGGATGAAGCTGAGATACCTAAAGCATTACCGGGTCTGACTTGCAGAGCTCTGGCCTTGCAGCCTATCAGGCTATCTACAGCCTGGCTAAACTAATTTCTCAGAAGGATCAAGAATGAACATGATGGCTGCTGCTCTGTTTTCCTCCTGCAACTTTATTTTTCTTCTTCTGTCCCTTCCTGCATACACATATATTTATTTGTGTGTATAAATATAGAGAGAGATTTGTGTGTTCAGAGAGAAAGGAAGATTTATTATGCTCATTTTAATTTGCTTTGGAGGCACTGCTTACTGGGGACACAGTATGTACTGAACAGAGCGTACTAATTAAGTACCAGAAGGCAGACAAACCCATTTACTTGAGACTTCACCACAGACGCAGTAATTGTTTACACACGACTTTGTGTTTTCTTCAGTTTTGAACCATCTACGCCATATATCCTGTCTGCCAGCAAGCTGATCAGCACTGCCCTCCCACCTTGTCAATGTCAGGAAGCATGCCTACTTCTTCTGGGCAAGGAATTAGTCTTCTAGCTACGTTTTGCTATTTTTTATTTTTATTTTTTGTGATGACTTCCGAGCTGAGTTAATGGTTTGCATAGGACGCTATGGGTTATGCTGCATGTTCAAGTTCCTTCATGCTGTGGGTGCCAGTATGAAGTTCTCTCTGTGCTACTCTTAAGGAATAATTTGGGCACTGATTAAAGGAGCTCTTGTTCAGATGTGTAATTCTGCTGAGAGAAGAGTTGTGGGCACTTCCCTCCAGAGCTGTGTTCTGTGAAGCAGGGCAGGCTGGGCTCCATTTCAGCTTTGGTCCTTGGGACTGCTAGAAGGGCCTGCATTGAGCTGATACATGGGGTGAGAGACAGGATGCTGGCCTTTCTCACTGGCTGTACACAGAGCACCATTGCGACTCCTTGCTTAAACTGGAAGCTCTGTGTCTACTTTTTATCCTCTGTCACCCACTGGCAGCACCGCTGCTGAAGAAGTGTGTGTAATATGCAGAGCTTCTTTAGTAGTCTTGCATAAAACATATGGAGAATAATATTTTTGACTAACGTGGGAATAGTCCAATATATAGGATCTGGGGTAAACCACACTGACTCTCTTATTCTCTGAATTACTTGCTTAGCTGTTTCAGATCTCTGTCTTCATGTTTTAAAGAGCTATTGAAATAGAGCAGAGAAGAAAGGACCCCTACACGCAGTGCTTCTGACAAGCAGAAAGGAGGAAGTTTCTCCTGAACGTATCTGATTTTTTTGTGTGATTTCTATGGCAGTTGAACAGGAAGAACAGATTTTGAGAGGATGACTGTACAATTTCACTTAATTATTCCATCCTTATTCCTCTCTAATTGCAGTGTTTTAAATAGAAGCATTTATAATTAGTGATGAGGTGCTAACTCAACAGCATTACCTGAAGTGAACTGGGACATTGACCATTTGATGTGTTTCTCATTAGGGACCTAACTGTGTTGCGTAGTGCCAAGTGATTAGTTTATATACAAAACAAACCAAAAAACAGAATTTTGCAAATATCTGTCCTAAGACTGCAATGTAGTTGTATTATTATAATTGAGGATGAGATGATAACCCTGGATTTTTGGGGAAGTCCAGAAAGAACCCAGAACTTTACTTGCTTTGGAGCATTAAAAATAATTATATTTCTCTGTGGTTCTGTGTATTTATGTGTGATGAAAAACACTGTATGTCCACATTTAAACATTCAGTTTTAGATCTGTTTTAAAATAGTTATGCGGCATTGATAAATCCCTACCTTCAGGGAGTTTATACTTTTCTTGCTAGTACTCCTTTCCAATAGTTTCTATTCTTTGAATATTAACCTTAAATTGCAAATTAAAGATATTTCAGGAATTGGCAAGAATTCTAAATTTTAATTTATTGAGTTTGACATGATTTGAATAGATCATGGGCCCTAATAATTTCAGAGAACATGAATTATTAAAGCAAATCTTAAATGTAAGGAAATGCTAGCCAGTGAAGCTCAGAAGGGTAAGCTAATTTATAAATATCAAAGCCTAAATTAAGAATTTTTAATTATTTTCCAGATGAACGAAGAACAAATTTCTGGTCTTACTGCAGCCAAAATGATTAGGTAGCATGAATTACTGAGGACATCCATTAAAATGATGATTTGTAATCCAGCTCTAGAGTTATTGAAGTCTGGGGAACCAAAGGGTAAGATCCTTACTTTCACTAAGTGAGGCTATCCATTTCTCATACCACCATGTTCTAGAATAAAAGTAGTTACATTAAATCACTATATAATAAAAACAGATAAATTTAGCTGTCAGTGAGGAATAACATTAATAATTAAAAAAAAATATTCCTTAAAAGTGAGGAAAGAAAACTGAAGTAAGCACTTAGCCAGCAGAATACAGTTTCTGGATGGCAGCTCCTGGCATTCCTCTTCAGTGCTGAAAAAAAACTCATTTGAAGATCTGCAAGAAGGTATTTCATGAAATAAGCAGAATGCAAAGAGTCCAGCTGTGAAAAACAAAGTAATAGGTAAGGGTAGGTATTTCCTGATGATTAAGGAATTGAAAGGTGTAGTAAGTAACTTAGTAGCCATTTTCCAACTTGAATGTACCCGATACTGGAGTTCCACTGTGATTAATTTTAGAACAAAATAACAATGTCATTAATTCAATCTGAATTTGATTTTTAATCTTTGAAATAGCTTCTTTTCTCCCTAATTTTTCCAATTAAGACACTTAAAGGAAGAAAAAGAAACGCAGCGTTAGGAATGATCTATTTCACTGTAAGGAGCCTGGACAAATAACTCGCATAAAACCAACGTAAATAATGGCTTAATGAATCAGCCTATTATGTGCAAGCTTAATAGTTCTACATCCTTTCTCATAAGGCATTGGAGATTGATAACAATGCGTGGTAATTACAAATTAATCATCAAGAACTGCTTTGTGCAAGAGCATTTCAAAAGATGTTCGGTCATTCATCCGGATTAAAGGAGTTCTCTACTGAAGACCTGTTAGTCTGGGGATAATGGTCTTGATTTTCCTCTCTATCTGTAGGCAGCAAAATCTAAACTTGGAGAATCTCTATTGTCGAAGTGGCATTAGAATTTGAAAATTTCTCTTGCATAGATTTTCTTCAATTTTAATAGCCTACAGTTATTCAACAACTACTTTCTTGGTTTTAGAAAGCTATGCTCTCTTGATTCTCTGCAATTTGTTATGTGGAATTAAAGTAGAATGGTTTAATTTTCAGTATGTAGGTGGGAGACTTACATTGTCTCCTTTGGGATTTCAGCTCCCAGTGTGGTTTTAATTACGTGGATAACTGAGGTAGTTGTGATTGACATACAGAGCAGTTGCACTAGACTGGCGCGTTCGTCAGATTTGTTGTATCCTGTTGAAGTTCTATCGATGAGACCTGTGTGACTGGATTGCTGACTGGCTTTCTGCATTGGCTCTGCCAGAGCTGGATCTGGCTGGAGAAGGTCACTTCAGGAGATGTTGTGTTCACAGGACAATAACGCGATCAGGCATGTGTCTGATGACTGAAGAGAAAGGAACTGAAAGTGAGGGAAATAAGAGTTTCATAGACAACTACTGCATTCAGGCAAAGATTCCTTTGGCTTACTCCATTTGGACGCAGATCCCTCTGGTTTGGAATTAGCTGAATTCAAAGACTGGGAATAACCTTGTTGTTTCTAAACTGAGTTGTTTGGTCCATCTGATGAGATACTTAGAAATTAAAGTGGAAAGTAGGGACAGACTTTCAGGCTGTAGAAAATGCAAGGCAGTGCTATTCTTGCTTTTGGATTTCCATGTTGAGAGATGCCTTGTTTTCTAGTTGAGGTACAGGGATGTTTGGGCAGACCACCTGTGGGGCTGTGTAGGAGTTCTGCCTAGCAAGCCACGTTCCCCAGTGCAGATGGGGTAAACACTATTAATTTTCAGGGATAGTGATAAATTATGTCTTTTGCCAGTGCAGAGACTGTTGAAAACACTGAGTTGTCTTCTCTATAAAAAGGAAGGTAGTAGTGCTGCGGTGCTCACTTGGCAGCACACACGTGCTGTCCTGCCGCAGCAAAGAGCAGCCTGAGCTCACGTGCCCCCAGATCCTTGTTGACTGTTTATCAGAAATTGCTTCACGAGTGTCAAGCAAAACAGATGATTTGAGAAGCTTGTGCATTGTGTGATAAATAGACCAGTGTTTCAGAATTTGTAGAAATGATATCGCTAAGAAAAATAATACTCGTATTCATTTTATAGCACTGTAAATGTAATTTAAAAATGTACTGTCTATAAATGAAAACTTCATTAACTGTGAGTACATCCAGGATGCGGAAGGTACTCACGTCGTCTTTTTATTTGCTAATGTCATCTTTGAAAAGCGGCTGCTGTAAAGAGTGTTGAAAATTGCATTTTCAACAGTGTTTATTAACATTGCTAAGTTGAGCTGCTCTTTGTTTTTGTTCTCTCCCTGGATTTACTATGTGAGTACTTGTATTTGGTGGCACAAAATAAGAATTTAGGAGCAACACGTTTGCTCCTTATTTATAACAATTTAAATTTTGGACAGTGTTAAGTGAAAGGTTTTGTTTCTTTAGCGGGCAGGAATGCAGATTTCAACTAGACTTGGAAAGTCAATTTGCATTTTATTCAGTGAATAACATCACAAATAATGAAGGTTTGGCAGGTCAGATTCTACCCTGTTTTACTCATCTGCTCAACCCAATTATCATCAGATTTTATGTGATGACAGCTGTAGATAGGCAGATAAGTTTTTGGTCCTGTAATTGACACTTGGTTAACAAATTCTGTTTGTGCAGTAGAGAGTTCCACCACTGTTTCACTGTTTGTGACTCTAGAGAGCTGACAGCAATAACAATTGTCAAAAATGCTATTTTTATTTCATGGATTCCACTGGTCTCGTCGTGCTGGGACTTTGGGTGAGCAGGAGCTTGCAGAGGGAAGACTTTTTTCCTTTCGTTGGTCAGAGAGGTCTGGTTGTCTGTCAGCTCCTGAGGAGTTTTAAGTATCTGCCTAAAATTTCTACCCCTCTGAGTCTCAAGGGTGTTGTGGTCCATCTCTATAAAAGTTATGTATGTACCATCTTTGTACTGCTGGCCTATATTGCAATGCATGGCAACTATATATTGCTTGTAGTGGGAATCTTGTTGGCATCAAACTGGGAGAAGCGTGGAGGGACTGGACATTATTTTAAGCATGTCTCTAGGCTCTGGATTACTTTCTGCCTTTATCTGTTACACTTCTGCAAGAGTAGAAGGTATTTAGCTGAAATTTTGGGGTGGTTAAACAAATAGATTTGTTTTGGTCCATTATGTTGCTTAGGCGTTTAATATTTGAGATCTTAGTGAACATTTACACAAGCAATCTTTGGCTCTTAAAATATGAGCCAAAATTATAAGTTTTCAAAAGTAACAAGGACTGGAATTTTCACTGCTGGCCAGTCTTCCTGTGGGAGACTGGATGCTATAAAAAAAAAAAAGAGAAAAAGTTTGCAAACAGAAACTATCATCACAAACACAATCCATGTGACGGATTTCATTTAGCTTTTGGTATCCAGTATTTGGTATTTGTAAAAAAATGACCTGTGGAGTTTAGGCTCTACGTGGCTCATCAGTTATGTGCATGTTTAGGCTGTGCTGCTGCATCTCTGCTTGTATTCTATCAGGTAAAGTGTCTCAAAACGGCATGGTGTACCACCACATTGTTTTCAGCATACCTGCAGTACCTGCTGCTGAGTCCTCTTGGGCTCTACCAGGAGGGAAACTGCTCAGAGCGGTCTGCAGCATGCACTGCTGGGTCAGAGTGCTGGTGGAAGACCGTCAACGTTTTTGGGCTGGTTTGGCCAGCTTCTGTGACTAATGGAATGGAGGCAACCACCAACCCGTGCCCAAGCAGGGGAATTGGGAAAGGAGGGTAGGGAAAAGGGAAGGAAGATGGGTCTAAAAACAAAACAGTGACAGTGAGCTAAGGGCATCAAGATGGATGCTTTTACACAGTAAGTTTCTAATACAGGCCACCAGTAGATTCTGTTCCCTTGTCTTTTTTGATTAGTTGCATTGCTAAGATGTCAAGTCTTATGTCTCTGATTCAAATGAATGTGTTTCTTGAGCAATGGATGCACTGTTAGTTTTGAAATTGCAGCCGTGTTTTGTAAAAGAACAAATTATGGCACCTGGCTTTATTAAATGTCATCTCTTGAAGTGAAAATATTATCCAGCACCACAGCAGTCCATTACGTTTGCTGAAACTACAGGATAAAATATTCAAATGTAACATAAGAATTGAATTTTTCCTTGTGCTGCTGATGAAGCTGTAAGTGGAGACTGTGGCTTATGCTTAATCACCTTTTTTCCCATTGTGTTCTGCTGATGTGCTGTAGCTATTTTAACCTCTGTGTGGTTTGGAAGGGGATGAATCAGGGATACTCCAGTTTATGCCTGACATTGTCACTTGTGCGTGCACCATTCTGATAGCAGTAGTGACTTGTGCTATATAAACATCTCTTTACAAAATAATACAGGTCATGGTAAGATCCATATGCTATTCTCTGTCTTTAGAGTAGAGTCGGTATGCAAAAAGCGAAGAACAAGAAAGATGCTGCAGCTTCTCACACCAAGTCATAGAATCACAGAATCCTTAGAGTTGGAAGGGACTTTTGAAGGTCATCTAGTCCAACTCCCATGCAATGGACCGGAACATTCACAGCTAGATCAGGCTGCTCAGGGATGGATGGAATAATATTTAGGTAGAGCTATCCTCTGCTGGTCATCCCTGCATTATGAGATGCAGCAGACCAGCTTCTGGGCTGAGAAGTATCAACGTTATGCTGCTGAGTTATCAGTCCTTTGTGGCAAGATCCAGCTCTCAACTAAAATATGATTTGGAATTTTTAAAGATACTCATTTCTTTCATAGAACAATGAGGAAAAAAAAAAGAAATCCCTTATCAATACATGTGAAAATGATCTCACAGGAGACTGGAATAGAAATGCATAAACTAGGAAGTGAGGCTTCAGGAAGAAAAATGATAGGTTGGAGTTCCTTGCCTCATCAAGTTGTTAATTACACAAAAATTTCCACCCCATCAAACAAAAATACCTAACAATTTCAGAAATGTAAAAAGCAGCAATTATTCAGCAAAGTCATCTCCAACTTTTAACTGAAGTCTAATAATTCTTGCAGCTTGCCTGCCGAAGACGCTTTCTCAAAACAAACAAACAAAAAAAACCCCAGACAAACAAACAAACAAAAAAACAACCAACAAAAAAAAAAAAAAAAGAAAAAAGGAAAACTACCAAACAAACAAACAACCACAAACAAAGGATGTTTTAGCATCTATCTTTAGCTTTCTTCTATCAGATCGAGATTTGGCTGGAACAGCTGACTGGGAACAAAGAAAGAAGATTATAAAGGGCTAACAGTAAGAACCTTATTTTCAAGGAAAAAGGAGTTTTATTTTTAGATTTGCTTCACAGCCTGTGAAAGAGACATAGAAAAGGGAAACAATAGATAAAAGAGAAATGGATGGTAATGTTGACAGTAATGTGTGTCTGTATGCAGCCTCAAACCATATGTGGGAGTAATTTGTCTGAACAAGAGTTTTTTGGGGAGGGTCTTGTGTCCGTGTTGTACGTCTCCCATGACCATGTCTATGTCAAGAAATGAAATAGGGCTAGAGAACAAATTTGTGAAGTGGTGTGTGATCAGCCAAAGCATTTTAATGTTTGTTTGCTGTTCTGTAGGGCTTGCATCCATGCCTGTCAATTTAAACAGATGATTTGGGACATTATGTGAAAGTTGAGGAGCATTCCCCCCCCCACAGCAGGGTGACCTGTCTTGGGGATAAAAAGATCATGGTTTTCACTAATGTAAGTCTTCAAGGTATGTTTAGATGTTGCATTGAGGGACATAGTTTAGTGAGAACTATTGCTGATAGGTGGATGGTTGGACTGGATGATCTTGGAGGTCTTTTCCAACCTTAGAGATTTTGTGATTCTGTTGCTGAACTGTGTGTCCTCAAGGGCAGAGGGCAGGCCCATGTAATTCAGGTATAAGCTTTACCTTATGAGGGTCTGCTTGATGTGAGATGTGGGCATTGTAGTTGATCCTGTTACAACTCAATCTAATTTAGTTCTCCAGTTTATTAGGAAATGCAACTGGGGGATTGTCAGGAGTTTTCTGTAGTATAGAGGTTGGATGTGAGGGACGTAGTTTTGTCTCAGGTCAGTAAAACACCTTGACTGATTATCTGTTAACGTTTTTTTCCTTGTGCCAGAACTGGTGGCTATCTCCCTGTTCCTAACCTTTATTCAGGCTCCTCAGGTCACTCTTCCCCAGAACGGCTGAGTGCACTTGCATGTACAATTTAATTCTTCAGAGGAGAAATGTGAGGAAAAAACAAAGTAGACAGTATCAATTTATGAACAATCTTGCTTCTTCTTTAAAAGATAAAACAGGATGAATTCAAATAAAGTTGCAAAACACAGCGAATCCTCCTCTCAAGCTGATCTCCTGGGAGGAACCCACTGCATTAGGATGACTGGCTTTCCTTTTGCCTCATTAAGATTCTTCATTTCCTTCATAATGCTGGCACATTCTGTAGCTAAAGGTCAGGTTTGTTGAGCAGGTCACAATCATTTTCTGCTACAGTGCTATTTTCTTCTCTACTGTGGAAGCTTACAGCATGGTAAAAGCAGGCTGAAAATAGACCATTTCTGTCTTGTGAAAGTGCATTCACATACTTCCATCCCCCCTCAAAACTTTCAGTGCTGTATCTCATCTCTGTCAGTTCATGAGTTGTCCTCTCTGTCTTGGTAGCTTGCTACTGATAATCCCCCTCTGTCCTGACTCCTTTTTTTTTTTTGTATTTTTTTCTTACCATCCTCCTCCTCTTCCAGAATACAAAAACTCTGTCTTCCTGTCCCAGCCATCTCCCCTGGGGGTGATTTGAAGACTGAAAATTGTCATTCTTGGAATGGTCTTCTGTAGGAACTTTTTACTCCAATGTGTTGATTCCAGGTGAAAGAACTTCTTGCCTCAATAAAGGAGTATTTCATATATAAAACAGGGATATGTATTTAATCTGCTTAAGTTGTTGCTATTACCTGTGGCTCCAAGATTACAAGAAGATGATGACTCTGTTCCTTCATTTCCCTGCCCACCTGTGCAGTTTTAGTGGCATTGTAAAGAAGTTCTAAAATGAAACAAAGTAAAATTCATTGGAATACTGACCCACAGAGGACCTTTCATTTCAGTGAATATGTCAACATGATTTCTTTACAGTTGATTTTTTGTATTTCTGACCTTAATTACATGAAAACCTGCAAAAGGCGATAGCAACAGTCCTACACCACAGTTCCTAATATGGAAGGTTAGGAACATGTATTATTACTTCTTTATTTCTGTATAAACAAGTAAAACTTCCTGGGTTTTTTTCTTTTCTTTTTTTTTTTTTTTAAAGTAAGTTAATCTTTAATTATCAGCAGTGTGAAGGAATACGTTAGAAGAATATTCGCTATAAATATAGCAGTTCTACAGTGTGGTGAACTTAGACTCTGCAGAAGAAGTATACGTATATATAAAATCATCAGACTTCAGTTGTAGCAAATTTTGCCATGCCAATGATCGCAATGGTGAAAATTGTTTCAGCTCTAAGAGCAGGACTAGTGTAGACTGCAGTACAACGTCCTTTATCATTCTGCTTAGCAAAGGACTCTTGCTTTGACCTTCAGGGGTCATCTTTGTTGCCGAAACAAGAGACTATTTGTCCACTGCTGTGCTTACAGACTAAGATGATTAGGACTGCTAACCTGTGAACAAGTTTATAGTCCTTATGGATGCTAATTTATTGAGGAAGCCCGAATACATTGTCTCAAAAAGCAAACAAACAAACCTGGTCCTGTATTAAAGGCAGTCAGCTGTGTGAACACTTGTGTGGAGCCAGATATAAAATTGTGCTAAGGATCCAGTGCTTGCACTGTACAGTTTTGGTGGCTTTACTACAGGCTGTCTCTGGTCTGAGTTCCCATTGTTGGCTGGAGTGCCCTTCCCAGTTAATGGCATTTGCAGGAGCTCAGGTCTTGCACTCCGGATTGCTTGCTGCAATGATCAGGAGGTGTTTCACATGCCTGCTCCTGTGTCCAAATGTAAATGCTACTGTAGATGTATGCTGTAATTCCAGCTTGTGTTCTGATGGGCTTTCTGAGAAGCTTTAGCCTGTGGAAGATCTGCAAGGTGTGAAGATGTTTCGCAAATAATTGTCTAGATTACAGAAAATAAGTGCTGCAGGAATGTGTTTAATTTGGTTGTTTCTGGGCTGAAGATAATGTATCTCGAGAAAGGGTGTTTTTCAACTTCTGTTGAAAGTGACGAAACAAAGGTTTCTGTGTCAGAACATTTTTGGATAAGGTACCAGGGATAGGGAGAAAATAAACAGCTCCAGGCTCTGACCATATGCAGGTAGGCTCAACAGACTCTTTACTTGCTGTATCTGGAGGTCTCGTGGAAATTTTTTGTTTTGAGGATTCGTTTTCCTTCAGTCTGTATGAGCATTGCTCAGGAGACAATATTTTTCCCGTCACATGAACTTGGATGCCAAGTGACTTCCCAGTGGGTCACTCTTCTACCTCCCGAGCTGCCACAGTGACCTGCTGGGCTCCCTGTGTGATCAGTTTGGCTCACAGCTGTACTCAGTGTCAGCAGTAATTGTAAGGGTTAACATGATTCGTTTCACTTGTAGTATTGGTAAGTATCAATGCCCTTGGCAATAAATTCCCTTTGTCTAAGTTCCTTGTTGTACAGCTATGTGGTACCAACTGCAGTCGCTTTAGGTAAGGGAGCAGCTGTGAGGGGAAAGTGGGCAATGAAGGCGTAGGAGAGTGGATGGGTAAAATCTCTTATGTGAAAATAAAGTACGCAGTGACTGTCTACTGAAAGAGTAAAAAGAAAGCCTATTGCTAAGATTTTTTTACCCCTTGATGTTTCTTCGGACACTGGATTGTGGAAGAACATGGTTTGTTTCACTGATGCTAATTACTGAATAGTGATACCAGCTGGGTAATACCAGAGCTCATCTAAGAACACATTTGCTGTTGTATCGATTCAGACATTAATGGCAAGAACATTTTCTTCTGCACGGTAATCTTGAATGGGTTTTGTCTGTTTCATTTGCCATTTTAAAAAGAATAAGCAAGAGGTAGTAGGTGAAATCTTTCTCTCTGGCTTCTGTGAATTGAGCAGGAAAGCGAGATGATTCCGAGTCAAAAGTGAGAAATCTTTTCAACCTCAATTTGTCACTTGAGAATGATGTGATTGAAGCACAATAAATAATATGCGTCAACGCGCAAGGGAGGAGGAATCAGCAATTTAAATGAGTTAATTCACACAGGGTGAGACATACAAAATTTAAAAGACTACTCTGATATTGTAGCTTGACAGAAGAGTGCGCAGTCTCAGCTGTCTGAAGTTCTAGGGATTAGCACTGCTCTCAGAAAGGGGATTTCTTCCATTGAACACATCATGTCATATTACCATTTAGCACGAAATGCTGCAGAACTTACTGCATGTAGCATGTTTTTAGCCTTACCTGACCTGTGTGTAAGCATACTTCTGTCTCTCTTCCTCCCTGCTGTTGGGTTCCTTCCTTTTTCTCTCCCTCTCTTTAGCTGCACCCCCAGTAGCATTTTTTCCCTTCATCTTGGCACCAAGCACCCATGTTTCTCTCAAGCAGCTGAAATTGATTTTTAGCTGAAAAGATAAGAGAAAGGAGTGAGAAATATTTTCAAACAGCACTTGAAGATTAGAAAGGATCCCCCCTTCATAAGATAATGGTTTTTTTTGCAGTGCTGGCAAACTGGAAATTTGTGTTAAGCTCTTCCTGTGGAAGAAATTCTTCAAAAATGGCATATATGGAAAGCTTTTTATTGGCATGTTAACATAAAGATAAGAAAAGTGAAGTCCAGTCTACAAAATTTAGTCTATCATCTATCTGAGTGCATGTAATTTCTATCAAAATGGCATTCTTTTTAGTATGGAAATAGGGAACACTCTGATTTTGAATTAAGCTGTCATGTGCAAAGAGAGGTGCTCTTAACACACTTGCATGTGCCCAGAAATTGCAGCTAACCATAGTCTCTTCGGCACCTTTAAACTCCAGTCCCTAAACAGAGATTTTATTGGAAAGCTTATAAATAGAAACTAGGTGAGAAGAGCTGAGAGAAGGACTTGATGTCCTCTCATCCTCTTTCCCAATCTTATTTTTTAAGTTTTGTGATTAAGTTCTGTTAAGCTGTCACCGAACAGTGAATGATTACTTGCAATTTAGCATGCTCAAGTTCCCCTCTCAGCTCTCCTGGTGCATATAAATGGCTACCAATAGCTTCTTCTAATTTTCAAGCTAGGCAAGCAGCAGATAGAAAAGAATCTTGTGTATGCTTCAGTTCAAGCTGTGTTGGGCAGCTCGGAGCTGTAGTGGGGGAATTGCGAGAGGTCCCTCTTTCCTCCTGCAGCGAGGCTCGTGAGCTCATCTGCTTTTTTGGCAGCTGGAGGAGTTGCAATGGCAGGGCTGGCCCCAGCAGGCTGCACGTTGCTCTTGGCAGGATGAAGTTCATTTATCTTTATGCTTCAGCTCTCGTTCATGGGAGCTAGCATACTTTCCCAAGAGTGGGAATGGTAATAAGATGTTCTAAGTCCCTGTCTGGCTGTAACTTCAGCTTTCTATAAAAGCAAGGCTTTTCAAGGCCTCACGTGATGTGTCCTGTTTTCCTCTCTTTATTTTTTTTATTTTTTTTGTATGGACAGACCATATATTTTCGTAGAAATAACTTTCTGCCTGTGCATCTGCAGCTGAAGTAATGTAATAATGAGAAAATGTAATATAGCCAGGGTTGTGATGGGCTCCTAGAACCATTTCAGTCAAGACCAGATGAAAAAGGAAAAAATATTACTCAGGCTTTCTTGCTGTTCTGCTAAAAGAAAAAGATGATTTCTGCGTGGTATTTGCATAGCTGCATGCAAGTCAAAGCCTGTGGCTTCAGAGCTCTGCTCTGCTGGCCGTAAACACAGGTTTTAGATGTCAGTCCTCTCAGTCAGAACAGTTTGTTGGAAACTGTAACTCAGACTATATGCATTATACTTTGCCCCAAGTAAAAGTTATTCCTCCATCAATTTAAAGCTTTTTAAAGCTCTTTGCAATCAAGCACTCAGTTATTCTTTTTAAGAGAATCTTGAGATGCTTTGGGTGCATTTATCCAGAGCCTTCAAATTTTGTGCTATTTTCATGATGTTGGGAAGGTTTTTTTTCTTTTCCTTGTAATTTTAGTTATTTGGAATTCGTTCAACTCTATGTATACAAATACAACCTTAGCCTACATGCTTTAATTCTCAGATTGCCTTAATTAAATACCAATATCTCTGAAAAAATACCAACAATTTTTCACTTAAACAAGGCACAGTAAGCAAAGGCTATTCACCAAAGCTAGCAACTCAAAAGTTCCTAATCGTTGTTGCTGTCTGCTCAACATTTAAAGTTGAAAACTACTTTTATGGGTAAATTCCCACTCAAATTTTGAGAACTAAGAGAAAGGTGCTTCAACAGTAAATTTTAATTTTATCTTAAATTCTGAACCAAGCCCCAGAGTTGTTTTCTTTAATATGTATGTCTTGCATTGTATTCACAGATTAGAAAGGGAATTGCACACGTAATTAAAGCAAGATTTTCTAAACTGCAGGGAGTAGTTACCAGCAGTTGGAAAGAAAAGATGCCGTAACATTTGCTCAAAGCTAGTACACAGAGTTACTAACACTGTATTGAATCCTGAGGAGTGTGCGGTGATCGTGCTGACATGAGAACAGATACTTGCCTTGTAGTTTCACTTAGATTAGAAAGGAGCGCCTTTACTTTGTTATAAATGGCCTTTACATACCGTAATTGCCATGACTTCCAGTTTTTTGTTTTAAATTTTCACTGTGTTCCCTTGTATCTCTGTTATTTCTTCACACTTTTAATAAAAACAACCAACCAAACAAAAAAAAACATTGGATGGCACACAACCAATTTCAGTGCTGTGTTACTTTTTAGTTTCTTTATAGCTTTTGAAAGAATAAAGTTCAATTTCCAATGAGCTGCGTAGAGAAATTCCAGTTAGAGAAATTCTGGAGCAGGTAATAAGATGGATATAGAAATGTGGGGCATTACCACCTGAGAAGTTTGAAATGACAAGGCAAAATAGACATTTTTTCAGCTGGACATTTTATGAAGTCGTTTTGTAACCTATTGCCTGAGTATGTACAGTGCAGAATGAGTTCCTTATCTGAAATTCACTGCAAGGCAGCGATTAGTTGAGTTAATAGCACACGTTTTAACTTTTATATTTATTTATGAAATTTGCTTATGTGAGTGATACATTCGTGAAAGTATAAATGAAGAAAATTAATTTTAAAGCATATAAAATGCCTTTTCACGATCCGTGGCCAATTGTAGAATTTTCTGCAAATACTTACCGCAGTATTATTGACCATACTAATATTAAATTGAGGTAAGATGCAAACTGAAAACTGAAAACTTGCAAACTGAAACTGTACTATTTCACTGTTGGATGATCATGAATGGCTTTAGTTTCCAAAATTTTAGCTTTTTGGCTGTTTGGCACCCCATTATGCTGAAGGTGCCTATTGGATGCTGTAACTCATTCTTTGATAGGACATTTGGAGCTTTGGTACTGAGGTTCCCACTTTGATTCCACTTGTGAAAAATACTATGCAGTACACTGAATATTTCACACACGTAAAGCTTATTTAATCAATAAACAAAACCAACTGAGAGTTTTAGTATGTTATTTACTGATCTGAGCTAAGGACATCTTAGCCTGCTCTACTTGAGCTTCTCACGTGTGGAAAAGCATACAGTCATGTTAAGTAACTGTTCAGCTTAACGTTGTCAAGTTGCTAGAGAGTCCTTGGATGGGAAGTGCTTTGTAAGTATGAAATGTTAATACAGCCCAGCCTACAGTGTTACTGGTTTTTACCTTGTACTCAGGGGAGTCCTACCGGAGCTGGTTTTGTTATGGATGCTATACAATGAACTCATACTCCTCCAAAATGCTAGTAGCTAAGTATCAGGAGACATCTCAAGGATGCCCAGTGCTGTCAATTTGACTGTGCAGTGACTAATGAAGCCTGTTATACTCAAACCGTGAGATTTAGCGGGCTGAGTTTTACATTATTGATCCAGGTTCAGGTCGGGTGAAAGATATATGGGGAAAATGTTAACTGTGATATTATTATTACTAATCATAAAGTCCTTTGTAGGATGAATGAAAGACCTCTTTAGCTTTAGTGTTGCATAAACCATGTAGTCTAAAGCCCTCTAAAAACAAAGGAAAGTTCATTACATAAATGCTTAAAAACAAGGCAGATGTTTTATAATGAAAACAAATTCTACAGCACAAATAATTACAGTGTCAGTCACAATTGTGATCATTTCCTCCACACTGGCTGTAAGCAATAGGTTCCAAGCCATTCTTCTGTTCTGAATTTCAGGTGCAGCAAGAAATAAGAAAGTTCAAAAGGAAGTGTTGAATTATGTACCTCCTTTCCCTTCCGCTTTTGTCTGGCCAAGCTGGATGCCACTGGATGTGATGTTGCTTATCCTCTGCCAAGGTCTAGCTTCACCATGGAGCAGTGATGGCCATTAAAAAAAAGGTCAGTCCTTTCCTTTCTGAGGTTGTGTCGTGTCCCCTCGTGCAGTATCATGGTGTCGGGGTTAACATCATGCTTTTGGAAGCCCAGCCAGAATATGCATTCCTGCAAGGTTTCACCCTCTGCTGTGAGGGCACAAAACATCCCCAAAATAATCAAAAATGGAAGGATTTCAGTATTTCCAGAGGCTCCTTCCGAGTTTTTACTCTTGCAACTATTTCATTTCGATTTCTTCTCACTTGCTAAGGCTTGCTTACTAGCATTTCATGTTAACATTTGATTTCCAATGAAGGAAACAAAGGAAGTGCCTGCTACATGAAAATACGTTCAGCGGGGCCTAAAAATATTACCATGAAAATTTACTTGCTCAAACACAGTATGTTTTTCTAGCACTTTCCTATGATTATGATGCTAATGGAAGCTGTTACATCCATCTGTCAAAAATATAACTCTCTTTGGAAAGAGAGCATTGAGAATTGTGTTCATCTATTGTAACCCTAGGAGGGATATTTGTCAGTCTGGCAGTGAGCAGGTGGTTTGATACCGCTACCTTTGTTGGAGCCCAGAGTCTGGGGCAAGACTTGTAACAGGAAAAGGTGAATTCTGTTTTCATCTCGGCTTCATTTTTGCAGCTGCACAAAGACACAACAGCAGGTGCTGATGCCCTGATTTATACCATGCATTTAGGCTGCTAACATCCATGTTTTCCTAAATGAATGCCAAGGATTGCAGTCAGTGTTGACAAATTCAGGATAATAATGTCAGATGTTTAAAGTCACATTTTCTGGATATTACCAGCGTCACAGGCAAGCGTTGTTATATTGCCCCAATTTGCCTTTTGTTGTAAAACTTCTCATTCTTCTTCACCATGGGAGAATTCAGTCTGTGTCCAGTCCTTTAATGCCTCATACGCTAACTTTGGCTGCTTGTTGCCAAGGCAACTCGGCTGTGCAGCGTCAGTCTCGCTTCCTTCCATGGCATTGTTGCTATCCCTATAGCTAAGAACTACATCAAATAAATTAAACTCGTCAATCACACCTGAAAAGGAATGTTGAAGATGTTTTATGTGCATTTCCAATATCATAGCAGATTAAGCCAGAGCGGTTGTTCTAAACTATAACCTCTGCCTTAATCTCATAACAGATGCAGTGAGCCTGCTGGGAAATATTTGGCGATTGGAAATAATGCTTTCCTCTGAGTATTACAAGTGCTATTGCTATTACTTGCTTTTCTGGCAAAAATTTTCTTTCTATGTGTTGCTAATCATAGAGGTAAACATGTTCAGCAGTTTTCAGTCTTTTGTGCTTAAGATGTCTTGTAAAAACAGCGTTTCTTTCCTTGGGTATCTGGGCCCTGTTTTTAATGATCAGTTCTAGAATAGGACTTTTCAGTTGAGTGAAAGTTGTGTTCTCTCTATTTCCTGCGGAGATTATTATTGTTTTTTTAAGGTGTCCATCAAAATCTCTGCCCATTATTCCAGGCTGGAAGTGCATAGAAAAGAAGAATAATAATTATCCTTTCAGGGAGCTGTCTAGCAAATAGCTGGTCAGTGAATGTGGCTGACACATGACATTTGAATATTGAGACATTCTGCATACACCAGGAAATGCCAAAAATATCAGATGTTTTATTTTTCTACGATGCCGTTGCAGTTAATTACTTGAAGCTGTTTTATATATGTTAGTTTGCCCAGTGAAGCATTTGACTTTTGTTATACTTTGTAAAAAATAAGGAAACTGAAAAAAAGGTTACACACATCATTCTTTGCTAAAATGAATATAATTTGAGAGAAGTGTAACCTATTCGAAATTATATTTACCATTGTAAGTGTGATAGCTGGAGGCTGTTAGTGTAGTCTTTGTAATGTCCATTCTGAGACTGTGCTGAACAAGATGCAATTTACTGAAAGTCCATGTAACTCACGGGAGATGGTACAAGGAATTCAAATATTCCCATCAACTCCAAATTGCTTTGAAACAACATTATTTGTTTCCATTTTATTCTGAGGATAAATAAAACCCTTAAACATATTTTTCCCTCATACAAGCAAAGTCTTCTGGTTTTCGAAGTTAACTTAATATGCTTCTGGTATGATTTCAAAATAAAAATGAATAGAAGTGATTTTGGAGTTCAGTAAGAGTCAAAGCCCTTGTTTTTATAAAACAGTGCTTGCTTTTATTTGAAGTGGTTATGAAGCACTGCTGCTTCCTGCATTGGAGCGTTCAGGCAATGAAGCGGTGGTTTTACTTCTGATTCATTTAGTAAATTAAGAAATAGATTGTAAATTTACGGAAAAAAGCCCACAAGGATTGAATTTTTGTCTGTGAGGATTTGGCAAGGGATCATTTTAAAATTTGGCCACTAGTGGAATTCAGCCAACTTCTGCCTTGAGGGTTATAAAAGCTTTCCCCAGCCCTGAGAAGCTGGTAGGTACTCATTGGAGAGGCTTGCAGTGGTAATTATTTTTATTTCTATTTTGTTAATCAAAGCTAGAAGGCAGGTGGGTAGAATATATGTTCTGGACTGTTGAACATACTGTCTTCTCCTCTAGAGACAAATGCAGCTATCAAAATATGTTCTGAATAATCAGTTTACGTAAGATGATGACTCTTTAATGCAGGTAATGAGGATTTTCCTTTTATAGGCTGGACAGAATAGTGAAGTCAGCTCTGACTGTTATTAAAGCAGCAGGAGTGCAGCAGCTCTCACAGATGTTGAATTTCTCCCCTGCAGTGAACTTGTTATTCATTTTTTCCTGTCACTGGCGTTTGGTTTTGCATGCAGGTTCAGAAAACCTTCCAAGAAGAGCAATTCTCCATTGACTGCAAGGCACCCATAGGGCTCTCACAATCCATCCAGGACCACGGAAGTGGAGGCAGGGCAAAACCTGAACCTCTGTTCTGAACTGGTAAGAATCTACTGTTGCAGCAAAGATCGTTCCTCTGATGCCACAAAGTACAACTCCAAACATACATAGCTTTTGATACACCCGATTGCTGCTGTTCTGAACAAGCCTGGCAGAAGCATGTTAACTGTGAAATGCTAAATGTAGAACAGACACCAGTATATAACCTTTCCCTCTCCAGGGAACTAACGAGCGTCTTTTGGGCATTGAAATTCTCAACTAAAATGCTGCATTGAAATCAGTTGGTGACAGTGAATAATATTCCTACTGATCTCTAGAGCCTCTGCAAACCCCGAAGCAGAGATTATGCATTCTATTCAATGCCACAGAAAGTTTATTCTAAAATAAGCTATTTTCTTTTATCAAAAGAGGTGATAAGAAATAAAATAAGCTGTGATAAAGCCACTACCATAATAAGAACAGTGCTCCTGAAACCCTTCTTTAAACCAAAATTAGGTAGAAATCTTCTTCCCCCTAGACTAAAACAATTAACAAATTCTGCGAAATAAATGATAGCTCTGTGAACTTACATGTCACTTGTGGGATAAGGACTGTATGTTTCCTGTAGCTCAGAGCACATATAAAAATAATTCTAGGCAAAGAATGAGGAGGTATGGGCAGAGGTTTCAAAAGAGGTTGTATCGGAGCAACTGCAGGCTCACCAATTAACTGATGCATCAACAATACAAGTTACAAGTTTCCGAATTCTGCCTTGCTAGTGTGGTTAATTATATTGGTTGTAAAAGAATGTGGTTTCTTCCTGTTATCTTACTTGTTTTTATTGTTCTTAAGGGAAAGGGAGTGCTGTTTGCAGGGAACATGGAGGATAGTTAGGAACCTAGACTGATCTTGATACATCATTGCATAGGGATGCTGAAGCTGAAGTGGTTCCAAAGGGTGTCTGACAACAGAATCAAGCAGTATTTGATTCCTGGAGTACTCAAGAGTATGTTGTAAGAAGATATTAATCCTGTCTGAAGAACCATTTGATTAGATGAGCAGATCTGTGATGTGAAAAGTAGTTTTAGTAGTGGCTCTGCTGCAGTTTTGTCTTTTTTTTTTTTTTTTTTTTTTTTTTTTTTTTTTTTTCCAACTCTGTTTTTTGGGAAAAAAATTATCTTTAAGTTTTATCTAACAGTAAGACTGAACCACAGAAATTAGTCAAGCTGCAGAAATTCATTCCTATCTGGATAACCCATTAAATTGTGGCACTGAATCATTCATGTGGCACTGCAAATAATTTAAGAATATGCAAAAGCTGCTCCTGTCATTTATAATTAATTAAATTAAACAGCAGCAGGTTGCAGACACACATGCAGGAATGTATTTGTTAGACTGTTAAACAGCTCTGTTGGTCCCTGGCACAGCTTTGGCTTTGCCCTCCTGGACATTTTCTTGGTGTACTTTGAGAGATAACATGAGCATCCCCAACAGGCTCGTTAGATGTGGCCGGCTCAGTGCTAGAGATTTGTTATGAGTTGATTTCTGAATGGACCACAGGAGTTGGCCCCAGTGCCAGAGAACAGCTCAGAGCATTTTTTTAATTGATTAGCACAGATTTATCCACAGAGCAAGTGGGGCTGTGTTTGGGGCCTTATGGTACCAGGTGCTTTTTCTCAAAGAAGCATCTTCCTGTGGCCAGTGCTAGTCAGGTAAGTCTCTCACACATATCGAGGTCCTGGAGAGAACACCAGAGTCCAAAGAGGTCCTGAGGGAGCCTTTAAAACCAAGTTGATGACTGACCTTTACTTGCTTTAGGATTACTTTTACTGATGTTCATGTTGTGACCCAGATTGACACGCTGTACCACGGACGAATCTGAATTAAGTTCTTGACATAAGAAAGCCTTATGTTTTTGCATGTCTTTGCCCACTTTTAGAAACAAATTCAAATGGAACCATTTTAAGGCATTGCAGTTTGATTTTTGGTTTTCCAAGTGCGTTTTTGTTCTATTTCAAAGCCATACTTGTATCTGTTCTGTGTGCCTATAACTCCTCATTCACTGTGGCAGAAGTTCTGCTGCAGTCCCCTGCCTATTGGAAGAAAAGAATCTTTTCTTTTTTTTTCTTGGAGATTCTGTAATTAAGTTTTTTCATTCTGTTTATGTATTTCTTTTTATATCATGCATTACTTGAGCTGGTTAGGAATTATTTTTCTATGAGGCTTATTTTGTCAGAAATTTGAATTATTGAAGCCAGAGCTTTTCTTGGGAATGTTCCAGACATGGAAAAAAAAACAACAAGCCACCATTAAATATATATATCTCTGGATCAAAATTTGAGGTCGAAAAGAAAAGAGACAGAAGAGAATTGAAACACTCTCCATAAAAGAACATAGAGTCTGACATGGAGGGCGTTTTACTTGTGATGCATGAAAGTGGCACAGTAAGGACTTGAACTGACTAATAGCCACTTCTGTGCTATCTTGAGGTATTTGTTATATGTGTCTCACATCTGTCTTTGGAGTTGTAAGACTATGGTCTTTCATATTTATTCTGCATCATTTGCAGTAAGGGGTGCTGTGAAGGTCTTCGTGTTTGATTGGAATGGGTGCAGGAAAGAAACAGCTCCATGAGCAGAGTACAGTACTTAGGCTTTAGCATCTTTAACATGTGGTCCATAGCACCCCTGAGTTCTCTTCGGAAAGTAAGCACAGTCTTCTTTCAGTGTGTGATAAGTGTGTGCTATCCAAAAATTTGGCAGTGCTAGTGTGGAAGACGCTGAAGATGTGAGACCCAGTAAAAGTAGATTCTTTAATAGTTTTGTAAGGTGCTTTAGCCATAAGTAAAATAACTATCAGCAACGTAGAGTGAGCAGCTGCTAGTGCTTTGCAGATCCTGGCCTTGTACTCAGACTCATAATTTCCCCCTTCCTGTAGGAAAAAAAACAAATAACTGGACAGCCATTGTCTGGGATAGGAAAAAACTTTATGGGATGCCTCACCTAGATGCACACATACTAATAATAAATGTAGGAGTATTTGTTATTACTGCATGTGTATACACTACTGTATATTAGCATACTCTCTTCCCTTACTCTGTTGACATTGGTAAGGTACATAAGAAGTGCTGTATTATATTAATTTGCGACTTGGAGTCCTGTTGTGCTCTGTCCTAAGCCCAAAATCTTGAGGGCTCAATTTGACCACTTCATTGTGATAAGCTACGTCAAGACCATGCCTACCAAAATTGCCACCTTTTTGAGTGACGGAAATTCACTCAATTACTGCCCAAATATAATTAAAGCCAAGAAGAGCTTTGTGTAATTAGTATATGTGATGTTGTTTGTTTTTCTTTATTCCCCTTTGGTATTTGGTGAAGCTGATGAGCACTGTGCTATGGCAGGTACTGTGCTGGCTGCTGGGGTAAGGTTTTTTCTGTGAAGGTTTGGGAGGATGGAGTGAGAAGGAGGAGTAACCCAATGCTCTTGTGCAGCAGAGATATCTAGGCTGTAATCCAAAACCAACCCAACAACAAAATAAACAAACTGGAAAAAAAAAGAGTGCACTGAAAGTGATGCTTATTAGAGGCAACGAGTGTCGAAGGGACAGCTATGAGTAAATTCTGTTTAGGAGGCAGAGCAGTTTCAACAGACTACCAGGATGTGCCTATGCAAGTCTTATCTTGCCTGTTCTATCAGTCTTGGTGCACAGAGCGTGTATTAGAAGTGTACCTGAGGTCTGAGGTAAAATTGCCGAAGGTGTGGTTACCTTCCCTTGGGTTTCGCTGAGACTTTGGTTCCTGGATTGTATTACACACGTTCCGAGTTGCATCAGTTTCACTAATGATGCAGTTGGAAATGAGTTTAGTTAAACCAATGGAAAATTGTGAGTTCGGTTTAAATGTGATTAAGTTTATGCCTTTTTAGGCGAAACTAAAAGTAGTGTTTTGAAGTTGATTCGCAGTGAAATGTGACTGTAAACTAGAACTGAGAATTTATGTATATACATGAGATATTATAGACTTGCTGAAAATAATAAAGATGCAAATGTTGTAGTAATGTGTAGAAGAGACTTTTGGTTTTAACTGTGTTAAGGAATTTGTAGAGATGTGCTTAAATAACTAGAGAGTTTCTCAGCTCAGTTTCCTTTTTTTATGTCTTGTTGCTTTCTTTCTTTCTTTCTTTTTTTCTTTTTTTTAAGGAGTATAACAGAGAAAAACTTTGTCCATGGGCAAAGTCTTTTTAAATAGAACTATGTTTTTTGTGATGTCAACTTGTGAGAATGATTTTCAGAGATAATAAGCTAACTGTAATTTCTGTGGGCTTTAGTACAAGTTGTAGGAATGAGACATCTTTGAAAATTAAGCTGGTGCCCTCAGCACTATGGTCAGTAAGGCAGAACAAAGGGGTCATAAAATTTGAATGAGACTTGCTTGGTTCCCATCACCTAGGTCACCAATGAAGATGTCTGAGATTATCAGCGCAGTACTGATTCCATTGGATATCCCACCAGTGTTCAGACTCCTATTGGACTTTGTGGCCCTGGTCCCAAGTCATTGAGCCCACAGTTTGGCCAGTTCCCAGTCCCTGTCACCATCTATTTATCTGATACAGGCTGGAGCAGTTTGACACTGATCTTCTTAATCGGTTGCAACTGTCCTGTAGAGGGCGAGACATAGCAAAGAACCACTTGGATATTGCCAGTCCTTCACTTTGGGCTGAAGAAGCTTAGCGTTTACATTAATTCCTTTTTATTTTCATTTTGTGGCATTGAGGTCACAGTCACACAGCTTGGATTTTTTTTTTTTATCATCTTAGAGAAGAGCAGCAAATTTTAATTCTGAACTAACTGTCAGATGTAGTCAGATTTCCTTCCTGGCCTGATTATCTCATTAATATTATCTTCACAGAAATAAAGTAATGAGAATTTTTGTCTTTAGATTGGTAACTTTCAGATGGCTTTCTTTCTTTTAAATAGGTTAAAATAGTTAAAATAGGACTTTATGCCAATTTTTGTAACATCTGGTTAAGATTGCAGGAAGCCGAACTATTGTTTGAGCAATCTTAAACCTTGAGAAGAGATGCAACGTTACATGTAAGCAAAATGAGATTAAAATTGGGGGACCCAAGGCCTTCATATAAATTTGCTCCACAGAATGGCTTCTTGCTCCAGTAAGTGAAAAATGCAGAGAAGGAGATTAGCACTGCTTTGTAAATAAAAGGCTCAGGATCCCAGAGAGCATTTTAGCATGGCACAATTGGTACTGCTTCTATGCAGTATTTCAGTGCATTGCTTAATGATGAACTCATGCAGTAGAGACGAATTAATAAAATTATTTACGTCCTATTAACAAAACAGGACAAGGCTTGACAAAAGAAGCTATCAAAGCTTGTAGCACATTTTTCCACATGCGTGTTCTTCAGTCAGTTATGCTCAAAAGCTGACATAATTGAAGTTTGCATATAAAAGCAGCTGCACTTTTACTTTAATTTTTCAGGTTATTTCTGATGCTTTTTTTTTTTTTTTTTTTTGCCACGATGATCACCATAAAGCATGGTTTTGTTTTTAGTAGAAGTCGTCGTCATTGTGACAAGCAGTGCTGCTTCGTGTACATCACCTGTTCTATATGCAGCTTGGACTCAAAACTGTTTTTTGAGGTTGATTGTCTTGATGCTAAATACAATACAGTAATTTTAATGGATTTCAGGTTGAGCTGCTGTGCTATTTTGAGTTTAACCCTATTGACAGTCGTGGAAAATGTTACCAAATGTTAACTAATGCTAAGACTGAATTATTTTCTTTAGCAGGTGTTTGTGCATTCAGTAAATCAAAATCTTGTGGAAAAATAGCAGATCATATGAGCTGCATCAGAACGAATGGCTGGAAGGAGGAAATAAGTGGCAAATAAATCGTATGCTGACAATCATAGTCTTTTCATTTCATGCAAGCAGAAAGTCATAGTGTTTTTATTTCATACCTCAAGTTTAGCTGTAGGTTCTTAGATTTTCTGAGTGTATTACACATAAAGCACACTGAAGAATGCCAGAATTTTTGATACAGTACTGAAGGACTATCAAGGGCAAGGCTTTCCCACTACTGATATTGTGATGCAAAGAATTCCCAATTACTCTCTTTCAACGCTAATTTCTTCTAAATCTATCATCAAAGAATTATGTTCAGATTTGTATATTTGCCTCCACATGAGGTCTGCAAAAGACAGTGATTCAAATTTTATTTCAGTTTTTAATATCCAAGGCTAGCATTGTGATACCTTGTAGGGTATGTTTATGTAGTGCTGTTCCAAAGTGTTTATTACTGCAGAAATGCTGAAAGTCGTTACCCAGTGTATTGTTCTTGTGATTGTGCTGCACTGATGCTGCAGTGCTCAAGCTTCTTTAGGCTGTCAGATGATACAGAACTTTTTAGGCTTTCTGTCTAAGTGAGGATTCCCATGTCCTTTTAATACCATCATTATTCCTGTTGGAGTATTAAGTTGGCTATTGCATTAACATTTTCTTATGCTTTCTGCTGAGCAAAGCATTTTTGCCTTGTTGGCAGTGCTGTGCTTTACTGGAAACACGCCAAAGAAAAATGCAGTTTACAGATGTTGCTTTCAGGCAGTTGTGGTTCTGTGTAGAAGGAAGACATTAAATAAGTTCTGGATCATTTGCCTCTCCTCATTAGGTAGGCAGATACAGTGGAACACTTTGAAACATGAGGTTAGGGATATAAAATGGATATGTAGGCAATGACTCTTTACTAGTACCTAAAATTTTGCAAGGTATGTCTAGCAATCTCTGCTGGTGATGGAGAAGACCCAAACATAGGGAGCATACTGGACAGTATTTCTTAACTTTCAGAGTCTCATCAATGCTGGGTAGTTTAACATTCAATAATTCACCTTATAATTTGAAATCTTTCCACATTTTACTGTGCATTGCAAACTTGAGGGAGTGTCTCAGCGAGCTCCTTGTTTTGAATCATCAGTGAGCCTTCGTAGCTTTTAATGGGCCACGTGAAAGGCAGCAGTGGTTGAATCCTAAACTTGGCAGTGGGTGCAGCTGTGCTTTTAGGGATCTTGGTCTACCCCAATGAGTTGCTGGGATGAGTCTGCTAAGGCCTTGAGCAGGACTGAAAATAAAAAAATTGCTCATTTGCTGGTTTTGTTGTCTTCAGATGCAGTTGTGAAAGCCGTCCTATTGGGAAAAACTTTCATGAATGTACTGTAGTGAAATGGGCCTCATTACTGCCCATGAAAAGTGAGTGCAGAAACCTTAGAGAAACCTCTACGCCACTCAGTAGCTGGACAAAGCATACAGCAATACTACGAGGAAAGAGTTCAAGTTTCTTATGCTGTCTGTGTTGTAGCTACCTGGGATTTTGGCACAGGCTCCAGGAGGTCCTGCTGTTACACACTGTGACAAGTCATGCATTTGGTGGAAGTGACTGGTGGTTGTGTTTCTTGAACAGGACTGAGGTTTAGGATGCGCACGTGGGTGTGATTTATTGACATAGGTAGCTAGGCAGAAGTTGATCTACCTGTGCAGTCCCCTGGCTCTGCTGGGCTGTGTTAGCATGGCTGTGTCCCAAGGGGCTCTGGCTTTGCTGTGGGTGAAGCTCTTTACCCTTGGAATTGGAGGATCAGTGTTAAATCAGCTTTTTGTACTCTAAAAACCTAACTGAAAATCATCCCCAAACATGCTCTGTTATGCGCTGATTTCTCACGTTTTACTCTTCCATGGGAACGTATCCGTTATCTGCTGAGGATTTTTCTAAAGCTGAGTCTGATCTGAGGAAATCTTCAAGTTCTCTGCTTTCTTGGATGAACAAAGACCCTTTTAGACCAACAGATAGCTTTTAGGTGAGCGTCTTAAAACTTCAACTGCTGTCATTCTTGCATATAGATAATAGAAAGCTTGCAAGTGTGGGGCAAGAAGCAGCAACAGTGGAAAAAACACCCTGCTCTTTTAACTTTGTCCATGCAGCCTTTTTGCCTTGCTATGAATTTCTGATGCCTCTCTGAGTAAAAGAGGCAGAATATTTTCTGCTTTAATCTTAGTGAGTGAATCCTGATTTTGATTAGGCACTGCTTTTCAGTAATGCTTATGTTGTCTCTAAGTTTTACTCTTTGTTGTGAACTGCAAATGCTGCTCTTAAGGATACTAAAAACAGACACATCAGTGTTGCTTGAACAGGTTTGGCTCGCCAGAATCTTGGGTGACTCTCCTTAAATTCCAGATATTTTCTCCATAGGCTTTTGTGAATTACTGCATGAAAATTAATATGTTCAGTCTTAAAACACTTTTGAGAAATGAGCTACCCACTGCATTAACACTGCTTAACTTTATATTCTCATTTCTATCCTCAGCGTGATTGGTTGACTAATACATACTAAGGTTACAAAATGTGAAACATTATTCATTTTTAATAACAAGAGTATTACTTCTCAATGGCAAAAAGGACATAAAAGAATCACCTTTTATCCCTAGTATTTAGAAGTTAAGGCTTTTAAAGTAAGATGTATGCTTATCAAAGGTGAAAACTGACTTTTTTTTTTGCGTGAGACATGTAAAATATTCAGTGCCAGAAATGCTATGCAGTGGAAACATCAAAGGGAGCAGGGCTCATTAGGAGAACTCTCCTGACTTTGACGCATGCCTCCAACGTGCTGAGAAACTTTCAGAGCAACGTGAGGGGATTTATCTTTGTGGCTCCCAGAAATATGAGTAAAATCTGCACAGTTAAATCACTGCAAACTGTTTTGAATGTCCCCAGTGTATTTAGGGAGGTTTAATCGGGGTGGAAATACAGCTGCAGCAAACATTTGGATAATGCTTTCCCCCAGTTTGTGACACCACTGTCTGACAAGCTGCATTTTTTTCCCTGATATCAAATATCACTGATACCAGATAGACCAAAGTCAGCTAGTAAGTGCCTTGGTGCTAAGAGAAGGCATGCTGATGCACTTAGAGCGTAGAGAGGTCTATTTAAAGAATTGCAGTCCATTATTGCTACTGCTATATCTTGAGAAGCTCTCCTAAGGAAGTTCTGAAAGTGATGCTTAGTCTGGATGAAATACTAGGCTGCTTTTCTAAGGTGCTTGTCTGGTCTTTATTATAGTAACTTCTGAGCACATCACTCTTTATCATAATGCACTTGACAAGCCGTGTGGAGCGGTCATGTCTCCACTTTAAAGACAAAAATATACACAATAAAAGGTCTAGGGCTATATTTTTAAAAAGGACACCATTTCTTATTCACAAGGGCTTAAGGACTGACTAACTCGCCAAAAGACAATTTAAGACCAATGAAACTACTACTATAGGCGGCTTACTCTGAATGAGGAAACTGAACTCTCTGTTCACGTTCTTTGCTGTGGATTTCTGTAGCTCCTTGAACCATTGCAGCTAAACTGGAGAAGGGAACTGAAGCAAAGATGCAAGTTTGGCCTGAGCTTGCAGAGCTGTATCCTGGGAGAAGGAGAAACAAGATAGGCGTGTCATTAGCCACTGATGCATAGGATAGGGAAGTTTTCAGAGTTACCGCTTAACTAGCAGTGAAGTTTCTTGTGAATGTAGATTTTCTTTTCTTTTTTTTTTTTTTAGATTTCCCTTTTAGCTTTTATTTTCTGAAAGGATTAAACTGCTTTGAACTGAAGCACAAATGTTTGTTTTAGACCAGATGTTTCATTTGCTATGTCAAATTTTTATCTTTCAGCCCCTGCCAATGTGTTGTCTTAAGTTAACCTGTTAGGAGAACTGAAGCACATAGGAACTGAACTATGAAAAATCGATTATTGATACAGCTATGTTGCAGGTCAGTGAAGAAGTCAATAGTACAGAAAATTTAATTAACTAAATAACATTTGAAAATGGGAACCACGGGAATTTCTAAAGGGGTAATAGATTTTGAAGTTCAAACAGGTAAACTTTTATAGTGTGACACTGATCTCAGCCACAAATGTGAGTTGAATATCCATGAGGAAAACAAAATGGAAGAATTTGATGCCCTGGAATGGTATTCAGAGCAGAGAACAGGTTCACTGGAAGACTTGCCTACCTGGCGCAAGGTGATGTTGGGAATGAAACATGTCCAAAGTCTTACTGCTCTGCAACTGATACCTCTTGGTAGCCTTGGTTTAGATAACAGTTTAATGGGGTGCAGATTATGCAGTAATTTCAGGTTCAGGGGGAGCTTCTCAGACTGTCTTCATGCTGAGATTAAGTAATGGATCTTGTAGGTCTCATGCTCTAATTTCAGGACTGTGAAACAATTACATGCATTTATAGTGTCTCTGAAAGGGCTCAAAATTAGTGGCTGATGTGATTTTAAATGTGGGTCTGAAAAATCTTAAATATGCTAGAAGGGCCAGTAAGTGAGCTTGAAAAAAATACGTTTTTTTGGGTATTATTTCAGACATTTCTCTAGGAGACAGTCTTTGAATAATGGGTCTCTGGGTTAGACTTAACACAAGCAACAGAAGGAGACGTTTTGGCATTTAAGCTGTCAGTGTCAAAAAGTGACTGTGAACTAGAGGAATGCTAATAGCATTAAAGAATGCCCCTGCCTGCTTTTGTTCATAGGCCTTTTTGACCTGTAATAACATCACTCACCAATCAGCTTTTCCACAAATGCAAGAATTAATAACTGTCTTTGCTATCATATGCTTCTAAGAAAAGCCTGCTGCTCAGCAGCAACTTTAATTTGGATTTGATTATTAATTTGAAGCTTGTGCCTGTATGACATGAAGATTCACTTTGATTAATAAAAAGAATAAGCTAAAGCTGCTTCTTTAGGATTTTGCAGATGGGGTAAAACTAGGACGAGTTACTGTTAACATCAGTTGGGTCTGCTACCTTTCAGAAGGGCCTGGGCAGGCTGGCAAAATGGCACAACAGGAACTTTATGATGTTCAACAGAGGAAAGCACAAGGTGGAAGCACATCGCTTCCTCCTTCGCGATATTTAAACCTGCCTGGATATGGTTGTGGGCAGCCTACTCTAGCTGACTGTGCTTCAGCAGGGAGGTTGGACCAGATGACTTCATGATGTCTCTTGCAATCTCAACTATCCTGAGGTTCTGGGGAAGAAAATTTATGTAGACTCTGTGCTGAAGGTGCCACACAGTGTTATGATTGGAAAATCAGTGTGAGGTTTGCTCAGAGTGAGGTAACTCATTAACTTTATGAGTGAGAAAGTAGAATCCAGTTGAGACTACAGGAAACCAAAGGTTTTAGTGGGAATAAATGTGATATATACATATATAAATACCAAAACTCTTTTGCATTACTGCTACTTCAACTCTTATTACAGTGCTGTGCCTATAAGTTATTTTTCCTTAAAGTAAATAGTCCTCTGTTTCTCTTTGTGAATCCCATTAAGGAGAGATAGGCCAGAATAATAGTTGGCAGAAAGTAATAGTTGAGAACTGTTCATTACAAGAAGCTTTTGTCTGTAGGTGGGACTCTCTTTTGGACACGGAGTCAATGTACCCTTGTGTTGCAATTTGTACATTTGGAATATTCCATAAAACCAAAATTCTTTCTACTTGTGTTCAACAAAAATTTCTTTGCAATTTTTCTTATTCAGCTAGGAGTCTACTCTTAGATTTTTTGGTCAAAAGCCCTCCCCAACCAGTACCCTTTAAATCTATGCAACTACATTGTTAACTTGAGCTCTGCTTGAGTAAAAGCTAAGTATATGCAAGAACATCATTATTCTGAAAAATCGTTGCTTACCTGCTGGATTCAGGCTTCCTGTGTGTTTTTCTAATTAAAACAGAAAATAAGCAACTCAACAGTTTCCATGGAGTTAACTTTTTTCTGTTTCTGGGAAGATGATGGGATTCTCTTTCTTAAAGCCACAGAGAATGTAACCATCTATCAATATTACAAGGCTGCTGTTGGGTCTCTATTTCTCAAACTGTAACTACAGGAGGAGGTGAAAACTCACCAAGAGAGCTGCAAGATTTTCCTGACTGAGTGAGGCATTTCAAAAGATGGATGCCGGCCTTGTTCCAGTCCTTATGTCACACATTTGTAGGTAATCTGCATGCATTCTCTAGACTGCAGTACTTGGGGTGATCGTTGCTAACACGCTCTGTGAAATCTGTGGTGTTTCTGGACACAGGGAGGGCTTTGGAGAGATGCAGCACCAGCCACAGCTCATCAGCTCCAAAATGTTTTCTCTAGCTGCTCACTTCCAAGACGCTTCAGAGCCATCAGGCTGGCAGCAAAAAGTTTCCTAGGAGGCTGGAGATGCGAGTGCACACAATACTGTGTTTTCTCAGCAGGTGAATAGTGGGAGCAGAGGTCTTTACGTTGTTATTGTATTTGGTGTCTTCAAAAACTCTTCCAGGCTGAGCAGCTGCCACACACAGAAAATGTGCATAAAAGCTTTGTCTCTGGCATTGTAACAGCTCCTGCCTGTATCACACCCTGTTAGGTTGTAAGGGAGCTATTAAATCATACCTTAAGTGTAAAATGTGCAGCACTGCCTATCTCTGGAAAGGTGTTGAAATCTGGCCAGCTGTTAGTTCGCCCTGGAGCTTTCTGAATCCATTCAGAAGCAGGTAAATCCTGTGTTCCTTTGGTGTAAGGATTTATTCTTGTACATATGCAATAGCCTGCTAGATCAGGATAAAATTAATCTACCTGAAGTCTTGAATATGCCTTTGGTTATCATTTTATTCTCACTGGAATATAGCATGATATTAGGAGGTGAAAATGAAAAGCAAAACATTCTTGTTTTTTATCGGTGATTTTTTGTTTTTCTATCTGCATGCTAATTCTCTTATGTACTGTCAAATAGGAGGGCGTTTTGCAAGGTTAATTCAAGTACTTATTAAAAGAAAATTATTAATCCAAATCATCACTTCTATTCTTGTAATCACACCAGTTGTTGAATGCGGCCAGCTGTCAAGATACAAAACTTCCTGTTCTCCTGTTCGTTGGGGAGATTCAGTTTAGTTATTTGGTGTCACAGTGTAACCAGGACTTGCAATCAGTCGGTACATCAAACAGAAGATCCTTCTGTCCGTAAGTGAAAGAAATCCTGATCCATAAGTGATATCATACAAGATATCATACAAACTGCTATGTCATTTTCTGTCAGTTGCTCATGCACAGTGTAAAACAGCTAGTCATTTCTGACATCTGTCTGTACCTCATCAAGGTTAAAGCGCGTCACGGTTTGAACAGAGGCAGTGCTGCAGAATCTGCTGAACTGAGAAATGGCAAATGTGAGCAGCTGTAGAACACTGGTACTGGAGATGCATACAAGGAGGAAAAATTCTTTGTTGTACCAAGTCTTCTTATTGTTCCTTCCCTTTACATGCTTAGTGCATTAAAAAAAGGTCCAACAACCACACTGTCTTGTGCAGGATTGTGTCCCTTGGGGTTATGTCTTGCATGTCTTTATCGCACACAGTGTCACCGAAGGAACTCTGTAAAGATGCAAAGCGTTGCAGGTGTAAGTACGCAATGGGAAAGAAAACAAACAAAATAAAAGCTGTTTTGTACAAATTAATAGTGTTCATATAGGTTTGAGAAATGTCCTCTCTGTAGGGCTGCTGCAGTTAGTTTGCTGTCCTCCTAAAGGTGGTGGTTTTTGCAGCTTTCTGTGATGAACATTGCGTCTTTTTTTTTAAAGTGCTAATAATATTACTGTTGTGATATTATGCATGTTCTTAATAATCTCTTCAGATGGAATTTTAACTCAGTCTGCTTCAGCTAGTAAAATGGGAGATCAAAAAGAATTCTGAAGACCAAGATCTGTCTTTACAAAATATCCGTGCCCCACATGCTATATGTAGATTCCATAGTAAAGACTGGTGGAGTGATAGATGGTTAAAGTGTTAAGCATCCTTAGCTAAAACAATAACTTTTGTTGTGAAAAATGTTCTTCCTCTAAAACTGTCTTACATTGTGCATTCTGCAAAGAAATATGATACAAATTGGGAAAAAAGCTATTAAGTCAATCCAGGCCATCATTCCACTGGGACACTATTGTTTGCCGTGTTGAAGTTTTTAGCTCTAATTGGAGTTAGTTTTCAATTTCCCATACAATGGGGTTTCATCTGCAATCCTTGGGAGACTATTTCACAGCACAATAACTCTGCTGAAATGCTTTCCTGCTATCTTGCCTACATCTTCCCTCCTAATTTCTTCCCATTGTTTGCTGTTACAGCCCTAGGTATCATACTAAACAATTCCCCTTCTTCCAAAGTGGATAGCCTGTCAAATATTTCTGGATAACTGTGTCCACACTTAGGTCAGTTGTTGCTTGGTTAGTCTCTAATCTTCACATTTCTATATAGATTAATGCCCAGTCCCCTTAAGCTTTCTGCAGTATTTTTGTTTTTTCTCATTTGTGGATAGCACATTTTTGACAGCAGCTGAGGAATAGCATCATCTGGAGTGCTCTGCAGAACCTTGCCAATCAGTACTTTCACATCGTTGCCCGAGCTTTCCATGGCAGCCTTATTCTTCTTCTGCCATATTGCCATTAAAGTTGAACTAAGTATACACTCTTCCAATTTTCTTAAGCTTACTGTTTTCCAAGTTCTCTTGCAGTTCTGGATATTTTTTTTGTTCTCATTGGAAATTCTGCGAACACAGCTATTTGTTGGATTTTGTCCTTTTTGTTTTTTTCTGATATCTTGATGTGACTCAGAAAAATACATTGATGGTTGTCACATCATTTTATTCAGCATGGCTAAAATGTTTAGATTCTAGCTTCAGTTGAGATGGTTAATCAAATAACCTTCTGACTGTGATGTGTCACTAGACAGTTTTTATTACCGAGTTCTACTCCTTTTATCTGTCTTGAAAATATCAATGTGGCTGCTACTTTGTCTTTCCTAATAACTCCTCTCCAGAAAACTGACTTTTGGAAGAATAGGAGTACAATCGAGTCTGTGAATGGATTTCATACAAGTTTCACATGGTTTCTGACTTAATATAAAATGGCTTTTTAGGATTAATTTTTTTTTTTTTTTTTTTTTTTTTGAGGGAGGGGGGATGATTCTCACAGCATGTTTTCCCTTGCTGGAGGCATTTGACATTGTAAAAATCTCAGCTTTCATTTTATAAAGAGTTACCCTTTCACGCTAATTCATTACAGGGCAAAGGCAAAAATATGACTCAGCAGTTTCTAAAAGCAAAGTGAGGACGTAGGTAATAGGAAATGAAGCCCTTTTTCCATCTAGATTTACTGATAATTAAGTAAGCTTCATAACTTATTTAGGCTGATCTATAATTTTTAAATTCTTCCATCTCATAATATTTTTTTCTTGACAGCACTGTGCAAGTGTTCATGGTGGTCCTCTTCTGCTCTGACTTAGAAAAAAGTAGTTGACTTAGACTTTTTTGGTGTGTTCTTCTTTATTCACATGAGTATGATGCAATTCTGACACTGTTCAAACAGGAGGCATGATTTTTCCTTCACTCAGCTTCCAGTCATGTTGATCTCATGGTCCCAAAGACTTATTTCCCAGAATTCACTCATTATCTTTACTCGAGATCGGGATGCTCTTACATCATCATTTTCTGTAATGTCAATTCTCAACAACATGGCACTTCTTGTGCAGGTGGAGAGAGGAAGCATGTACAATGGTCACTACAATGTTATGACATCAATAACATATAAAGAATTGTGTCTCGGTGTATCCTGTGGCTGATTCCTTCATCTACCCTTTCCAATAAAAGGTCTCACACATTTTCCTTTGTTAAGTCAGTTCCTTTCCTCTTCTTTACCTTGGGGATGAATCCTCTCTTGGAATGACATTTTTCTCTGGCATTGAGATAAACAGCTTTGAGTTCTTACTCTCATGTTAGAAGATCGAGAGTGGTGAAATGAAAGAAAATGTTTTGCACGTGTCATGTAAGAGTACAGGTTCATTTAAATAGTATTCTATCTTTTGCACACACACACACAACGGAATTAGGTGACTGGAAAGAATGCAACATCTATTTGTGTGCTGTACTAATGAGGTGACTTATTTTTTGTACTGTAGGAAAACTGTGTAGTAATTGCAGAGAAAAGGCTTTGTGGGCATCTACAGCAGCTTGTGTTACATATTGCAGTTTTGTCAACTACCGCATGCATTTTCTGCAGCTTCAGTTCCTAAATGACAATATGGCAGAGATAATTCTAGGGCTGTGGTTACCAGAGCACTAAATACTCAGGATAAAATATTAGGGTCTCAACTTCCACTCCTGAAGCTCTGGGCTGTCAACTAGACACAGGAAAACAAACTTTTATTGTACGTGTCACGATCCATTTCAAAAGACAAAGGAAACCACACATCAAAATCTCTCCTAAATCGTGGCATATGAATTGAGATGTCAGCAGAATCGCTCAAACAGCTTTGAAAGTAACTTCAGAAGATTCAAGAAGGTTCATTATATCATCCGTAAGCTTTAGCAAGGACTGCAGAAATTAGTTTTATTCATCTTGCATTTGATCATAGCTGCTCAAAACCACCAACAGCTGCAGCTTTGAGATGAAAAGAATGTAAGCTCATGCTGCTGTGCAGGCGGAGAACAGGTAACTGGGCTCTTACTGCAGACACCTCCAATACTGACTGGATTGAATTCAAAACTGCGGAGGGATTTTGGTATCAAAACTTCTCTGTGGTACTTCGTGGCTTTGGATTAATTATCGTGGTGTAAAGTTCTGCAAGTGTCAAGGTAGAGATGGCTTTTTTTCTTGGAAAACTGTCAAAATCAGCAGTGTGCTGTGGGTTAGGATTACTTTTTAATAGTAGAAGCCACACGGAAATGGTGTTGCAGAATTTTATTATGTGAAAACATAGTTGTTTGCTGTAGAAATGTGGCTGAAAAGGATACTTCCTGTGGCTCTGGTAATATTTGGTGATTGAGTAGACATTATTGGCAATGTATTGTGCAGCCATAGGATGCAGCAGTCAAATTCTTAGGCTCCTTCAACCTAGATAGGTTTGGGTAGGTTTATTCTTAAATAGTTGATTTCTCCATCTATGGATAGTAGCATAAACTACAAATAGGTCAGTGGTTTCTACAGATGACTTTTCTAGATCAAGGTGCTCAGCCATCAGATGTGCTTGGCTTTCCACAACAATCATTTGTTGTTTCTTTGGGGCTGAGAAGAGTAACAGTTGGAAAGAGTAATCGTTAATATTTTAATCAATAAATCAGCTTTCAGGGAGGTTTTTGAAGAAGATGGAAGGAGTAATGAAAATTCAAATAATAAAAAATGATGATTAAGAAACAGTAAATTCACAGTAAGATTTGTTAGTAGAAAAAGTTGATAAGGTAAGAAGTGAACAAAACCATAAATCTAAATCATATAAAATAAGCACTTTATGAACAATGAATTGTTTAAGAACCAATGTTTGAAAACAGTGAGTTGAGATCAAATTTGAAATGACTAATTCTAGGAGACTGTTAATGATACATTTGCTAAATCAAGGGTTATGTCATGAGGTTATCTTGATTTGGGTTTCCATTACTCTCAGGGTATAGCAACTGACTGTAAAGAAAAATACACATAGGCAAGAATACTTGATTACAAAAGGTTAGAGTACTTTATAGTAGTATTATAGATTACAGCACATATTTTATATGATAAACTTTAAAGGCTGTGTTTTATGACACCATAGCTGAGTGTGATGTTATAGGATTTGAGAACCTGACCATAGGCAGTCAGGATACACGTGCCTCACAAAGACTAATTTTTTGTTAATGTTGCAGCAAAACTACTCGTAAACACTTGTTTATTCATTGTCACAAAGTTAATTGTGCATTACTAAAAGTACGTCTGTGACTCTTCGTTTGATAAACGATGAGAGAAACTGAGAAGACTGTAATTTATATTGGCACGTACGGAAGAACATGTGGGAGTAGAGACAAAACAGATCTAATTAAAATATAGATAGTTACATGATTGTTGCAGTGGTGAGTACTTGTACAGATGGATACAACAAGAAAACAAAGCCACATAACAAAGAAATTAAGCTGTAAATACAAGGAGGGCTATGTATGAGATCTGATTGAGTATTCATATAGCAACTAAAGCAACTGCAGGCATGGAGCACTAATCCTATTGCAGACTATTAGCAGCGAGGTTGTAAAATGACTGTTAATTTGCTCATAGTTAAGAGTTAAATCTCCTAGACAAACAAAGGCTTCCAAAACTTTCACAAAAATTCAGGCTACCTGATTACGAAACAAAGATGGAGGCTCATCACAGTTTCTAAACAGGCTCAGAAACCTCGAGACTCAGGAGCAGAGATGAGCAGTTGAGAAATGTCATCACTGCAGAAATCAGCAGCGGGAGCTTACTGCTGCAGGAGCCAGCTCCTTTGCTGAGTTCAACTGTACCAAAAATAGCATGGAGAAATTCAGTTCTCTCTCTCTGAAGGTGGCTGGGAATGACACAGACTTTATTTTTGCAATAACAAAATCAGAGTGTATAAATTGCAATTATTATTGTGAGGAGTGTACTTTGTGCTGTTACCATTGGAGGCTGCATGTGTTTTGAATCAAGAAGTTTAACGACCACCAGTAAATCTGATGTGGCGTATTGCTCTGCTTATTGAGATTTGAGAACACTTTCTATGAAGTTGGAAGTATTTTAAATCAAATAATGTATGGTTTTTTTTAACACAGGAATGCATAGGCCACGTGTGTATGGCTACTGTCTGCTAGTTTATACTGTCTGAGGATGTGGGACAGATTTACAGTCATTTAAGTAGCAATCATGTGCTTGACTTCAACTAAAATTAAACAAACACTCCTGAGTTTGATGGAATCACTCATTTAAAAACCCTTAGTTATCTCTCCAGATATGACTCATTACAGTGACTGGTGTTTACTTAAAGAGCAAATATGGAAAACTTAGGCAAAGTGCTAAGTAACGTATAATCTTAAGCTGACTGTCATAGATTGTCTGTTAGAGCGATACTAAATCTGGAGGAAATAATGATGTCTCCAGAGACCATTGTGTTTGGTGTCCTAGGTCTGACTGCCACCAATAACAGGGAGCTAAGGAGAAGTGTAAGACAGACAGTGAGGATAGAGTGTTGTGTTTCGTTTTCAATAATTAGCATATAATTATCAGTTCAGTGGGCTCATCTGAATCATTATACTTAATAGCTGCTGAGGGAACTAGCTCTTATTCCAGAAGTGTATCTAATCCCTATTTGAGATGACTTCTGTAATACTGCGGTCATAATAGTTCTGTTTCCCACTGATTTCCATATGCATACATTCTGGTAGCAGTACAGGATGCACAGCAGTGTCTGACACTGGTGTCACCAAGAATTTACGTGTTTGTAGTTATTTTTTCTTTGGTTTTCTGATGGATTTTTTTGAGCATAAATGTGTCAAACCAGTCGACGGGCACAAAATACGGGGGAATGAGTATGTACATGGTGTTTTGGTAGTCACATGGAGGGTGGGTGTTTCTATAGAGAAGCATCTATAGAAATAGACACCATTCTATCACATTTCCTTCAACCCCCTACCCTCCCACCACCTTTGTTTAAGGCATTCTTCTTGCCTCTGTGAATTTAGTCTAATTATCTGTGAAAGATTAAACCAGTGGTTCAATACGTATGTTCTGATGTGCTGCAGACTCCCATTTTTTACCAAAATGGAATCTGTGTGATAACAAAGTTTGACAATAAAAGACAAACATTGAGAGAAACCATTTTTTCCATCAGAAAAGAACTTCTGTGACAACTGAAAGATATGATTTCAAAACTGGCTGAGTTTTGCAGTAACATCTTGCTAAAAATGAGGAAAGTTAGAACAGTTCCAAGGTTGTTGTTGTGTTTTGTTTCTTTTTTTTTTTTACATTTGCAGAATGTATCACCAGACAATGAGATGTCATTTGAAAAGTGAGGAAGAAACCAATGATATCATCATTTTTGATACCAGCAATGTTGCCTGTTAATGAGGAGAGCCAGTTTTGTACCTGCTCTCTGCAAAATTAGGGATTCAATGTAGCATTTAAGTTCCCAGTTTGAGCTGAGGCTTTTGGAACTCTTGTCAAGCTATGAATCGGTTTTGTTTGAGCTACATATTGTGGCATTAAATTAGCACAAAATATGCACATTGTGCTATTTTAATTAGGTCCATTAGTAGTTGTGCTACTTTAGTTCCTGGATGAAAGATTTTCTGACACCAGATATCAAATTATCTTGGCTTCACTAGTGAATTTGTGGGGAAAAAAAAAAAAAATGCCAAGATGGTTAGAAAATATTGTGTTCAATCAAAAACTGTCCCTTTTTCAGGTGGTTCCCCTTTAATTGGAATGCAAGGTCCTAATTAGTACTACAAATTGTTTTGTTGAACTTCTTGTTCTGCTCTATGTTAATTTCATGATTGTATAAATGATGAATATCCAAACCCATCTTTTTCTTAAAAAGCTAAATTGACTGATTACAACATTAAACATTCTTCCTGTGCAGATAATGAATATTTATTGATTACATTTTTTATGCTACGGAGAAACAAACTTGGGCGTTTTGCAAATTCTTTGAACTAGAACTAAAATTAAGGGTCAGGACTTGCTTGCAAAGCCATCTGAAGGAGTAGCACCTCAATACTTCGTCAACTTTTTAAAGTTACTGTTAGTCACTCCTCCTGCAGTACTGATAAATAAACTGATAAATTAAACGGATTATCCTTGATTCAGATGAGATAAAATAGCAAGCACTGGTCAGCTATTGTCATGCTTTAAAAAAGTTTTGGAATAACAGAACAGTATTGTTTAAATTGCAAGAGTGACTCCTCTGGAAATCTTTTGTGTTAGCCTAGGATTTTGTTTCAGTTTCTCCAAATAATCCCTAGAACTTCGCACGCACAGTTCAATGTCAAAGCGAACTTACACCAGATAATGGGAGACATCCAAATATAAATTTCTTTTTAAATCTCAATTTTGGGGTAATTCTACTGTGTTTTAAAGCTACCTGTCTAATTCAGTGTTCAGATTAAACGTTTTGACTGACCTGTTGGAATGGAACTGTTGTGTTGTCTTTAGGTGTAAAGTCATATTAACTTTTGTTACGAGTTTCTACTCAACAATGGTTCAAAGGCATACTTTCATCTTATCCAGATGAGAAATAAAGCTGTTGAGATGCTTTTTAAGTGGAAATGAATGAAATGCCTTGAGAAAGTTTATTTGAGAAAGATAGGAGTAAAATGTTTGAGTTGCTACAAGTGAAGTGCTGCAGAGACACGAAGCGAGAAATTCAATATTTCAAGAACTAACACCATAAGGAAAACAAAACAGATATGAAAGTTATCTTTCAATCAGCAATTTAATGTTTTGAGCTCTATCACCTTATGCAGAGGCCCAGGAAAACTGCTCTTGTTAAAGCAGAAAGATGTTTGTATAGTACTTATTGGACAGAACACTATATCTGACAGCTCTTCAGGAAGAATATTAAAATGCTATATGATGTTCAGATAGTTAAACACTCATGAATTAGATACTGACACTTTTCATTACAGTGCCAAGAATGTCTTTAACTGAGGCTTGTGATAAACACAGCTATAGTACTATTACATTGCTAGTTAAAATGGGAGATAAATGAACTGGGGACAGAGTTCCAAAATAAAAAGAAGCTTAGACTTAGAAAATAATCAGTGTCATCACTTACCACATGAATTTTATGTGGTTTAGGACAAGTCAGAAACAACATCATTTATCATGCCCACTCAAGAAAAAACCTGAAATATTACTACATTTTCTTCAGTTGTTTTTCTTTTTTTTTTTTTAAAATGCCATTTAAAAAACAGAAAATAGAAGAAGAGAAAACAAGAACTGTAACAGCAAAAGGAACACTGTAATGGGAAGATGTTATGAGATAAAAGAAGCATTTGCCCATCTCCAAGGACGTAGGCTCCCAGTAGAAACTCAACAGAGAAGGAAACCCTTCCTCAGTGGCAGGCAGCCCTTAAATGCGGTCTAAGAGAGGTGCAGCCATGCTCCACCTCTTCTGGTCACACAGCTGAATTGCTTTCACCTGTGCTCCCAGGCCTGACCAGTCCTTTCCCCAGGTGCTTGATCAGTGGTTCTGGCCCTGACTCAACAGTTACCATGGAAAAACAAATGGTAGTTCTTTCTTTTATGCAATTGGACGGCATCAGTCATAAAAGCACAAAGAATGAGTGTAGTTCACGGCAAGCCTTGATATGGTAAGAAATGGCTGAGAATGCTCTACTCTGTGCACGAGGAATAGAGAAATGTGATCAGGTAACATTGCAGAGGCTGTTTTAGGCTGCTGCATTTAATAGCTAGACCTGCTAATGAGAGAAAATGAGAAACACTGAAAAGGATAGGACAAAGAGCTTCTGCAGTTATGGCTAGACTGCTGTTCTGTCTGACAGTTCAGGTGGCTCCTGGGTATATGTTTTATGTATGTGTTTGGCATAAATAGCACAGCATCTTTATTGGGACACAGCATGGCTGTGCCAGGAGGAGGAGCTTGACTTGCAGAAACCTTGAAGTGTATCAAGTGCAGGATCAGTGCAGAAACTGTTGTTTTGTATGTAGATGCTATTTGGTGGTATCGGACGCAGCACAAATATTTCAGATTGAGACGATGATGTGTTTTTTTTGTTTTGTTTTGTTAGCATGCTCTTTATTTTAGAGGGGAAAAATGTGTGAAATTCAGGTTTGCATCTTGTCCGTTTTGCCTGGAGGTCCACTCACATCAGAGTGATGGGAGCTCATGACAAGGCATCTGTTGCCAGTCCCAATCAGTACAGTATTTCAGTTCTAAAAAATAACAGTGGAACATAATGTCTTTTTAAAGACTTGAATAATGTGAAAATCTTGTCCACCTTGACAATACAAATTCTGGAACAGGATCTCTTTATATTTCCTCTCACCTCACATCTGATGTCTATTGTGTGATAGCTATGTCTGATATCTGTGTCTGAACAACTTGCCTCAAGCTCCCTTTGAAGATAAGGAAAAGAAAAAAACACTTATAGCGTGCAGTTAATTTTTAAAGTACCAATTTACTTCCCCTGCCTGTGCAGGGAACTTAGCATGACAAGGTGGTTTGTAGGATTTTTTTTGTTAGTTTTTTTTCTTTTTAATGATATCCACAGTAGGTCAAATTAATCTGAAAGTGCAAGGGAAGAGAGACATCTGACCCTATTTGTTTAAAAACAAAAAAAATCAGAAGAAATTTTAACCCTTAGTAGTGCCAACACATATTAGTTAAATTGTTTGATGCTCTTAATATCTGATTTATCAGTCATTCAGCAGTGGTAAGTTCTGTCAGAGATTTTTCTCACTGCTGAATAAGGTATTTAAATATTTCCTGTTGCTATTTCATAGCTACACTTTAGTATGAATTAGTCAAAAGAAGAGATATTTGGGGCTGATGGTATCTTTTGTTAATATCGTGATATAAGTGGTATATTTAAGTTATGCATTAGAAATACCATGGGTTTTGTAATTGGACTGTTAAATAACAACAACAACAAAAAGACTATTTTGATAGGTTCTTATCCACTATATTCCCTCTTTTATGAAACTTAAGCATTGGTCCATTGTAGCTGCAATGCTGTCTTGGTGACAGCAATCAGTGGTGATTGAGCACCTGGTGGGAAGTCAGGGCCAGCCCAGGGGAGCTCAGCTGCATGCAATGCATCTGAGTGACTGGAAGGGATGCAACCAGGATCCACTCCTTCCCAGTCCTCATTTAAAGGTTGGCAGTGGAGGCAGGAGTGTCTTGCTGGAGATTCCTCTTTCTGCAGGTAAGCTGTTTGTTTCTTTTATTTCTGTTGTGGTTGTTGTATTTGAGGAAATCCTTGCTTGTAGCCTGGGACTGTGCTGCTCTGCTGTCATTGTTGTGCCTTCCATTGCATTACAGTCCATAAAGATAAATGTTTTGAAATATACTAAGTGTCATAAAGCTGTCTCTTCGTGGTGAAGACAAACTGTTTGATATGTAGCTTTCCTCTACTCTGCCAGTGTGCATTTAACTCTAAGGAGCTTAGGTTGGTAATTGTTTATGGTAAAGAGGAGATATATTGGAAGTAGTTAAGGAGAGTTTTATGTTGAGCTAACCTTTTCTTTTCAAAAATAAGCGTAGTACACAGTTTCCTGTTACAGCATTGAAGAGTTAGCAGTGTAGAGGGGCTACTCTGTTTATGGCGGTTACAGTCCAAGCCTCATGCAAGTTGAATTTACATTTGTAAAGAATACAAGTAATGAGTTGTTGAATTGGAGAACGTGAAGAATCAAATTCATCTGTAATGAGCTAGTATCTCAGTGCAGAGCCCTTGAAAGATGTAAACAGCTTCAACGACAGAAGTAAGCAACTTAAAATGTAAGAACTCTTCATGATGTGTGAGCTACAGATACAACTTGTAGAGATGCTGTAGCATAAAGGATGAAGTTGGAATTCAGGTGTTGAGAGCATTTCCAAACACTTAGGGTTTCACAATTGATACGTGTTAGAGGTGCAAGATGCTTCTAAGCAAATGCATGAGTAGTGTTTTTGTTTTTTTTTTCTTCAGGCTGTTATAGCAAAGTTAGAACTTTAAATCTTTCCCTGGGGATAATTTAGTGTTTTTGTCATTTGACATTTTCAGAATATTTTCCCAGGATTGCATATATTGATTAGATCTACTAATTCTTATTTGTACATATAAATGAGAAATTGATTTCCATATATAATTTTCTGAACTGTCCATATGGATTCAGAAACATATTTATATAAATGTAGACAGTGGAGGTAAGTTTTTGTCTCTGTGGATAAAGGAAAAGCGTTGGTGTTCTTGGTGTTCTATATCATTTCATTCTTCTTGTGCCTCTGTTAAACATACCATTCTGCAGAGACTTGAATTAGTTGCACATTCAAATTTGTTTTTTAGAGATCATGACATATTCTTAAACATTATTATGTTTACACTATTGTTGAACAATCTTGTATTTCTTTAAGTTTCAACCATTGCTGATAATTTTGTTTCCCCAAGGAGATTAAATCTTTTATGTCTGTGTGGAATGGGAGAGTGATAAATTGCTTCTTGTCTCTCAGCATGAATAGCTATATTCCATATTTAAATTGCACATTCTGTAATAACGTTGTGGAAGATCCATTATATTATTTCCATTATATCCATTCCTGAAGCAACGCTATCTATCAGTTGTAATTAGTACTGTGGCCTTAGACTGTGAGTCTGTGAGTCGGATGGGGTAGTGCTGGTGATGTGCACTCTAACTTATTAGCAATCAGCTGCATACATCTGCTTTGTGGTTTACTTATGGTTTTGTATGTAAATCTGTTTTGTGAAGCTCCTTAGTACAGAATAGGGAAATATCTCTTTATAAATGCCTGTGCTGAGCTGCAGTTGGAGAGCGTGCAAGAGGAAAACAAACTTCTGTGTTTCTTCCACTTCTCTACACAATATTATGGTAAAGTGAATCTTCAGCCTTGATGCGTGACCTTTTATGAAGTGCATACATTTCTCCTAAATAGAATCAAACTTCTGTGCTGAGGAGAAGGAATATCAGAGTGCAATTAATATAATAAAATAAAGACTGGATGTTGTGTTGAGGGACATGGTTTAGTGGGAGCTATTGGGAGTAGGTGAACGGTTGGACTGGATGACCAATTAGGTCGTTTCCAACCTTGGTGATTTTATGATTCTATGATTCTAATAGCAGTCTTCCATCTGAAACAGTGATATTTTTTTTTTTTTTATGTGCTAAATTTCGTGTTCTAGAACAGGAAGTCATATAATGTAGCCGAGCTCAACAAATAGCGCAGAAGGCATAATGTTTATTATTAGCATCACATCACCGTATGACAGTGACAGGTGGTGATCCAGAAATGCTATCACAGTCATCAGAAGCAATGTGGGAAAATTAAGGGCTTCAAAAAGTGCAATTTTGTGGCAGTATAAACTAATTCAAATCTGTTACCATTAGATAACTGTAAGATAGATTTCGAAGTTAAAATATACGGTGTTGGAAAGTGTGGGGTGTTTTTCTAGGATTATTGGCTTTGTAGCCATGCTGCATCCTGTATTTATATTGATCTGCAGGAGTGCTGCTGGTGGAAGCAGAACTAGCAGTCATGTATTCTAGAACTTCCTAAAATAACTGTCATATTTTTTTCCAGGGAGGAGAAGTTTATGTAAGAGTCTCAATTAGAAAATGTAGGATTTTGTTTTGAACAGACTTGTTTCAGAGTTACCCACTGACTTTTGCTATTTTGTCAAGCCTTGGTTAACTATTTTAATTCATTTTACTTGCAATATCAAAAATGTTTATTGACTTTTTGGACTACGAAAATAAGCATTCACATTCATTTAAAATACGTGTTGAGAGTGTGGGAAGAAGAAATGTGGTGAAAAATTCTAAACTCTATACATCACCCGTATCAATAAAGGTGCAGTCAGAAATTACCAGTTATCACCTCAGAAGGCAAGAACTCTAAGGTTTTATTTCAGTCATCTTATGCTGGGAATATGCTTTTATTTCAGAATGTCTCAAGGATGTTAATGTGAAATTTTGTGCATTTCCCTTCACGCTTTTTTTTAACTTGAGGTACTTCTAAGCCAACAAACATAACGTAAATCAGAGGTAGTATCAAGGCAAAGCTTTTATCCACCAGTGGTCAGTGTGAATATGTTGAGACAAGAAGTGAGGACAGTGCTGTGCCACCCCCTCATCTGTTTTGGTCACTGCTGTGCACCATTCTGTAACATTTTCTGCTCAGTTCCATCACTTAACTACAGAGGCTGTATTCAATCCTGCTCTGGAAGAAGAAGAGAGTTTCAAGTACTCTGTAAAGGTCATGTAATTTGTGATTGTGAGTAGCTGGATAGCTCTTGGTTATTCATGAAGATACTGATGCATCCTGAAAATGAATCTTCTTGTATCAAATCCTGTTTTAGATGTCCAGGGATCAGAATCTATCTGTGAGATAAATTGTGTATCACGGAAGTACCTGAGAACAAAACGTCACCTGGTAACTAATTGTTCTGTCCAGTTGGCCAATAGTTACAAATGTGAAATGTTTCTGCGGCTTGTGATGTTAATTCATGAATGATTAATGAAGCCCTACAAGCTGAAATGTGTTTAAATTTTAGGCTTGGTGAATACTTGAAGGCTGTTCAATAGACTAATTTATTCGTGTTTGAGTTGCTCCTTGTTTTTTTTTTTAATGCAATTGCATCTTACTGTGTGAAAACTATTCAGTGTGTTGGATATAATTTATATACAGTATATGGGTTTGGCTTCATTTTTGAAATGGATAGCAAATCTATATTCTCCTTGGTATAAAAATACAACCTGCCTGTTGTGAATTAATGTTATGTAAATTAATGCATGATTGAAATAAGAGAAAAAGGATAATGCAGACTGGATTGCTCTGCATGCCTATATTTACTTGTATAAATCTTGTGTAGGAAGGTTAGACTGTAATAATAATAATAATAATACTCAACTTTTTTTTCTCATTAGTTCCTTTTTTCGTGAAAAAGATTGATTGACAATGACGTCTGAATAGCCTGAGCTGCATTTGACATACAGTTTTGTGAAATATCTATGTTCTTGGTGTGAATGTTGCTGCTTAGAGGAAGTACAGTGGCAATCATTTAAAGGCGGCATTGTAAAAGATTGTTACTCTGAACAGACTTCAGGGACATCAGATTTTTTTTTTTCCTGTTCTTGTCTGTTATTTCCTTTTTGTGTTCTTAAGCATGCATCTTTATTGCCCTTCATGATCTGTGGAGGTGATGTGCTGGCTGGATTTAAGGGTCCTTAACTGTACTAAGAACTCCCATTCAGTGACGCTGTTCAGAAGCACAAAGCATACCAAGGAGCATGACTCCCTCTTAATGTGTATCTCCCCAGTGGTGCACAAATCTATCCTCCATCTCTAATTGTGTTGTAGCACCTGAACTTTGTCACTGTCTCACCAGTGACTGTCCAATCTGATAATGCTGCTGGCAGTTGATGAGCAAACTTGGTTCAAACCAGTCATAAACACACTTTTCAAAATCGTCCTTGTCTGATGTGCAGACAATTCAACAGCTCTGAGTTGTGTAGGCTTACATAAGGAGCACTACACAAAGAATGAGAGCTATTGGTAGGAGAAGAAAGCTTGTGAGGGTGGTAATGTTATGAGTTCTCAGGTCAGACAGAAGTATGTTTTGGATGAGATCTTGATAACTCATTCTGTCCATGACAATATTTGTTGTAACAGGAATGTTTTTGCTTGTAATATGTAACGCTGACAGTATCAGCCAAAAACAGGCAATTTCCCAGTCACTTCAAGAGATGTTTTTTGCCTTAGGATTATCACGTTATCTTCAAGAAGGGGGAATGCTTTGTTCTTTCACTGCATACGCAGTGAGCTCTTAGCATTAATGTTTACAGAATTGAGCAGGAGGGTGTGGATGTTCCCCAGCTTATCAGGGCTCATCTCTGTTAACCTCCAGGAAAATCTCTCCTTGTGCTTTTGATCTTCTCCAGTCACATAGGTGTGTTTTGCCATTGCAATGCAATCAATTGATTATATTTACAATTGTGCCTAGTGGTGCTTCAACTTTGTGCTATAGCAGTGTGCCGTAACATATTTCTTTGCCATAGACTTAATTCTAATGTTTATCTTGCTCAGGTAATCTATGATCCCATCTTTGGTGCAGTTCAAGGCAGTTGCATACTGGTATGACAAAATCAGGACTACTCGCATCCCTTTCAGCATTTAATGGGAAAATTATGTGCTAGGAATTGAGTTGTTTTATGACGTTAGTTTCTCAAAGATTAATATTGTATTCCCTTCAAGATCATTGTGTGTATGAACTGTGGATTTTATTCTCTATAGAAATAATGTCTGAATTCTAGGTAAGGGAATGCAATGGGTATCCGGGTAGTGTGTGTAGAACAACGTGTTAATCAAGCAATAGCAAGTGCTGGGGGTGTGTGGAGAAGCCTATAATATACCCCTTAGCTGTGTGTATTGTCTTGTTCTTGGTTCCTTGAAACCGGGGCATCTGAGGGCCAAGGATGGCATCCTCTTTACCACTGCTGAGCTGAGCATCTTGGTTTTCAAGAAGTAATAGTAAAGTGTATCACACGTGCCCAGCTTTGTAGTTGGAGTAAAAGGACAAACATAGATATATATACACATTTATTTTCAGTTCGTCATGCATATTAAGTAACAGAAGAACAATTAAGGTGAGGTCATATAGAATTTGTTTGCTTTAAGGCATATAAGCACTGCTGACCTGAGCATCACCAGGCCGAGGCTGGATCAAGGTGGCTCTAATTTCTGTTCCCATTAAAGTATGAAATTAGCAATTATAATGATTACTTATGCATGCATGTAGCAGTAATTTAAATAATAACATATTTAGTATTAGTGCTTGCAAATGAGCTAAGATTCGGTGGCAATATGTATCTATTATTGTATTCAGCTGGTAAGATTCTTTGAAGCGTCTTCTGTTGTAAAGGGGATTGACTTTGGAACCACTGCCTGTTTTTCTGATCACCTTCAGAATATTGGCATGCTAGCAGATTTACTATCAGTATATAAAAACTGATGAACCACTTTAAGGCATGTCATAAAGTGGGCATTCTTTTGTACTTAATTAGATGTCCTTAAAAAAAAAAATCAGGAATTGGACCAAAGAACTCCGGAAAATTACCTTCACCAAAACTAATAGGAAACAGGTGAGCAACCTGCAGTAACTCTACAATGCTACTGCTTAATCCATACAACACTCTATCTTGGGTCATTTGGATTGCTTGTTTGAGACCTTCTTTAGCTGTTTCCCGATGTCATTCATTTATATATTATAAAAGAAAGTACTGCTGATGCCTACGGTCTTGATAGCATTATGCCTTAGGGCAGGTTGGAATTTTTGGGAAGCTTTTATTTTCTCCCTTTCATTCAATATTGTCTTAAGTGTGGAAATTTTCACATAAAGTGACTAGAATAAGCCAGACCAAACCCACTCCTTTTGTATATACTTAATAATCTTTTGTAACATGTTGCAGAAAAAAAAATTCATAGTTTGGGGCAGGAATTGCAATTTGGTAGGGAATCAGCAATGTGACACTTGGTGAAAATAACCCAAATTTAACCAAATTACAAAACTAGAAAGTGTTGTGATTTGGGCATGTGCAGAGAACAGTTCATAATTAGGCAGCTTATATCTTTCAAGGCTTTCCATCTGTACTTAGAATGTTGCAGGCTGGTGCTGCAGAACCCAGGCAGGAGTTTCCCATGATCAGTCTCAGATGCTGGGAATTGGGGATGAGATGTTTGCTGCTGTGCTTCTGCAAATGGTCTTTTATGAGGTGCCATGGCACTGCCTGGCAATGTGAATATCTCAGGAGTTCAGGAACTCAGAATTGGTTAATACAGTTTGAAATGGGTATTTGTCTAACTTTGCAAAATCCAAGTAACGAGTTTAAAAAAAAAAAAAAAAAAAAAAAAAAAAAAAAAAAAAAAAAAAACCACAAAAAATAGAACCCATCCTACAGTATATTTTGAATGGCTCACAAAAATGCTAGCAAGAAAGAAATTACAACTCCTTGTTGTTCATCTTGCTAATTGTGTTCCTTGAGGTCTGGAGATCTGATTTGCAGAGTGCTAAGCATTCCTCATAGAAGCAGAAACAATGAAAATTGTGTACTGAATGCTCAATATAGTGTTTTATATAATGAGATTCACTAATAAAACAGTTGGAAGGCATTTGGAAGGCATTTAAACTGGGTATGCAAATTAAAAGGCACTTTTGATGATAATTTCTGCAGGTGTCAGCTCCCCGCTTTGAAAATGACTCTACTGCCCCTTTACCTCCTAGTAGCTGAGAAACTTTTATATGTTTTTTTTTTTTTTTTTAGTATTGGTGGAAAGTATCTTGTGAAATCACATGGGAAGCTGGTAATTTCATCATCAGTTTTGGGGAGTGTTCAGTATGTAGCTTATAAAAGTACTTTGTAGTTAAAAGAAACAATGCAGGGTAGCTCAACCTAAAAATACTTAATGGCTGCCTGCTTAATGAGAGCAATTCATCCACAGATGGAATTAGTGGGTGACTCAGTGGGAAAATGTGATCATAACTATACTGCAGTACATGAGACAGGTTTTATGCTGGTACTTTCTAGCTTTCGCTTGACCGACTTTGTCATTTCAGTGCCTTGTTTTTGGGTGCAGATGTAGTAACTGTCCAAGCAGGACTTTGATTCTGTACAAAGGCTCATTCTGGCATATTTATAGAGATGTGGCACACTTAGGGAGATCGTCTGGATGGGGAGCTGCGAGATGTGGTTTAGTAGCTTGTGGTAGCAAAGGTAATGGGAGGATGGTTGGACTAGATGATCCTGCAGGTCATTTCCAACCTTGGATTCTATGATATGCTTGCACATCTGTGGATTTGATTATTCACTTGAGTATACGTGCACATAAATGGGCTTGAAAGCCAGTGTCCGTTAGCAATTCGTTAAAAAGAAATCCACCCTAATTTCTTCTCTTGAGAACTTTTAAGGAATATTTTTAGGAAGAATATTGTTTGCAGTTTAAGAAATTAATGATTGGTGAACTCATCTTTGCTCAAATTTGTTTAATCTTACTGTTACCTGAGCCTTAAACATGTGCCAGGGAATGAATTCTTTGAAGGGAAGCCTTCTGCCTTAATGGACAGATGATGACACCCTGAGAATATGTACTTAGCTGGCTTGGTTGCCCTAAGCAGATTTGTCCAGTTGACGATGTTCTCCGCATAAAGATTCCTCTATTGGTGAAGAAGTAAGATAAGAAACTTCTTAATACCCTCTCAACCACCTTTATGGAGGTCATATAAATGTACTATTTTAAGAGGAAACAATGAAGCACAGTTATTGCAGCACTCTCTGGGCCCCTATCTTCTTGCATGTCCCTTATATCCCCTTGTGAAAATATCACTGCTGTCTGTGTATTCCCTAGCAGACTGTGGGTAGGGAATTTGCTTTCCTCTATTTGTAAGGAAAGTAGAAAAACCATGGTAGGAAAATATAATATGAAAAACATAAATGGGAAAATAGCTTAGAGATAAACTTTTGTTTACAATCATTGATGAAATGATTTTCAAGAGTTTTGATTTATTCCCTCAGATCTTTTAATTTCCCCTTTTTTTTCCTTATGTGCTTTTTCTTAAGGCAATAAAATGAATATGTTTCCTCTTTTTATTCTTTCCTGTTTTAATTTTCCAAGCTTTCCCATTTCAGTTTATAGCATTTTGGAAATAATAAGGGTGAAAAAAAAAAAAAGTGAAAACCAGTGAATGATCTTGAGCAGACATTGAATTTGGTAGCTGAAGAAATAAGAAATCAGTGCCAATAGTTTGAAATGGTCGTCTTAGTGTTTCTAGACCCTCAACAAAAATGAAACTATATACTCTAAAACAAATCTTAAAGAATAAAAAATACTGAGATAGTCTTAAACTTTTCCCTGTATGTTTTTAATGAGATACTGTTGATATTTTTTTGTAGTTAAAAAAAAAAAAAAAAGAAAAGGAATTGTGCATTTCTTTCACTACCTCTAAAACCTAACAGTACAGCCTCAGCGTTAGTATAAGATCTATCATTAATATTTCTGTAAACCCAGTTATTTTTAGTAGATGCCTAGTGATGCAAATGTTAATGTTTTGGCCAATATATTTAAAATCTAGCAGTTTTTCCTTGGCAGACACATTTCAAGGGAAGCGTGGTCATGGCTACGCTCATCCTTCTTAGGCTGCTAGAATTAAACCTGTCCATAAAATATATGAGAGAGCACACTGAATCTTTTCAAAGGATGGCGAAGTTCCCATGATAAATTAATACCCAAGTCAAACTGCCTGCCTTTAAGGGCTCTACATTTCATGACTCCTGTTCGCTACCCATTAAATATGTATGATGTCTTTAAATGCCCTAATACAGCTATGCTGCTGGAATTTATTCTTTATTATTTATCTACATCTAGATCTTTGTGCTGTTATATCCTTCCTTCATATGAAAGTTTTATATTGTAGTTGTGAGGGAATGCCCGTTATCATCACACTTGTGTCAATCCCTTAGGGCTACAATATATTATTTCTTACTATCTCTGTCACATGGAACAGTTCCTCATAACTGCAGTCTAAATGTTTAATGTGACAAGTAGGGATGAATGGGGAAAATCCATGCGCAGAGTGTAAATGAGCTTGAAAAAAGATGACTGATTCTTAGTGTGGTCTTCATCTTGTGTAAGTTGTGTCAATTATACAGATGAAACTTTGGGATTTTCCTCTTTCCTCCATTTTCCTCTTGCCTGGGGAATGTACTTATTTTTAGGAGAAAGAATAGGTTCCATGTGAAATTCAGTAGAGGGCTGATTGTCAATGGTTAGACCCTACAGAACTGCTTATTTAAGGTGATGCAGTTTTTGTTAAACTATTTTAAGAAAACTTTTTTTTTGCGTGTCACCATTCATTTTGAAGATGGTTTATATTTACAGTGATATATACAATTATCTCCATTCCTGTAATGTCAGTAAGTTTCTGCATACTGAGGTATAGTTGTAAGCACGTAGTACAGTTGCTTTTGCTACGTTTGCTCTGCCATGTGACATAATCCTATTTATGATTTGTTGTGAATAATACATTCATAGTAAAAACGGCGTTTTTGTGGTGAGGGTCCACAGCAGCTAATTCAGAATCAAGAGTTGCATTTTTTTCCAGTTTAAAAATAAGTTTGGGTGTTTTTTTTGTTTGTTTGTTTGTTTTTTCCAGACTCTGTTTGAGGATAATGCAGTGTAGTTTGGTCATGGATTTTTGCCTTTATCAGTGAGCGAAGACCGCGTTCCTTGTGAATGTCAGGTAGCCTCCTTACAAATTGTGGTGCTGGTAATTGAGATGTGGTGCTACAATGTGTATATTTCTCTGAAACCATTCATCCATTACTACTTTATAGATGTCTAGGCAAACATGCACATGAGAACAATTGGGAAGAATTCTTAGTTAACCTAGTTTCCCATATGTTCCTTTCGATTTCTTTTGCCTTGAGTCTCTTATTATCTTCGGTATAACTTACTCCTCTGATTGCAATGAAAACTTTCTGTATTGCTCAGAGATACTACATAACCGTAACTTTCTTTCTCTTTGCTGGAGAGCACAACACTTCTGTTCAGAATGCCAGGTGATCTGAAGTGCTCGCTTGAGAATGAATGGAAGCACTTCCTATATAGTTGGGTCTCCTTGATGCTGTGTTGGTTGGTTCGTTTTTAGAAATAACAAGGTTGAGCTATTCTGACAGTGTTAGCCAGCTACTGAAAATATTGCTTTTGCAATAGTTAAATACTGTTACCTTGTTTTTTCAACTTGTTCAGTTTTTCTTTGCTTAAAAATCAAGGGGTCTTCCCATTAACTGATTTCAAAAATACTTCAGATAATTCTAAGCTGTAGCAGAATGGAATTATACTAACTTGTTTCTTAAGAAAAGTTGTATCATGCAAACAGTGTAGTTGGATTTTGAGATCTGTAACAATGGAAGATATAACTGAAATGTATATGGAAATGATTTCTAATGTTTTGTTGAAAATACACAGGATTTTTCTGTATGCTCCTGCAACATGATAAAATCACTCAGTTTCATAAAGCTGTACCCCTTTAAAAAGTTACTTTCCCCTCTATTATAATGACAGTGTTGAAGAACTTGCACTGGTAAAGCTGGGATATGTAATGACCCAGACAAACACTATTTTTGTTGGCACAAGTAGCGAAAATGTTTCTGCTGACAGCAGTTGTCTACATTAATAGCAATAACCAATTTGAAGCATTCACTTCACTAGTGTTTGATAGCCAAGGTTTCTGACCACGTGTCAACTTGAACAGAAATTAAATCATTGAATTTACCAATACAGCAATGTACTTCATACCCTTGATTTACTTTAGGTCCAAACAAAAATTGATGATGGTCAATAATTTCTTAGATGTTGAATGTGTAACTTTGTTGTCATTAACCAAGCATGCAGAAGGTGGAGTCTATATCTAACTTCAAATCAACAGTGATCTGCTTCACCTTCGCTACAATAAAGCTTGCTTTGACTTTAAGTGAGCTCTGCAGAAGTTTGTGAATGATAAGGAAAATGAAAAGCCCTCTTTCCATAAGAAGGACAATAGGATATTTGCTCAACTTGTTAAATTTACCTGACATAACCAGAAAGAATAGCAGCTGAGAAATCGTAACTGCTTAAAAGTGCTTGGGGATATGTACACTCATAGAAATGTAAATTTCCTTTCCTGCCCCCCAGCATCAATAGAAAATGACATCGCTCTTTTGAACCATTACCTTTATTTGCTCAGGTTCCTCCCAGTTTCACTGCTGTGCCATGTTAAATTTATGTACTAAAGAGATCCAGTAGGTGTCTCTTCCAGGCACAACTTGAGATTCACTGTAGTAATAAATTGGCTTTATGAACACGTGTGAGCAATCTCTTCTTGAGATGGTAGCCCGTCAGAACTTACAATGATAAATACCTTGAAAGGGGGCTTGTTTCAATGTGTTCATTGCCCAAGGTATTGAGTCAGCCTCCAATTTTTCCTCCATAATATGATTTCAAGCACGCAAGCAGGCTTTGGCCTGTGGGAGAATCCCCCCCTTTCTGCTAGAGAGAATCATATCCAAACTAACCGATACCATCACTGAACTGCTTTTTCTAAGCAGATTTTAGAGTGCACCTCATCTGCTGTGCATAGTAGTTTACCTGCATGGAAAATATGTCAGAGACACTAATGGAAAATCAGGTCACCAGAAATGTGTTCAGTTGTGTTTGGAGGTGAATCAAGACCCTGTTTGTGCATTTGCCAGGGACTGTGCTGTGGCAGCATTGCTTAAATGGAACATCTCACCCAGCCTGTACCAGGAGTTTGTATTTCAATAACAATTGGTTATTGCAAATAAAAAAGATAGCACTGAAAAAAAAATAAGATCAAAATAAGAGTTTTTCATGGATGATTTGAGAGTTCTGCCAGCTCCCAAAATGCCTTTGGGGGGAAAAAAAACCAACTCTTGCTCTTCTTATTTCAGACAGAATTATGCAGAGCATCTAGCTAATTTCTTCAGGGAGTAATAAAAAGCTAAAAATTAAAACTTAGAAATCCATTTGTTTCTATTATAAATTAATTTCAGCAGGCTTCCTGAAGTAGAACCAATATTGGATACTTCATGCAGAGGGTGGCTCAGTTGTAGTTGGCTAGCTATGGTGGAACTTGCATGCTGAAATGGGGCATGTCATCACATATTGGCCTTCAAGGCCTCTTTTCAAGTTCAACACAAGAAATCTGTATTTTCTAAATGGGCACTGCTTATTTAGCAGTTACTGATTGCTAAAGGAACATCAAATCTGTGTATATAAAATAGATGGTATCAGGCTGGGATAGCACTGTCTCTTTGGTCTTATAATGGATAGATTTGTTCAATTATAATTTTTTTTCTAAAACAAATCCGCTCATGGACTGAAATTTTACAGTCTACGTTTCTAAGTTTTCTGTTGCAGGAAATAGCTTGGAAATAATAACTTTTAAGTAAAGGTACAAAAATTTCTTTCAAATATATTCCATTGTTTGAGAGGCTTTTCTTAATCGCTGATTGATAATTGCTGGAAGTGGCAAAACTTTAATTCAAACAAATTAGTGCAAGATTTTCTATTCTAAGTTGCTTATATTAGGTGGCATCCATAGCCAAGCACATTTCTATCTGACAGATTGTTCCTTCCTCCTTTGCAATTATCTTGCAGTTCCATCAGCAGAAGACCTGGTTATCCTCAGTTCCTCTGCTCATTTCTGGGAGCTCTGACTGAAAGTAGTTGGAGAAAGAAAATAATAGGAGATAGAGACTTGAGGCAGAGGTTTTAAAAGGTACTTATGTGAGTTAGAGTATAGTTCACGTAGTTTGATTAACAAAAGGAATTTGTTAGTAAATTCTGCTAGTGCCTTTTGAAGTTCCTGATCAGGGAGATCAAGTGGTTTGACCTAAGGTGAAAGCAGAAGTTCAGCAGCTGAATCTAAACCATCTTTACTGTCATACAAGAATTATTTTAGATGAGACAGTATTTATAGCTCAAGTAGATTTAAGGGAAAAATAGGAATTTCAAAGTTTCTTTCAAAATGTAATTCCTAAATCGCTGCTTAAAAGGATAAAACTGGACTCATATGACCAATATTTCCTCTTGCTTTACCTGGTATGCTCAATGGCAGTTTGCTGTTTTGCCATTAGAACGTGGAGATTTCCCATCAATGTGATGAGAATATTCATTTTATTTTGAGGCACTGTCTTCCTACAGCATGGTTTTATTTTGGCGATAACTTTCTGACTGTTGTGGTTTTCTAATGTTTTATCCCAATACATTCTTATATGGCTGTATTCTGTATCTCAAATCTACATTTTAAAGTAACCACTTCAAATACAATACTTTGCTAGCAATTTGTTAGTTAACTTGCAGTTGTTCTCATAATTTCATATCATGTGGTATTCTAGACCAAAATGGACTCTGAAGTTGTTTTATTTACTTATGCTAAGGCTAAGGTGTAGATGTTGTCCTTCAAATAATATTTTAAGAAAACAATAACAGAATGGCATTGACTACCAAATGGCCTGAAAGTTTTCATTTTTAATTATTTTCTGTGAAGGAAGCGAGGCTCCATTTAAACAATTAGTTCGGTTCTATTCGATTTTTATAAGCTAGTTGTCAGTTTTTAGAGAGTTAATATTTTTATCGTATCAGTGATTCCATTTCTTAGTACTGCATTTTTGCCTAGAACTTCCAAGGAGGAAGAAGTGATGAAACCACGTACCAAGTAGTTATTCTGAGCTCGACATCCATTAGTTCAGTACATAATTTCAAACGTTCATTAGTTTCAGGAAACAGAGACCTTACCTCAGCAGGATTTGTAATTGAAGCTGTCTGTTGGGAGTGAAGGGGAGGGAGTTTGCAGAATGCTATTTCATTTGGAGAATCTTGGAATGTGTCTTAAAAGGACTGAAGAACTTCTCAGTATAGCCTCAGTCCTTTATTTCTTTGCATATCTCTGCAGAACACAAAGGATCCTGTGTTTGCAGCATAATGTTACCTTAAATATACCATTCAAAAACTTTCTTCTTCCATGAAAAGATCAAGAAAGTTATTCTTTTACCTATTTCTGATTAATTTTGTGTTGAACTTATTCTTCTTTGCTGGTATGCAGAACTGAAGGTTTTACTGTCTAGATGGTTCTTCTGTGGAAGAGCTGCTTTATGGTAAGGGTGACAAAGCACTGGAACAGGCTGCCCAGAGATGTTGCGGAGTCTCCTTCTGTGGAGATATTCAAGGCCTGTCTGGATGCCTGTCTTTGTGACCTTTTGTAGGGTACCTGCTTCAGTAAAGGTTTTGGTCTCAGTCATCTCTTGAGGTCCCTTCCAACCCCTGTGATTCTTTAATTATGAAGTGCTTTAATGTTAGAAATAGATGCTGCCTTCCCAGCTTTTTCTGGAAACTTTTGATTTCAAAAGAAATAATATCACTGAAACATTGTCACTGAAATCCAACTGAGTCAAGATTTTAGTTTGTAATTTCAACAAATCGTTGGCTGTTTTGGGCTGGTAATTTAGTAAGAAGCAGGAGGTAAGAAGTACAGAAGCCTTCAATAAAAGTTCTGGATCTCTCCTCTTCCACAGATGACTTAGGCATAACTTTGAATACATCAGTAAACTGTATTGTGGGAGATGGAGTGAACAAATGGCCATCTTTAGGAATATTTATACTGTTTCCTTCCATGTGGATTGAAAAAAAACTAAGATAGAACATGTTTATCTTGCCTTTTACTAGCAATTATGAAAAACATCCCCCAAGCCTTGCCAATCACAAATTCTGATCATGTAGAAAGGGATTATATGGTCAAATAGCTATTCTTGGTAATTCTAGTGTGCCAAAATGTAGACTAGAGGCAATTTTACAGGTGTCTTGCTTTAGATTTGATCATGGATTCAAATTCCCTGTTTTACCTGATTATACACACGGTTCTGTTGAGTTGGGGTTGTAAGAATGCTACATAAGCTGGCTCATGTGCATAACATGCCATTTCAGAGTCATGGAGACTCAGAGCTAAACGTTTGATCACAAATAAGGAAGCAAGAAATAAGCAGGAATGCTTTCAGAAATTTATTTGAAGCAGGTATTGTTGCTGCAAGCCAAGCCTGCCTGTTGTAGTGATGGAAGTATGTTCAGCTGTTGTAATTGATCAGCATAGGATGAAAAGATGAGACTGAAACACGAAAGGGAAAAAGATCTGAATATTGGTGTTTTCTCTTATATCCATACAAGTATAAGAAAAGCTTCCAAACATAGATGGTTGCAGTCATATTTCCAGGCTTTATATTGGTCCCAGGCTATGTTCTTCTTTTAGATATTTTTTGCAGTGGCAGCAAACTTTTCCCTGAAGCACATCTTTTGCTGAAGGCTTCCTTGTAAAAGGCTGAAAGAGATAACGCAGAAAGAAGATGGACTGTCAGGAAAATTGATAGTGGGAAGGAATCTCTGCTTTTCTATTTCACCAAGCTCAGAGAAAACTAAATGGCTGGTCAGTTACTTAAATGCTTTCCACTGTTCTAGTGCTAAAAAGTGGCCTGTGCAAAGTAAATCAACTTAATTACTCAACTACACGCAACTGCGGACATTCCCCATTGGAATGGGAAGCCCACTCAAACAGAAATCGATGCACAATAGTGTTGCAGTGCTGTGGGAAAGCATTTTAAATTTCAGCTGTATACAATTGTGAGAAATGTTTTTTCTTCCCTGCTACTTTGTGATTTTTTTTTTTCTTACACAATGTTATTCCTTGCATATTTAGATTGAGTGCTGCATCTGTGACTGCCGGTGCCCCCTTGTCTCTCTGCTGAATAGAACCTGAACCCAGCTGACACAATGCTGTTGTTAATGTAATGACCGTATCGCTGCTGTGAGCAAAAGCAGAATAGCTGAAGTTAATAGGCAGAAAGTGTTCAAACTGGTCTGAAATAACATCGGCTGCTACCAAAGAAAAAAGAGTTGCAAATAAAGCTGGCTGTGCTCAGTTTGTGTATATATGCACATGAGCACTCCCTGTTTATTAAAAGCTGCCATTGGAGGAGATAAATGAGAATTGAGTTACCCAGGGGAAATAATACTGAGATAAATGTGCTTATTTCAGTCATGAGTTCCTGCTTGTGTTGAAGGAAGGTCTTGTGTGATATAGACCTAGGCTTCATGCTTATTTCAGTCATGAGTTCCTGCTTGTGTTGAAGGAAGGTCTTGTGTGATATAGACCTAGGCTTCAGAGTTACCTACAACTGTTGCCCATGAAACCTTGAGGTGGTGACAACTTTCAGATGGAGCATCTGTGAGACTGATGGGGAAAGTGGGTCTGTACATCCTTGCTCTGTCACTGCATTGCTTTCCAATGCTGTACATTTTTTGCCATGTTTAATTGACTTTAATTCTTTCTTCTTGGACTGTACTCGCATCCCACAGCCTCCTACAAAGTTTCTCTCCTTCTGATATTTGGACTGATTTTTTTAAATACCTGTTAATTGGCAGAATGTGCTTTTTTTTGGTCATGGTTTCCTTTGCAGACATCCTCCTGTGATTGTGGTATCTGATTATCGCCATTTCCTCCCTATACAGAGGCTTTGTGCAGTGCCACAGACCTCAGCAGGAGCAAAACATGCAACATGAGGTGCAGAGAGCAAGCCCTGTGGAGTTCTGGATTGTTCCAGTGGGTCTCAGCTTCTTTCTTGGATAAAATCCCTGTTGGTCAGGCTCTGTGCCACAATTCACATCAGAGCCAGACTGCAGCAGTCTCAATGGAACGGTCATCCCGAATCCCATTTTTTCTTCTAGATCCTTCTATGCTCTTAGAATAAAGAGAAATCGATTCTCTAGCATAGCCTCCGAAGAGAGTAGCTTGTCTGAACTGATGTCTCCCAAGATAGAACAAAGTCCATTGATTAACAGGAATAAGCCACTAACAAAAGTAAAGCAGATCTAGATCTAATATCTGTGGGCTGGCTTAAGAGTGAGAAATGTTTTGTCTTTCTCAGTCTCGAGCTTCTGAGGCGGGAGTGTAAAGCAGAGCTTCCATGTAGGCAGACAAGCTGTATCCTAGGCTTTGCTCATGGGGTAGGGATGATGTGCTGAAATGTAAGGAATTAAATTAATACAGGAACTCACACAGATTAATGGGAGGCAGTGTGACTGCAAAACTATTTTCTGTTCTTTGGTATTTGCAAAGCTAGAGAAGAGACAAGGTTGTTTTTCTCTGATGGCTGTGGATTATTAGCTTAACGTAGTTAAACCCTATTGCAGAAAAATATCCTGCTCCTGACTACTTCTTTGAAAGGGAAATTTAGCTCTTCTGCAAAGACTGGGAATATTGCAAAATAAACTTTTGCTGGACTGAGATTTTTGCCTAGTTCCCTGTTTTCTGCAGAGAACTTGGCACTCCAGTGCAGTAGAAGGAAGCTACATTTCAAAATCTAATATGAAAAGTTCTAGAAAAAGATATATATATATATTTTAAAAACCTCATGAGTAGAACTGAATGCAGATTTTTATTTGTCTCTGTTTCCTCTGTTCAGTGTGCACCTATATCTCCTGACTGGTGTGTATAGATTTTGATACTGATGCAGCCAAACCCACTTTCACAGCCTGAGTTTTCCTCTAATATTGTTATATGAACTTAACAGCTTTAAAGTGTGCTTCTTTGTTGAAGATATATTTTTAACTGTGATTATTTCTTCTTGAACAACCTAAATTTAAAAACAAACAAAAACATGGTATCTGTGTAGGTTCTTAGTTTCCTAAGCTGGCAGGAATAACACATTCATCTTGTGATGATTCTTTTACTGAAGTGTTTGGTTTTTTTATATGTCATATTTTTTATATTTGTTCTTTTGGTTTTTTTTTTGATATTCAAGGGTTTTTAACTTGTGGATCTATAAACATGCGAGACCCTGAGTCTCTTCCCTATCCAGGGGCAGTGCTGTTGTGATTGTGTGGAACATAATTGTGGCACAGAGCGACATTTTACCAGGTTGCTGAAAAATTGAGCTTTGAGATTTCTACAAAGACCTGGAGTTCCTTTTAAGTACATTTTTCTCTTTGCATTTCATTCGCTTTCTCTGCATCACAGTGTTATGTACTTCTGATGGGAAATGGGATGGACCAAGTGTGTTTGTTACCCATGGGTAATTTACTTGTGTCTTTGGTTATCATCCAGTTGCTAACATTGGTTCTCACCTGTGTATTGATTTTGTTATTAAATAAAGCAGAGAATGTTTGTCTTTTATTTGATGTTGGCTATGCTCTGTTGTCAGGTTTTTCTTCTATATTCTTTTTTTCATGGTGTTTAGATGCTCTCTTCTTTGTGTGATAAGAAGTCATCGTACTATCAACAGTCCCCAGCCTGGGACTGACTGGATGTCATTACAGCCAGATTTGTTCCTGCCTTATCTGCTTACCTCTTCCTGTTGGGTTTCCTGTCAGCCTTACCATTTACCTATAACCTATATTACCAAAAGGCAATAGTTTTCATTAGGGTATCTTCAATGCTTTCGAGCAAGGGGAGTTCTGCTGAACCTCCATCATCCTGTGTAAGCATCAGCAACTTGCTCTGCAATCGCTCGAGCATAACCAGAAAGGCACAGTAAACAGTATGCTGTTAATTTCTATCAATTATCTTTGCTGTTTTCCTACGAAGGGCTTGGTTTTCTTTCTTAATTTGCACTAGTCACACTAGTCAAAAATTTGGATATTTTTTAAAGAATTCTGAGATCTGTAGGTTATCTTACCTTGAGTGTACAAGCAAAGTTTAGGTGTGCTGTCTTTAACTTTGGGTAAATAGCTTATCCAGTTAGTGCAGAGGTTTCTTCAAAAGGCCGAAGGACAACTTCAGTAGAGTTTATCTCTGGTCTCCCCTTCCCTTTTAGTCTGAAGGAAGGGACAATCATTAAAAAGAGCTTTTTTTTTTTTTTTTTTAAATACAGCTCGCCTTTTATATTTGACTGGATGTATAAGCTCTTAAAAAATGTTATTAGCACCTCACTGAATATGCAGCTTTCCCACCACTGGTTTTCATATCAAAAGAAACAGTCATAGAACTTCTGCTGTGTTTTCTGAGTATTTCTTTTTTTATTGGCTACTTCCCTCTCACCTCAAGCCAACAACCACCTAAAATATAGCTTGGGAGAAGCTTAGTTTGTGGGGATTTTTAGATAATACTTAGTAATACTTTCAGTTGTCTTAATTTAAGCAGATATCCTTTGGGCATGGTATGACTTTAAGAAAGAAAATATGGCTTTCATGCAATCTGCTAAATTAAATTTTTCTGGCCCCAGTGGATTCACATAAGCAGAAAATGCTGTTGTTGAATTTTATTTAGTTAAGGGTTCAAATGATTAATATGGAATTACAATATATAATACTTGATAAGATAAAGTATCTTAGAAGAAATCAACATTGAAACAAAGCCAACAGAGGAACGATAGCTGAATTTCCTGGCAAAATAATATAATCACTTTTGATTGCATGTTTTTGCATGAGGAGGGGGGAACAGGACAAGCAGAAACAATTAGTTCCTCCCCAGCTGCGTACAAGCTTATCTAAAGATTAGATCACTTTTTCCAGTTGGAAAAACATGAGTAAATCACAGTTACAGAACATACTTAGCATTTTTTTCCACTAAAAAATGCAGTACTGTTACTCCAGATGTTGATTTTAAGATTTCTACGTGTTTTCTTTTTTATGATAGACTGCTTTCTGATTATTTATCATTAGAATGTCGAGATTTTCATTTTTAATCATATAAATAATTTAGGCCTTATCCTAGCTAACGCTACAGAAGATTGAAGACATCAATGTTTTGCTAGTCTCAGTAAGATTTGGAAGTTTGAAAGGTCTTATTTCTGCATGCAGTCTGTTACTTGTGTAATAACTTGCAAGCATTGTGCAAGAGGAAACTTAGTGAGCCAGATCTCTTTATTACTTGTTGGCTGCTTTTTCTGTTTAGATGTGCTCAGGATGTGGTTTACTTAATGTGTGGTGTTTAGATAGTAGGCAAGGTAAAGAATGGAGATTCTAACTATGATTTCAACCATGAAGAACACTTCCCAGTTAATGCTACTGTAAAAATTGATTTTTCATTTTGTGCAAATCTCCAGTTTGTTTTGTAGTTCAGTATTTCAAATAACACTGGTGTCTGAAATGTAGCTTCTTATTTGTAGCTGAGTTGATTGTTCAATCCAATTAAGGAACTTTTCCTTTGCCCCAGAACGCGCAGTGACTTCTGAAGCTCTAGCTTTCATAATTATGTGCTTTATTAGATCAGTTGTTTTCAATAAACTACAACAGATGATGGCATATATTTCAGCAGTCTGCTTCGTCTGCGCTGTGGTCACACATTCTACAAAGGCACTGACGCATCTTTTGTTTTATCAGTATGCAATAGCCTGTCTTCTGCAACAACGTGACTTTTACAAGAAAGAGGAGGGTTTTTTGATGTTTTTGGGCAAGCTTTCTCTTAAGAGCATGAATATATGCAAGTCTTACAGTGTCTTTAATACAACCTGCAAGTTCTTCACTCTTCCTCCTTGCGGAAGATCAACTGAAGTGCTTGAAGGTGCGCTTTTTCCTTCTAGACTCCATTTACTGAAAGTGTTGTTCTGCGGTTGATTTGTACGCAGACATTTTTATAGTGTAGCAGAGATTTTGGGAGACAAGCCTTTGTGTAGAATATGGGACAGGAGTGAGAGTTGTGTTTGTAAGCCTAGCCCTCTGACTCAGAGGTTAGAGCTGTGACTACCAAATGCAGTTGTTAAGACAACGGGTGAGCTGAAAGAGGAGAGAGAGCAGTTCTTTCTGTTGTCTTATGTCAGAACGCCTTTCTACTGGATGGAATGTATTATAGTGAAATCTCATAGCAAATTCAGCTGTGTAGAACAGTTACACAGGTGAAATAGAGTGGCAGTAATCTGTGGGAATTCAGACTAAGTGTGGAAAACTATTTTATGCCTAACTCTCCTGCTAAATTTAGTTATGTGAGAAGGCAGAGAAATGGATTAACTTTCTCGTTCAGTGCAAAAGACAAGCAGTCTCAAATCAAGTGACATTAATGATCTAAAAATAGTCAACAGATGAGAATATCTTAAAGATTCTTTCTGTGGGTGTTCACAATTATCCAACCCAGCACAAAACAAGAGGATGTTATATATTATTTTAGCCAGCTGTGTTTGTAGAACAGCTTAGCACAATGATAATTATCTATTTTAAGATTAACTCGTTTCCATATATGGCTTCACTACTAAAGATTAAATGGAACATATAGAAGGCAGCTTGTTGCCTCTGAAATATCATTAATGATGTCCTATGGATAATGAAATAGTGGATTAGGTACTTGTTCTCAGCACCTGTAATAATTATTCTTGCCTGGTCTTCCAGGTTTTTACTGAAAGGTTGAGGGGAGCAGTGAATGTCATCTGAACAGGGCTGGAAGCAATTTAATAAGGCAGTTAGAGAGGCAATTTTTTTTGCCTGATTTAACTATTTTTCAGCTGAAGATGTTTCTTTCTCTGCTGGTAAGAAGAAAAAAACCTTGCTTTTTCATCAAGCTTACAACATGGAGCAGGAGGATGCGTGGACTGTAATTTCCATTAGAGTAGCTTTGTGCAAATTTTCGTTGTCTTGAACTTTAGTAACTTGCTCTAACTTATTTTTAGCATCTAAAATACTTTGAGAGGTGACAGAAACAAGAATTCATGCTTTTAATGGTATTTAATGAACACAGCTTAGTATCTTTCCTTTAGCCCGAACTTCCATTTGAGCTCTGCAGGCCTGCCTCTTCTGACCAGTAGCATTGTCTTTACTCCCCTCTAGAGCAAGGCCTGGGTCTTTCCAGCCTTCTGCATTCACAGCAGTGAAGTCTGCCTGTGACTTGCATGGCAGGAGGATGTTAGTTACATCTAACATATGGATTTATGTATTTTGAGAAAAATAGGAGGAGAGCTAAAAAGCAAGCAACAAAAGTTAGAAATAGAAATAAAGATGATAAGACATCTTAAAGTTTAATGGCTTGGGATTCTTTGTCTTGAAATGGGAAGATGTGACTGCGAAAGACCTGGTTCAGAAGTATTTTCTCTGACTATTGAATTCAGTAGGAGCACCACTGAAACTTAGCGGCTAAATCAGTACTAGCAGAAAAGATCCTCAGTGTTCTGTTATTTTTACCTCCTTTGGCACCATATGTATGAAGCCACCATTTCTTCTTGTTAAATGGATGGCAGAGAAATAGTTAGCCTTTATGGCCTCTAAAACTTCAGTGACTTGAAACTGAAACAGTCTTGTGTCTTAACAGTAAAGTGACTAAAGAACTTGTTGTTTTTTCCCCTCACAAAACCAAGCTAATTTAAACACTTGTTTGCCATCTTTTAATAATTGTCTTCTGTTGTTAAACAAACTTCTGCGGGTAACAACAATATTGATATCAAAACAAAAATTACATTTCGCATCCAACTTCTTGCTCTTGAGAGTGCGCTTAATGTAGAGTTAACTTAAGCTAATTGAAAATAGTCAAATATTTGCATAATTGTATTCTGGAGGTGGTGGTTGTTCAGTCTGAAATCTCCTGGAACACAAGAACGCAATGCTTTCTGAACCTGCTATTCCCAATTTTACCAATTTCATCTACAGTAAATCTCATTAATACTCTACCAGTAAGTACTAGAGATATTGTTTGCTGTACTTTAATTACGCTTGTGGCAATCTTTTTTTTTTTTCTTTATAAGAGGAGATAATTCATTCAAACAATAGCAATTCTTTCAGAATTCACATCATAATGACATTTGAAGGAATGCAATTTTGGGAATAATATGAATGTAGGTTTCAGTAGCTGGAAGCTATTTAATTTTAATGAGGTGTGTGCTAACATACTGTAGTTTCTACCGCTAGAGCAATAAAGTAATACAGAGATGATATGATTGGTGTAATTCATCTGAAGTTAATGCTAAGTTTAGATAGCTGCTCTGTTTTATTTATGCAAATTACTCAAATGGATGATTTTTGAGAAATGGTGCTTTATTAAAATTGTTATGTAGTTTTCCTTTTATATATACATATATATACATATATATACATATATGATTTCTGGGCTTATTCTATGTAGGGCGGAGCTTGATGTTGTATTCTGAGAAGGAGAAAGCATCATTTTCTACTGATAAATGCAAAGGTTTTGCTAAGGCAAAACCAATCTGCCTACCCAGAGTCTGAAAAAGCAAGCACTGCTAACTCTACCAGTAGGTATAATTTAAAGAAGCTTTTTATCTTTATCCTTTTTTTTTTTTTTTTTTTTTTTTTTCCTATTATGCTCTACTACGGACTTCTAGAACCTGCTTTCTGTAGTGCAATCTTTTTGTCTCGCTGTCTGGAGGATTTATGTGGTTGTGTGAACACAAAGAAATATGCTTCACTCTGAGTATCTGTTTCACTGGTGTTCGTTGGTAAATCATGCAGATAGTGTGAGTGATAGTATTCTAAGCATTACTTATTTGGGATGAGCTAAACTACAAACTGAGCATATCTTGAATTTGTGTATGGTGTTGCCATCTCCCTATTGGAAGGCGGAGGTGTTAGAGGAGATAAGTCATCACTACTGTTGTAGGGGGCAGGGATGGTAAAAAGGTCAGCGATTCAACCTCAGAGTGTGGAATGAAAGGCAACAAGGTTAGTGCAGAGATCAGTGCAGTCTTGAGACTGGAGAGGAAGAGGAAAAGAACAAAATATGGTAACTCTGGTATAAATAAAAAGTACCCTTAGCAAGTATACATAAGAAGGGTAGTTTTCTGTGATTCCTAGAGAGCTTTGTTCTGCAATTTAATAGATGTTTTGTTCTAGCAGACTGTTTTCCACGCTGCTTCAGCTTTATAGATGAAGTAAGGAAATAAGGAAGGCAAACATACTTTTTCTCAAAGTGGTGGATACAGTGGGGAATATCAAGGCAAGAAGCTCTTGAAGTCAGGGCAGCCCATACTAAGATTACCATTGTAATGTAACTGTAAGGATCCTGAATACATCGAATTAAGGCTGTAGAAAAATAGAAGCCATTAAAAATAGTCCTTATCTGAGCTTTTCTAAGTAGGACAGGCAAAGAAATACTGGACAAATCTAGGCCAATATGAACCTCTGATTACTTTTGTTCTTTGTCCTGGGTTTGTATTTCAATATGTTTCACTGGAAAGTACTTGAATATTCTGGTTAAAGTGCCCTAACCTCCTGACATACCTCTAAAAACAATGAGAAAGATAAGGTACAAAAGGCTACGTATAGCCAGATTTCATATCACAATCAGAAAGAATATCTTTCTGTGTTTTAAGGCTCGATTCTGTTTTGAGCTGCACAGTGCTGTGTTATCACTGAGAAGTTACCAGTGTCTGCCTCTCTTTTGAGTGTTTAAACTTGTAAACTAGCAATAACAGATGAAGTTGCATTTTGTATTTAGAGCTTTTTTTATTGATATTGCATATTGGTATGCTCAGATTATTAGGTAGATAATTTACTGTCAACCAGGTAGAACTATCTTGTGACTATGGGACTTTGAAAAGTAGAAATGTTTTGTAAGTAGATGCAGTCCAATGATGTTGTTTGCTGGGAGTATGGCTTATGAAAGAAAAGCTGTCTTGTGTTCAGGGAGAGGCTTCTAGGCTGTAGAGAAACTGGAGAGTTTTTCACTTGTATGCCTTGGTTTCATAGGGACTACAAACAACAAGCAGAATATGTTTCAAGCATACAGCCAAATAGTGGATTTGTTCTCATTTCCTCCTCTGAAACCTGCCCAAACCCCTGGAAAGGGATAAATACATGAGGAATGATGTCTATATCATACAACGTAATATAGTTTGTGTACTTCAATAGCTTGTTAAGAGACCACAGAGCCATTTACATCTGGAATGATTTTTAATATTAGCACTGTGTTTATGGCAGAGACTCCAGTCGTACGTGGTCACCATTCTTAATTTCTCATCTGTGTAGCTGAGCTAGAGTGTGATTCTTGAGGAACGTTTCCCTCTGTTTCTTGGTTTGGGGCCCTGGTGAATGGCTCTTCTGTTTGACTCAACTTCTTCTGAAGTTGTTTGAGAGAGAAGGCAGGAGAAATGCCAACATAACCGTGGCTACCCTCTTTTGTCCACAGCAGTTCTTGGCAGCTGGTGCCACTGCCCAGAAGCTGTTCTCTGCTTTGGCAGGCACCTGCCAAAATGTCTTTGCCTGGATGCTGCATATCTCTTATGAATAGGGTCCCTCTACTTCTGTCTGATAGAAAACCTCATTGTTAATAATGGGAACTCATCTTCCAGAGCTGGTGGCGTTACCTCTCATCCCATCACACTCGCTAATTAAAACTGCACTGTGTCAAATCTGCAGTGGATATTCAGTGGATTCTGTAACTGTTGCTATCAGTGTTTCTGTGACAGCTCAGGCAACTTCGGTAACACCTGCTTCTCATCTCCAAGGTATTTCATATCTTCACCAAAAATTGAGATCATTAACCGCATTTTCTTACTGAAATTATGACTCATTCCCCAGCATTATTTAGTATCTTTTCTGCACCTGGAACAAGCATGGTTAGAGTTAATAAACAAGTTCATGGTTTACTCTAAAACTCAGCTTAATCTGTGTTTTTTGAAAAGAAAACTTGCCTGAGAGCATCCTAAGAGATGAAGATGGTATTGCTTTATTAAAGCAGAGTTATTTGAATGGTATTTTCTGATGTGAGCCTCTGAATCTGAATTTTTTTAAGCATTCCCATGAGCTGACATAACGAATTGAACAAATGGAACTTTGCAATTTGAACTGCTCACTGCTATATTTAGCAGAACTTACCAGCTTGCAGTGCCATCCTGAAAGGTCAGACTTTTTTACAATATGTGTCGGTACAAAACTGGCTGAAATTTTTAATCATTGAGATATTTTATAGAACTAAAGATGTGATGAGAGGAGGATGACCTAAATATAGCCATTTTCTGCATGTCATGTGCATAGCAGGAACTTGGCTTGGATGTAGCGTGCTCACTAACTCACTTACAGTTTACTATCTTACTTTTACCTGCCCATGGCAGCTATATCCAATAGAAGATAACTGTTGTAGGGCTCTTAATATAAATCATGTACATAGTGTTTTTAATTTCTCTTTACCAAGCGCCTGCATCATCTTTAGTCCAGGTCCAGAAGTAAGGAAAGGGGATCCATTTTGTCAAAAGCAGCTTTGCTTTTATTTAAACCAGGCAAATCTGAACTTGACTACTGGAGGTTTTAACAGTCTAGCAGAGTCAAGAGCTGAAGAATAAAAGGCTGTGGTGTGGTCAAAGCTTAGAGATTGTGAAGGTTTTGCTGTGGAACTTAAGTGTATCACCTGTCTGCTGCTTTGTTTTTTGGTTGTTTTTTTGTTTTAATCCAAAGAAGCCCATTGCTCTTGTTCTCAAAATAACCCATGGATCATGTAACTGTACTCACAGAAATAATTTCTGACCAATCCTTATTGTACACTTTCTCTTTTCATTTTCATTTTATTCAGGAAGCATTTTTTTTTGGCTGCCTAAAAATCAGAACTGTAATAATTCTGTCAACCTGCTCTGTGGTCCTTGAGAGCTTCCTTGGGGAGAAGTGAAATATAAAGCTCAGGATTGAAACACTACAACTGGGATGGGAAGAATGCATATAGGCTAGATTTTATAATGACTTCAGTGAGGTAAGGATAGAACACGAGTAGCCATAATTATCAGTGTAGGTTGGAGGGATTATTGCCAAGAATAGGAGGAATGCTGCTGGGTTCCTCATGTACCGTACGTATTGCTTCACCCTTACCAAAGATTCCACTGTCTGCTCTCAGCTGATTTACAAATGGTTTTCAAAATACATTGATGTGGAGATTCAGTTTGTACTGGTACAGTAAATATTTATTCCAAGTGTGGCTACTCAGTGAAAGACTTGAGAAATAGCACTAAAATAGCTAAGTGTGATGTGAGGGCCTGTCTCCAGATCTTAACAAGGGAGAATATTGAACTGGCATCCCAGCAGAATACTATAGCTCTCAGGATCGTGATCAAAGTATTGCCTCCCTCTGGCTCTGAACAAAAATGTCACTGCAGATCTGAGGAAACTATCAGACAAATTTCTTTTGCCCAAAGACTAACCAAATACCTTCATTTTTAAGAAAACATGAATTGCAGTGGTCTGCAAGGAGATGTCTTCATCTGATAGAAGCGTACTTTCTGTGGAATGAGAACACTAACCAGTTGCAATGATGAACAAAACTGAAGGGTGTGTGATTCTAAAATTACTTGACAAATGTAGCCGTGTTACCCTGCTGGCCTGTGGCAGCAGCAAATAACAGTTGCTACAAGTATATTTTATTCAATCTTCACAGAAAGCAAACAGGACTATTGCAATTATGAAATAAATAGCGTGAAAATAAGAAGCTTGCTCCAGAAGCAGACTTTGCTGGGTGCAGCTGGTGATGGGGTGAAAGAAAAGATGCTATTTGTGATGAGTTATGATGAAGTGCTTGTTTCGCTGCTGTAACATCATCAGTGCATTGCTTTGGTAGGTTCAGGTTGAACACTACAAGTTAGGGAGGATTCTTTAGTGTAGGACTGGATCTCTCCTGGATTTGGACCAGAAAAAAAAAAGGCTTCTTAGTAGCTGGCTGTAAAGCTGGTAGGGGTTTCTTGTTTTCAACATTTATTCAGAACACATTTTTAATCCAGTGCAGTTATCAGCTTCAGTTCTTAGCGTGGAAGTATGAAATGATTGATGTTGCAAGAAAGCATGTGGACTTCTTTTCCAGAAGATGTGTTGCTACACATGCTGGCATGTGTTCTGACACTGAGGGATGAGTTGAAAGCACAGTTGGGCATAAAAAGCAAGGCAGAATATGGAAAAAACCTTTGCATTTGCAAAATGTAGTACTAGAACAGTAAGGAGGCCTGACTTTTTGTCTGAAAAAGTCATGGTAACAGTAAGTGGAACTGTACTTATCATGACTTTATTCTAAAACTGCAGGCTTTGTTTATTTCCTTTAGCTGACAAGTTTCAAGGGATCTAATTTAGGCTTGAATCCAAGGTGGACTGTTAAAAATGAATAGCAAATAGAAAGCACATTTTAAATGTAATGGTCTGTGGAACTCTGCATCTTCCTCACTGTCTCTCTAATATCGAGCTCTGCATCATTGAGAACTGGCACCATTTGGGAGTCAGCTCTGCTTCCACTGGAGCTAAAGATGGACGTCTTCCTTAATGAAAATGAAACTTGATCTTTTCATGAGTATTTCATTTTCATGTTAAGATTGCAGCTTTTTTTCTGTTTCATTCTTCATTAGCTATCAATTTTACCCTGGGCCCAGAAACTACATGAGCTAAAGGAACTGTATATTTGAGCTGATGTTCTAGGAAAAACTTCCTGATTTGTCCAAACAACTTTGAACTGTGTTTCTGGCATGTGCCTCCGTAAATATTTGAAATGAGCTCTTTGTGTGCCAAAGAACTGAAGGATTTCATTTTACTGAAGTGAAGTACGTGAAATGTATTTTAAATAATTTAGGATAAAATAATATATGGAGGTTTATTTAGCTTTATTTTGATGTTTTAAAAGTAAACAACAGGAATGGGGCAGTAAAATCTTTTAATCCAATCTGTATCTGAGGATGAGCCAGCCCACGTACCTTACACCCTCAAATATTGACAGGAATTGAGTTCTGTATGCTTGTCTGCGTTGCTTAGTATGATGGTGGTGGTTGTTTCTTTGTTATCTGGCTCTTCTGTGCACCTTCAACTAGTTTGAAATTCTGTATAATGCATTAGATGGCAGAGTACATACATAAAAAGAGGATTTTTGAGGAGAAAAACCATACATCTTACAGTAAGCTGGGGCTATTTGAAGTACTTGCAGCATGATCTGTGATTTAAATAAGCAAGAAGCACACAGCATTTTTTTTAGTCTCTTATACTAAACAGGCATCTTCACGTGCTTCTTTTCCAGGAAGTAAGGCTGTCTTGTTTTCTGTCAACACTTATGCGTACAGAACTGATCAGATCAAGAAACAGGGAATGCACATTACAGAACCAGTCAGAGCTTCAGGAACTGTGTCCACCTAAAATGTGAGGCAGGAATTATCCCCATCACCTGAGAGATGTCCTACAGAAACAATATAAGATTTCAACTTGCAGCATGTTAGTAACTGGGACCAGTGATTTATATATACAAAGATTTATACTACAAAATATTATGCATGTAGTGAGAAAAGTCTCTGGCAGGTTTGAATTCTGGAAAGCACTGAGTTTTTGAAATGCTGGAGGAAGATCCAAGACTCTCCTGGAATTCTCTGAATTAATTACCTCCTCTTATGTTCCCTACTGCTTTCTGCTAAACCAAAGTACCACTCTTAATTTTTCTCTGCCCTAATCAGGCTGTTGCTACACTGCAGTGCTGAGGACATTAAGGTCTGTAGTACATTGGGATAGAGCTCTCTGTTCCATGTGTCTATCCTTTCCAGCTCTCCAAATTGTCTAGATCCTGAGTACAGCTTGTTACTGAGAAGAGGCAACAGAATTGAAAGCCATCAAATAGCATCCAAAACCATATTTCTGATTTTCAAGTAATGCTTGAAGTATGCACTTCTCTTCCTTCTTCCTAACAGAGTTTTTTTTTGCCAATAATTAATGTTTTAAAGCAGAAAGCAACAGTACCACTTTTCCTCTTCGAACTGTAAAGTATTACCACTTACGCTGAATGCGGTAAGATCTCTCTGGTCCATTGTGTCTTTCGCAGCTTATGTTGCATGGGCAACTTTTGGCTGAAGTCAGGTTCTAATGGAGAAAGGACACAACAGAGTGCAAATGTATGTTTTAGGAATGTTTAGGAATAAATACGTTCTGTAGCAAAGCAAGTAAGCATTTCCTCACAGTTCCAGGAAAGGATATGGTTATGGAAAAATGAATTGCAAATTTATTTCCTGGGTAGGTCATAAGCAAATAAAAAGGCTTATAAGAAAGTAAGAGAGAACTGATTTCAGAAGCAGTCTAGAGATATGCCTACCAGTTGTTTTTGTGAAAGCACAGAACAAATGATGCAGACTCAGGTAGTTCAGGCAGTTGGAATAACCCCTGAATTTTTAAGCGCATATATAATTTTCAATAAACTCCCAAAGTCTTTTGAATTATTCCCATTGCTGGAAAGAAAACATTCTAAGTTAGAGCTTCTAAGAAAATGGTATGCTGCCAGGACTTTGCACGAGAAAATAACTAATCCCAGAATTGGAAGATCTTGTTTAAACAAGTCTAAAAACTGAACAAACTGTGCTCATTCACTTTTTGAATATCCGCCTTATGACCTAAGTAGGCTCTGGTAGCCATATGCTGATAGATGTTATGCAAGTGCTGTATGTGCTCTCATTTGATGACCTGAATGGCTTCAGCTGTGTTTAAGATTTGTCTGAAACTCAAAATAGAGAGAGGATTTGTCTTCTGCTGGCAGAAGTGCTGCACTTGCTATTGTAACAACATTAATCCTGAGCAGAGACTACCCATCAGAGAGCACTTATGAAATTATTTTTCAATGGCACACCTTTAGATACAATAGAGGTTGGAGACTGAGACTGGAGTCTTTGGTATGCAAAACCTTGAGATGAGAGCAGGTGGAATGGCGTGCGAGTTTAAATATTAAAAGAAAGACATACACCTTGATAAGAGTTAAGGTTTCTACACAGAATTGAAAGAGTAGCTGTCAAAACGAAAAGGAAGTCTGTTTTTTTCTTTCACTGTATAGGCTTTCCACATATTAAATGCTCAGAATTCTGCATTTCAAAGTCAGAACATGAGCCATGCTGATCTACTGTAGTACAGCTTTTCTAAATGCCAGAGATGTGCAGAGATCCACGCAGCGAGTGGAAGGGAGAGGAGGGCTCAGTTCTGAAGGGAGTAAGAGATACCTCATTCCTGTATCCTCACTCAAGGCCAGATGAGGTGCAGGAAAGCTTAACTAATGTTGAGCTCTGAACTGTGTAACGAGTCTCTGAATTGTACCTGGGTTTAACAGGTTAAAATTATTTTCCATATCTCTTTATAATTATTTTATTATATGTAGTATAGAAATACTTGTAGCCATCTGAGGGCATTCTGTAAGAAACATGGATTTTATTAAGCACTCAAAGTATTTTTTTGTTTGTTTGTTTTTCAGTTCCTATTTTTCCAGCTCTCAGAATTAGCTTTTTAAATTTAGGCTGTAAGATGACTTTTGGCCATCTTGATCCTGAAGCCAGTCAAAATCTATCCCTTAACTGAGTAAGTAGGCCCATTATGAGATTGAGGAGGAGCTTGAGAGCTACAGATGGCTGGGCTGTTAATGCTCCATAGCTCACAATACTCACAACAGGTTGGGTGGTAATTCAGTGTTGTATTTTTCATGGTGTCACTCTAGTGCTGGTGTGGTGCCTTTGAACCACCTGTTGGGAACAACCTGAGCATCTCTATCATCTTTGAAAAGTCTTGGAGATGAGTCAAAGTCCCTGGTGGCTGGGAAAAGGGAAACATAATTCCCATTTTTAAGAAACAGAAAAAGGAAGACCGAGGGAACTGCAGAATGGTGAGCCTCACCTCTGTGCCTGGGAAGGTCATGGAACAGATCCTCCTGGAAAGCCAGTGTGGCTTCATTAAGAGCAGCTCGTGCCTGACCTGGTCAATCTGGTGACTTTCTACAATGGAGTGATGGCATCAGTGGATGAAGGAAGGGTAGCTGATGTTGTTTACTTGGATTTTTGCCTTCCTGGTGAGCTGTCCCTGCCCTGGGTGGAGAGGTCTGTTGCCACTGCCTGCCCTGGCTCCTCCTGTAACTGTTCCTCTGAGGACACATATGTTAGTGGGGTGTCTGGAAACCCTACGGAGGATTCTGGGGAGCTCCTTAGTGCTGGGACCTGGAGCTGCCTGGACCACAGATGCATGGGGCTCCTGAAGGAAGGCAGCAAGGCTGAGGGTGGCTGTGGGAGCGTCCTCCTGCCTTCATGCAGATGGGGTTGGGAAGCTGCTCCCTTCACTGGCACTGAAGTGGCCAGAAGGGTCTGCAATGGGCAGAAGGTGTTACAAACTGAAAAAGAGTGAGGCCGTGGTCTCAGCTGAATTGTAGTAAGCTACTTTTCTTGCAGGAAATGTAAATGACTAAGTTTCCCATTTAGCTTATATTGAAAAAGCTTTGGAATTTATGAAGATGCTAATAATAACAAATAATTAACATTCTCCACCTTATTTGCGAACTGAAAGGCGTTTCCTTTAAAGCTCTTGTGGCAGCTTCCTTTTCCATGCAGTTAATTACAAGAAATATCTGTATAGTAATTCATCTCAGTACTGTCTGGCTGTGCATGAAAACTCTGTGTAGCATGTTTGAATGTGAGAATATTGGTACTTACTCTAAATGCAGTTTTCAGTTCTTTTTTACACTTTAGCAGGTTTTGGTTCTTTTCAATTACTTCGTTTTTTAATTACAGCTGACAAGAAAGACAGAGCAAAGCTCAAATTGGCAAGAGAAAGTGATTTTTATCTTTGTACATTTGGGGCAAGTTTTAAAAAAAAAAAAAAAACAACACCAGGTGCAGCTTACTTGGAAGCAAAAATAATAAAGTGTTAGGAAATGTTCTTCCCTCAAACGTGATAGTGTAACCCTGCAGAGATTCAGCTATAAGCTGGTTTTAACATAGGCATCATCCAGCCTTTCACAGTCTAATGTTGATAGAGAAATGAGAGGTTTTAAGTTGACTGTTTAAAAAATAAATTGCAGTAGGCAGCTAATGGCAGCAATGAGCTCCTGACAGTCATTAAATACTTCTCTGCAGTGAAACAGAGTATGTCTGAAATGCTTTGCTCCTCATGCTTTCCATTGGTGTATTGACTGCTACATGTTTGTTTAAAAATAGCATTTATTGCTGTAGCTTCACAGAAATTGTGACTAGCAGTATTAGTCAGTAACCTGAAAAAGAAGAGTAAAAGCATACAAAGCTGACACTTTCTCACAGTGCTCTGGAAACATGGAAACAGACATAAGCTACTAAATCTGGATGTGTTAAGAGAAAAACAATTAAGACATATCAGAATACAGTTACAGGTTGCAAAGAAGCAAAAACGAAGCCCAACTAAACATTCAGAAACTATATACTGATCTGAAATGAGCAAGAATCATTTTCTGATCTCTGCTTTACTATTGCGATGTTGCCGAGCAGCACCTATTAATCATGAAATGTAACCTGCCAATGTTATCACTGCCACTGAAGCTGGAAGGCTTTCTAGAAATCTTTCAAATCAGGGAATGACAAACATGATGTTACTATTGCTGCATCTCCTTTGTAACAAGTAACTTCATATGTGGTGAGAACTAGGAAGCTGTTTTCCTTTGTATTTGTTTTCTCTCTGTTTACATGTTTTGCCTGTTGTTTTTTTTTTTTTTTTTTTCTCTCTTCGTGGCCTAAACTTCATTTCTTGGAAATACTCTGCAGTTTAAGAAAGCATCTGCGTACTCTGAAGCCCTTCTCTCCATGGGATTTGCAATGTGATTATGTAAAGATCTCTTTTTTTCCCCCATCTGTTTAATGTCACAAAACCTGTGGGAACACAACATCTTTGAGGCCACATCCCTCTGTTGAATTTGGTGAAAATGGAGTAATGTGTTCCAAAGCTATTAGAGGAGATGAAACAGCATAGAGTAATAATCTTCATTTCCTTAGAAGGAAGGGAAGAGTCTATGTTCTATGTTTCTTTGACAGGAAAACAACATCACTACTAAGTTTTATTGTTAGGTTTATGGTGTCTGAGCTTGTTGCTGATTCCTAAGCAAGCAGCACAGCAACTTCATCTTGAATGTACAGTCAGGATAGATTCTCTCTTACATGGAGGTAAAACACTACACCTGACAATGCAGTCAGAGAGGAAAATCGCTCAGAACAGATGCAAAATCCCAAGTCTTTCTATTAATTGTTTATGATTTTCTCTTAGTATTTACAGATTTTGCTTTCAAACTGACATTTTGTAAGTAATCTTGAGCACTGAGAAATCTTCACACCAAGTTAATGGGTTAGTTGCTGGTGAAAATGGATACATGAAGTTAGCTTAAGAAGAGCCACCAGCATTTCATGAAGTACAATTTCCAGCTGTCACAATACTGGTGTAGTTTGGTGCTATACCCCAGTACTACTGATTTTGTGGTGATGTTTTCCATCAGATTATTGCAGTTTCTTTCTTTTTATCTCTTTATAACTCAGCCTTTGAGTCCTTTTCCAGTTGTTGCTCAAGTTACAGGGAAGTGCTTCACAAAACTAAGTTGATGAAGTCACATGTTAGCTTAAGTTTCTTGTTAAGTTGCGTGTTATAGAAATTTCCTTTTGACCATGAACTAGAAGTGGTGCATAGCTGCTCTGCCTTTGTTAATGGAATAGCAATCTTTGCTTTGCATGGCTGGAAATAATCAGTTGGCACTGGTGCAGGGGTGGAAATGTTTTTGCTAGATAGAATTTTCCTGTTTTTACTAAGGAAAAAAGCATAACGTTTGCCTTTTCACAATGCAAATGAAGATCATCAGTGTAATGACAGTTCTCTCAATGTTTGACAAATTACATGTGTTTCACTTCTTACAATTACAATAAAAGTGTTAGTAGAGCTAATAATGATAAACAATCATTCTCTCCAGACTTTCTGCCAAAAAAAAAAAAATCAACTCTCTAAGCTCAGATATTTTACAGATCCTTCTCCTGGATCTTCCATTTCTTAAACATAATCATTAAAAAAAGGAACAAGAAAAAAAGGACACTTTCTATGCCTTTCATTGTCTGCCTTTGTGCACCTTCGCCTCTTGTGTGTGTTGTGTGATAGATGGCAACTGATGGTCTGATGACCAAGGTGGTTGTGGCAGTTCTTTTTGAAACTTGAATTTTTGTGAACTACTGTGGCTCAGTTCCAGCCATCAGCGATACAAAAGTTCAGTTTAAGAAAAGGCTACATTCTAAGGTGTTTTTCCTTTGAAGAACCCACTAGAGGCATAAAATGCGTTTTAAAATTGATTTTTGTTTCCAGGATCTCTGGACAGAGGACTGATGATAAGTAATTTCAATTTATCATATTTCTTGTACAGAAGGGACTAATCCTTTCCGTTATCCAAGCTGTTCTCTCTGTAATTAAAAAATGAATACTTGATGAATAATAAAAAATGAAACTGAAAAGGCACACTAAAGCCAAAGTAATTCAACTTCATATGTAAGGGAACAGTGGTGCATGAGCCACTGATATAAAAATCTACAGATATTTTGTTTAAAAATGAAACTGCTACTTTTTGTTTGGGGATGACCTGAGCTTTTTGCTTACTTACTTGATCTGTTTGTATTTGCATGGGAGTGTTCTCAGCAGCTTAAAATGCTTTTATATAATAGACCCTTTTCCCCATCAAATGACAGTACTGTTTGTTGTAACCATTTTATTTTTGAAAGATTCAAACATAAAAGCTTTGTCTTTTCTAATGACTAATGCTAGGTGTTGTGCTGATGCTTCTCTTCATGGTTTACAAAATGGAGCTCCCAGCTTTTAGAAGCTTTTGCTCAAAAAGTGTTCAGTCTTTCCTTCAGGACAAATAATGCATTTCTGGGCAGTCAACGTTTTGTGCTGGCTCCATTTTTGTACTTGGCTGTTCTTTGCAATGTGCTCCCAAACTTTTTCTTAACTTCTTGAGTTCTCTGCCCTTAATGAAATCTCTTGATGAGCCCAAGCCTTTATTACATTTTTTAACCGATTAACAAGTGGCTTTTTGCTGGTACAGCTAAATTGCCTTGGCTGCAGTAAATTGGCCTCTTAGTAGCATGATCTAGTAAAGATCACTTACCTCTGCATGCCCTTTCTGTTTTTTACTCATCATCAGCAATCAGTGAGTTTTCTAATTGTTAAGCACATTATGTTGATGTCCAGGCTTTTGTACAGCTGTTGAATGTAAAACAAATGGTCAGTTGCTATTTTTTTTTTTTGCTGCAGAAATGTTCAGGTGCTGCAGTGAGTGATGTACCTGAGCAAGTGCAGCCAGGTTCTCTTTAGTCAGTTCTTGTAAACAATTGGGAATCAGTTGCACTTCTTGAATCTTTTGGTGGATAACACGTGGTGTCTTGTCTGCACTGGATGCACCATGTGCTGCTTTTGTTAGGCTCTGACTTGAAATATGTAGGATCTTCCATCTAAGGTGTCTTTTTTTTCTGTTTGAAGTATTTTAAATCTTACTTTGTCTCCATTCCAACCCAAATTGTTTTATGACTGTGATATGATTACAAGAAGTACAGTATCATTATTTTTGCTTACAATTTTTTTTATCTTGTTCAAGAGTACCTCCTCACCCCAAATTAAAAACAAAAATCCAACCTTAAACTTGTTTTTGGCTCTTCAATGGAGGACATGTTGGCTCTCAAACTATGAGGCTTGACGAATGGCCTACTTGATCTAAGATTAGTCACAAAATTGAATTTCAACCTTACATTTTTTATATTTTGTTATATTTTGTTGGGAAACATTCAAGAACCCATGTTGTCATCAACTTTATCAGTGCAGTCCTGGTTAATTAATGCATTGTCATGCAGTGGAAAATAGCTTGGGAGTGCTTCAGAACAACAGCTGCTTCTGAATCTACTGTTAGAAAGTGAGGACCAGTAAGAAGGTGACCTTTGCCTGCAGCTGTGGAGAGAAGCCTGCTGAAATCTCCTGCAGGTGTTTTCTAAAGCATGCTGTTTTATTTCTTGTCCATTCTTCTCCTCTGAGTTTTCCAGTTATAAAAAGAGGTGTATGTGTAAGACTTATCATGGAGAGTGGGAGGAAAAAGACTTAAAATGAGAGAGAGACTTGAAATTTCTGTGTTCATTTTAGATAACTTGGGGAAATAAAAGTCCTGATGTGATCTAGCTGTCTTGAATAGCTTTTCATATCTAGTACTGAGTTGCAATGGATGCTGATGGATTGATCAGAACTCCCTGATTCACAAAGTGCAGAGTGAAGGGTCCGTAATGTGTGCTAAACTGCAAAAGCTAACAATTGTTTCTAGTGTGTTTGCTGCTAGGACGCATGACTTTTGCTTCTTGCTTTAAATGGAATCACAAACAAGTGGATGGGTTCTCTATTGTACATGCTTGGCATCTGGGAAATGATGTGGCTTTAGAACTGTACTGATGCCTGTGACTACATCCTAGAGAGGAAGATGGAGTATGTTTAGCTCGCTGTTTAGCAGGAACATGAAACTTTGTCTGAGTGAAAAATGTTGATGATTTTATCGATAGGGCTCAGTAAACTGAAAAGCATATGCTGTCATCCATTATATGTTAGAAATTCTTGTGTTGCCTTAATTAGTTGAAAACTGCAGCATGCTTGCTTGTATTTCATTTCCTTGAGGCTTTTTCAAGTAATTTTAGATTTTCAGTGATTTCCCTTTGTACATGGCAATTGAGAGAATTTTAAAATGATTCAGTATTTTCATTTTTTTGAATAGGTTCAATATTGATTTTTATGTTAAAGAACTGACCTGAAATTACTGAGGGAATATCATACGAAGATAGTCTTTCAAAGCAATTTATCATATGTTCACAGTTTGCCTTGAGAGAACAAGGTCAATGAAACAAAAAGCCACGGCAAAGTCCCAAGCAATCCATTCAACTGCACTGTCAGTCTTTCAGTCTTTGCGACATGACACTTTAAATCAATGGGCTCAAAGAGGGATTAAACAAATTAAGGATGTATTTCCTAACCAGTATCCTGAGCTCTGGAAATAGATTTGTTTTCTATTTCTGTCTGTGAATGGTCCTGCATGCAGAGAAACTGCATGCTGCCTCTTGGATGTTGCCCTGCCAAAAGTGCAGCATCTGACGCACCTGACCTTTGCCAGAATACTGACTTGTTACGAGCATTTTTCAAGCTATGTTCAGAAGGTGCAACTTGGTTTTAGGAAAAAGTGGTACTTTATTCTGCCTAACTTGCACCAGCATAGGCACTGAAGGTAAAAGACCACCTAGTATTTTGCCCTTCCACCCCGCCCCCCCCCCCCCCCCCAAAAAAAAAGAGAATTATTACAATTTTAAGTACATAATTAAACAAAAGTAAGAAAAAGCTAAGCCATCTATTTTAGTGTATTGTGAATTCCTGAATTAATAAAATTAGGAAAATGTCATTTTAGGTTCTTGATAGCTTGTTAAAGCTACATTTTTCTACATACAGAAATTCCCATTTATGGTTTGAAAGAAAAGGGCTTACTCATGTTTGCGTGCGAGAACTATAACAGAGTAGACATATAAACCAAATCTTTACTTGGCATGGCAGTTGCCATTTTAATAATCCTCTTTTCAATGTGAGGCTTACCGTACTTCCTCACTGAAGAAAACACCTACAGGTGCTGGATTTGACTGAAGGGCTCTGGTGCTTTTTCTAGAACCATTTACCTCACATTATCTCTAGAAAGAGCTGTAGCCCACTTGGCATGAGCTCTCTCCTTCTCTCATTGCAGCTGTTCAATTTTGTGTAAATAATTAAATACTCATTTGAAAAGGTATTGGCACTCAGGGAGTGCCCCTGCCTGCTGAGTGGCCTAACACCAATGCTATAGATCGGTTTTATGCACTCTGTTTGTTCCAATGAATATTTCAGTGTTTTATGTAAAATTGAACAGCTAGAAGGGGATTCACTTCAGAGATCTGTTGCAGTGTAGTAAAAATAAATAAATAATAAAGAATCCTTCCTGTCATGTAAGAGAAGCAGAAAGTAGTTCAGCATAGAGATGTTAGATACAGGGTGTTTCTGAGCAAGAGTCATTTCCCCATACCTACATCGTGATTGCAGTGAACTCGTGTGGGGGAAAGGACTGTGGTTCCATGCCGCTCGGGTACCCTAATGCTGCACTGTTTTCTCCCTTAATATAGACAACAGCCCAGATCCCAGAAACTGTGATTGTCTGTTTTCCCACTTCTCTGTTCTTCACTTTGCGTATCTGATAATGATTTGTACTTATAACGCTGTACAAAAATTTGATGAGGCTTAATCTCATCACTTTGACACAAGTGGAAGCAAAGCTGTGTATCAGAGTGCTGCAGCAGTACTGCAGGTGGAATCCTCTTGATTAAAAATAATCCATGTTTCAGTATCCATAGAGTCTATTTGTATTCTAGCACGCAAGCTTAAAGATTGTAGTCCTGCAGGTGAGACCTCCCTGTTCTTTCTATGCTGGCTTGTTAAATGCTTGTCTTTTGCACTTTTGTCCAGTGGAATTTAACTCGCTACATTTCATATTGTCTGGAGAAATCGGAAGAAAAAAAGTGTATTCCTTTTCTGAAATGGTCTGTTCAACTGGAGGTGAGAAAGTCTGAACATCTCAAGTGCTGAGCTTGGCAAAGTTACTGTAGAACATCGTACTGTAAATTGTGTTAAAAAGGGCTTGTCAGCTTGTTATGTCCACAAGTCCCTGTGTACCTATCTCAGAGGCAGATTGTTTTCCATTCCTTCAGACTTGGAGCTCTTTCCACCTGGACATACTGGGTGTAAAAACCTAACAATGATGTCCCTTTCCTCTGTGCATGGGATAGATAAAGCACCTTCTAAAGCAATTGCTTGAAACAGTTTGTGTAGTTTTGTCCCTTGAATGTAATAAAGTGCAGAATCACGATGAGAAATTTCTAACATGCATATCAGTACCTCAGTTCAATGATGTCGTGTTAAAAGCAATTAGGCCAAAATTTTTATTTAAAAATTTCTTTGGATTCCATTTGCAAGCTTAAGGCCTGTACATGTGTTGGACACACATGTTTTACCTCTAATCAAGGAAAACTGTTATTCAACTTAGAATTGTTCATAAATAATTTAGGTTCAAGCCAATTAGACTAATTTCCTGGGTGTATTCTTGTCATTTATTGCTGTGTTCTTTAATTGAGCCAAGTCATATGAGAGTAAACACCAGACTTCTGTATCTCCCATATAATAAATTTTGCATGCCTTGTATATAAAAATTGGTAGACAGAGTAGTGTTTGAGTATGCTGAGCAGTGTGAAGAGGTAATACTGAAAAGTATGACATTATTTTTAATTGTAATGTTTGTAAGTGTTGAGGGAGAACAATGATCATTGATACCATAGGCTTTTTGCTCTGTGTGATGCTGGAATATTGTTTAGCATGGTTAACTATTTAGCAATAGCCATTCATCTCTATTTACTTACATTAGGTATCCGAGCACTTGTCTACAGTTTTTAAATGCAAAGAGCCAAGTTAGCTCTTAAAGCTAGAAATGCTTTGATCTATTGGAAAACAAAGTTGGCTTCAGAGGGAGAGTTTGCGAGTGAGGCCTGGGAAACCTGTTCAGAATAGCTGGCTGCAGCAGTTAATGCTTCAAAGTCTAGAAAACTGAGGCAAAATGTTCTCTGTTCAACAGATCTTTCTGTGTATTAACAGCCAATTTAGTTGAATCTGCTGTGCTCTACTCAAAGTGTTAGCTAGAGGAGCAGACAGCACATGTGTTTCAGGGAACAGAAAGAAACTCTTCTTTTAAAGTCTTTTTCATCTCCTTTGAACATTTTCCCATGGGCTTAGGTTTGAAACTAACTGGGTGCAGCTTTCTCTCAATGTGTTCTTGGGTAATTTTAATGTAATATGATGACTGGGCCTAGATTCACTAGGCATAGCCCATGGAAGCCTGTCGTAATACAGCCCCATTTCACTGATGCAAGTTATTGTTCATCTCATTCTTAAGTAATTGAAGAGTTTGATCATTCTGCCCGCTATCAAATAAGATATATACAGTAGTGGCAGCCGCAGAATAAATTATTTCAAAATAGGCTCCCAATACTACTTAAGTGCTGGAATTTTTTTATAATCAATAGATCTAATTATTTATGGTGTTAAATATCAACATTCGAAAGGCTTCTAGAAGGGAAAAGACCACTGAGATCATCTTTCCAGCCATCAACCCGTCCCCAGCATTCCCACTAACCATGTCCCTCAGTGCCACATCTCCATGTTTATAGAGCACTTCCAGGGGTGGCGACTCCATCGCCTCCATGGGCAGCCTGTGCCAGTGTCTCACTGCTCTTTCAGAAGAGACATTTTTTCCTAGTACTCAACCTGGACCTTTGAACTGCTTCTGAAAGTAATAATACCGAGTCCCTGTACGCTTATTTCTCAGTTGAGGTGCAAGATTTATATATTCTTCTGTGAAGTGTTTAAGCGTAACAATTTTGAGGATATTATTGCTATTACTGTGAGGTTTTATACTCATTTGAATGCACTTTTCCTTACTGCTTTTTTATGATATTGAGTAACATCACGACGTAGCTGTATACAACAAAAATAAGACACTGTTCTGTATTTCTTTCTATATTTTAAATTCTAATACATGAGCTTGAACTGCATTAAACTTCTGTTCTCTGTGTTCTGTATGTCAGTAGAGGCTATAGTCTTATTAACGTTTAAACTAGGAACTTGTGTTAGGATCAATTTCACTGAGCCCAAAACAAAGAGATCTGGCTCAGCAAATTAAGAGTTTCTTGAGCAGAGATGTGGTTAAATGCCAGTTCTTTCCCCCAGTGTTCAGACTTGAAATGACTTCTTCAGGGATTCAGTAAATCAGCAGTTTATCACTTGCTGCATCTCTACCTTAAAAATAAGGTCCCAAAAATAGCACAGAATGCTAGTGGAGAAATCTGGGTCCAAACATATGGTCTGGTCCTCTTTGCGAATGATCCTTTTGGTCTTCTAAAAAAGAATGTATGCATCTGTTGTTCAGTAAGTTTTTATCCTGGTTTCTATGGTTTGAAAAATAATCAACACACAGTTCAGGCTGCCAAATGGGTATAAATTAAACGGAGTTGTTCAGTGTTCTTCACTGAGAATAAAATTTAAATTACAATTACAATATGTAGACTAACAGCAGTTGTCCTTTTTCCTAGACTGTACTTCAGACGTGGTGAAAATCTTTGCCTGATGCTATACTGCAGTGCACTCCATTCAAATGAAAAGCATCTGTAATTAGTATGGTTACTTTCTTATATAAAATGTTACCAGCTACTGGAGAAGTTTTAGTATTTATTACTTTGCACTTCACGCATTTTAGTGAGAATTTAATGGAAAAAAGATTTAACGGTTTGTAGATAATCAGGCATGTCTTACCACTTCTTAATGAACTATACAATAGGCCTGCACATACTCTACGTATTTAAGGCTTTTCGCAACTAAAAGCATCTTTGGTAGATATTATATATATATATATATATATATTGCATGTGTATATAACAATGAATTATTATATTTACATAAATAACTATAAAACGATATTACTTTCTGAGACCTGTTTTTTAATGAAAGCATTATTTTATATTTACTATTGGTAACAGTTTGCAGTGACTTTCTGGCTCATATGAAAGGTCAGAAACATGTCATGAACCTTTCGTGCATTAGCGTTCATGCTTCTATTCCAAAATGGCTTCAGCTCTCACACAGAATCCTAAGTGTTAGTATCAAAACGATTTTCTCCCATCCCCTCCATCCCCTCCATAACTGTTTCCATCAAGGAGCTGTAGCTGTTACTAGTTCTTAACAGAAGATCTGGGCTGAAGGTGCTGATTGTTTGAATGCTGAACTCTTCTTCCTTTCATCTTCATGGAATGAGACCAAGCGTGATTCCTATACTTTACCAGACTTTTGGGGACTTCAGCTGTACATCTTCTGTTAGTTTTCTCTGGAAAAGGACTTCATGTGTTGGGCAGAGTAGTAAATAGCCTGTGAAAAGAATGAAGCAGAAGAGCAAAAAATATAATAGATAATTAGAAAGCAAACGGAATTTTCAGCTGTTAATTCCTCTCATGTAGAGACTGTGCTACATGTTATGAAAGGTGAGAATGGCCCAAAGGCTTAGTTTGACGCTCCCGTTAGCAGAATCTCAAAACTTTGATTCAACAGGGAAACCAGGCCTTGAAGATAGGAAAGAATGAGGCAAGAGAAGAGGGAAAATCCCTTTGATAGTCTCCAGTTCCCCGTAGCGTCCTGGTATCAGTCCGTACCAATGTACTGTGCTATTTCTTCCTCTTTCTGTCAGCTCCTGTGAAGCCATGGGGGACTCTCTGGGAAGGTCTGACTGTGAATTTCTGTTGCACTGTTCCAGTTTAGGTACTTGCTTTCTATTAAAAGGAACTTTGATAAGAAATTTGATGGTTTTGTTTTTGCATTTGGTCTTTTCTTATTTTATTAGTTGCATGTGAATAAATGCTGACTGACAATGCCCGTGTTCTTCATATCATCTCACAGCTAATAGCACGCAAAGAATGTTGTCTTAGGGCTTTAAAGCATGAGAGAATTCTTCTTGCATCTCCCTAGAGCTGAGTGTTTCTGCCAGGAATTTTTTCTGCTTTTGCCTCAATAGGATCCTGTCCCTCCCAAAGTGCTGCTGATCAGAAATTGGATTTGGGGCTGTTTTTCACAAGTGCGCTGTCGCCCTAACTAACCATTATAGGGAGAAAGCGATTCCAAATTGCTTCTGCTGCTGGAAATGATTGGACAGAAGAAAGGGTGAAATTAGTGGGTACAACCATTGACTCACCACACTTTACCTTGTATATTCAAAGTATGAAAAATCAGTGGGTGATTAAATTTGAAAAAGAGCTGATGGTGCCAGTGGCTTTTGGATGGAAAATTGAACACTGAAAACATGTGAAGTAAAATTGTTTCACAAGCTCTAATCAGTTATTAACACCTTCTGCTAACTACTCTTCTAAACTCCATGCTTCCAGTGTAGGAGTCCGCTTGGCATCGAAGCCAATGAAAGACTGTGTATTTAATTTCGTGTTACCATGGCTTTGTGTTTTTTGTTGTTGTTTCTCATGTGTATGTGCAAATACTATAGGTCATAGTCTAAGTGGAAGTAAAAATGTTTTTTTCCTTGTAAATATACTCATTACTACAAAGGAAGATTAATAAATTTAGTATTTAGATAATATTGATTCCTCCCTTTCTAAACAGGAAAAGCAAAGGATTAAAGCACTGGTACTTGTTTCCCTCCCTCTGTTATTTGCCTTCTAGTACCACAGCAGATGTCGGAATATGCAGCGTTATGTAAGTTTTCGTTAATACTTCAGGCTGATCCTCAGGATGTATATTTTAAGAAGCAATCCTTGATTAATCTGTGAGAGGTGATTTTTAAAAAACCTTTAGTAGAGACTGAATTTGAAAGGGAGGCAGCTGGCACTGAGATTGTGTTGTATTTGGAGGGGAGCTGTGGTTGTCTGCCAGATGGCAAAGCTGCGTGCAATTTTGGGTATATTTGTTTTTGTGTTGTGGGACGGTATTTTTCTTTGCTTTTTAACACTTATTTAGTTTGATTCAGATTTGGTATTACTTACCTCTCCTTAAAATGGGCCTCTGAGCTTTTTAATTCTCCTCTAGCCGCAGGCAGGGGTTTGCTATTGGCAATCTTTGGGTTGGGAGTCAAAATAAACACAGATTGTCATATTACTGTGAAGATACTCTGGCAGGATTAAAGATTCCAGTGGAACTGATTTTTCCACCAGGGCAAGTGGGATAAAAATTTTGATCTGAAGCTCATGAAAAGCTTTTTTTTTTTTTTTTTTTATGTGATGAAAAGTGTCAAGTGCAAAGGAGGTTCTGTCAATTTACAGTATGACCTCCATTATGGCTATACAGTATCAAAGCTTGTTTTCCTCAGGTATCAAAAATGTTTTTTTCTCATTTCTTGGTCTTCAGGCAGTAGAATATATTTTATCATCTTCAATAACAAGTGAAAAAAAAAAAAAGCCCCACGTATACTAGTGATGCCTGTTGTACTTTGTACTTTGCTTTTGTGCCGAATAAAAGCTTTAAAAGCATTCAAGATGTAATTAGCAATTGTGTGGCTCAAACTCTAAGGGATTTGGAGCCTCTTGAGTTAACAGCATTAAAAACTAGTTTTACCATCTGTAGGGTTTTAAATGTTCTAAGTAGTTATTTAAGTTATTTAGAAGTTATTAGTAGCATTTATTTCAAGTAATTTCTATTTTCTGTGACTCTGGTTTTCCTGTTACTTTGTGTAGTATTTAGTGAAGTTTGTTTCCTATGATGCATGTCTAAGCTTTTACCTACTAAATATATTGGTGAGCGACACTGTATCTCTCTCCAACATTGAATTGCAGAAGATGAAAGAAAAATGAATTAAAATAGGTAATTACTTAATTATACTCCTTCGATCGCTGTTTGACAGTAATACGTTATCTGTTCTTGACATACAGTTCACTGATGTCTTATAACAAAGGAATTATTTGTATGAAAAATCAGTTAATTGCATTTTTGTTCCATCACACAGCTGTGTGAAGTACACACACATAAAAGGTGCTAGCGTGCAAGTTCATTAGCTGAAGGGTTGTTGACTGAACTCATTCTTAGCTCTCAATATGAAGGTGATAAATATCGAGAGTTAGAGGTGTCTTTCCTGCTGTTACTCACATAAGTGACTTTTCCCCCTGCTTTTAAGTGCTTTTTTCTTCTATAACAATGTAGTTCTGTAACAGCCAATAATTTTTCATGTATAATCCTCAGTTTTTACAATATTTTATTTGACCACTTATTTACAAATCAGATGCAATAAGTTTAAAGCTAGAATATAAGTGTTTTACTTGTTCTTTGAATGGATCAATGACTCATTTTTCAAAGACAGTCTTCTCTAAAGCTCGGTATTTGCTTCAATCTTAACAAATTTCCTTAATGTATTTTTCCTTGATTTTCAAAGTATTCTGATGTCTCTTCTGCATTTGGAGGAGTTCAGAAGCTTTTCTTTTTGTTCCTAAGGATAAAAGCCTTCATTATTTATACAAGCAGTTAGCACAGTTTGTCAACAATAGGTTGTAAGTGGACACAGGTGTCTGTTTACAAGTTGGTATCTTCTTTATTGTCATTCAAGAGACAAATTGAATTATTGCTTCAACTATATTCTTCCTGTTTTAACATATGGAAAAACAACATTATCTGTGAACTTCAAGCTCCATTAAACAATAAGAATCTCTTCTAGACAAGCTCCTAGTTTGCAAATTTTTACTGCTGCTAATAATTGGCAACTAGTTCTGGTTTCTAACTTGCTATTGTTAACATGTCATTCTAACCAACTGACAAATGCCTTTTAAACTTCCTTGGCCTGCTGAGCATTCTGTATGTCATCTGTCCACTTGGCACGTGCCAGTGCACGAAACAAGGTACAGAAGTACAGACTCCAAGAAACAAATATGGCAGCGGGAAGTACCTAAATGCATGGCCTCAGAAAAGAAATTTTAGGTGATAGATAGTAAGTGGAGTGGAAGAACTACCTTCTCCAGTTCTCTGTGCCTGGTGCCTAGAGATTGCTAGGGGGTTCTGATAGGAGGAGTTCCTCACCTCTGGCACCAGATGGGGCTCAACGTCACTCCTAGCAACCTGCATGGTTATTTACAGGTACCAATTAGAAGGATTGCTTAATGAGTTTCAGGTGAGCTGCATAGGCCATGGTCACACCCAGAGCAGCAAGCACTCCAGTAACCCAGTCTGATGATAAAGGAGCAGTTTTATTTCTGACTATGAAGGTGCCTTTGCTATGAATTAAGAAAATGGGCATATGGAAGGAAACAAGTTAAAATTGGAGGTCAGTTCTAAAGCTCTTTTAATAGTTGGGTCAGAACTGTGTGTGCTGTGATGCTATAGATCCTCATATGGAGAACATCTACTAAATATCTAAGTATGAATGTGACCCTGCAGCTTTTGCCCTTTCCGCTCTTCTTATGTATTTTATAGCCTTTATTTTTAAACCTTGACTACGAAACAGAAATAAACTCAAACATTCAGTGTTACCATTTATATTGGGTAGTGAAACATGAAAATGCTTGGTCTTTTTCATGGAGACTGTCCGTTGAGGTGGAATTAATAATTTTCTAGTCTCTAAGCTTCAGTCTTTCCAACCCAACAGGATGATTTTTGAGTACAACTACAGCGTACTTGATTTAACTAGAGAGTAGGTATGAGCTGTTCTTGAGATATCTGTTGCAAATTGAAGAGTAGTGCTGTGAATTTGTGTGATGTGGGCTATGAATTTACCTTGATTAATTATGATGTTCTGGAAGTAGATGAGAAAATGTTACTTTTTTTTTTTCCCCTTACTAATTGCATGGAAGCAAGAAAAAAGACATTCTTATGTTGTTCAACAAAGGGAAGAAAACTTGTCTTTTAGAATTTGTTTTCTTCCCATTTGCAGACTTGATCTAATGGAAGATCAAGGCTTTTGTATCTTTCTCTCAGAGCCTCCATTATATTCAATCTTGGTGTGGGTGGTTTTTTTTTTTTTTTTTTTTTTTTTTTTTTTTTGGTGCGATTGTGTCTGGCTTCTCATATCTTTGTTTGTAGGCTGCTAATTTTATTCAAAGTTAGCTTTAAAAATTTGCTTACTTAACTTTGGAAGTAATGCTTACATTTTGAAAAGCCACTGCTTTTTAGTTAGGAAGTCTGTGATAATCCTAATACAGATATTTAAAAACAGAAATTGTCCTTAGGCAGAAAACATGTTTTTTTGGGCTTTTGTGACTTGAGTTGGGGTACTTTTTCTGCAGTATTGCTCCTATTTTCATGTAACTGATGAATGCAATGGAGACAACTCTGTACTTAAAAGCAGTGATGTTATCTCCATATGAAATAAACTAATACATTTTTCTATTGCTGAAGAAAAATAGCAGCATTTCTTCTTGGCAATAGAGATGGTCTTTTTGTTTTGTTTTGTTGGTCTTTTTTATTGTAGTAAGCAAGATGTCCATATGATTGGCTTTCTTAGACCATTTGCTTACCTTTTCAGACTTTCATATATATTTAGACTCCTTTCTGAGATGTATGTAAGAGCTTTTGTATAGATACATCCTAAGTCTTGTGATGTGTCTGTAGCATTCTCCCTTTCAAATGAAGAAGTTGAACAAATTGATTTACTTTACATTTTTAAGTTTAAAATGCTTTCTTGTGTGCAACTACAGTAGGTACTCTGGCTATCCCTTAGAGCAGATACACAACTCTGCTGTTCAGTCTGTTCAGGTATGATAATGAGGGAGTTCAGCCTAGACCTAGTTCACTGAATATCCCACTTGCTCCTGATCTTATGCTGTATATTCAAGGAATAGCACATCTGAAAGGGCATGGTTCACGCATGTGACAAGGCAGTATGTAGGAGGCCTTGGAGGGCAGCATTATTGCAAAACCAGCATGGTCCTCAGCTTGTGTTATTTCACGTAGAGCAATGCAGGTGCATGTAAATACTTACACATCCTGATAGTTTCCTTGTGGAGATTGAGAGACTTACTGTGCAATAACAGACATCTTACCACAGCATTGTTATGGAAATTGAGTTTTCCCACTCTTGTATTGTTGGAAGTGTGAACCTGGAATAAACAATACTGAGGGTTAAAAGGTGTCCAGACTTTTGCTTAGTTGTTTTGTGGAAGAAATATGAATGGTACAATAATGTGTAAAAGAACATAGCAAGGTCTGTTACAGCTGTGAGCAGATAAACAGCATTGTTTAATGGCTTGGTCCTTCAACTATGAACTACAAACTATCAGTCTTGCCCCTGAGTTGTTGTGTACCCAGTATCTTTATCTGTTTCTAAACAAGTAACAATATATTCCGCACTGGATCCCGACATTAAACAAGCATATCTAGAGGCTGATGCCATGTGGGTATGCTAGAAGAATTCTACACTATTTTTCTATATAAAACTGTACATCCCAGAAGACTGCTGAACAAGAGTCGTAGTTTGTTCACTTCCAAGTTATATCCTTAAATGATTTAAACCTGTTGTGTGAATTTTCGGATAAAATAAAACAAATGGTTCAGAAAAGCAGCCAGGAGAGGGCCAGCAACTCGGCCATTATTCACGGTGTGCACTACTATGTGAACTGTGTGAATCAAATTCTGCCTGTTTTTCTTTGTTTTGAGAATGCTGAGGTCCTACCGTTGTGTGATAAAGAAAAACTGCCACCACAAACAACTTGCTGCTGCTTTCTGTGCAGGTGACCTTCCCTGCTTAGTCTTATTTATCTTTTTAAAAAGAAGACTAAGTATTCCAGTAGCATTTCCTGAGGAAAATCAAGCTATTTAGTAGTTACTAAGTACAGATCAGCTGCTGTCACTCAAGGTTAATTCTCATGCTGATGTCCTCTGTGGATAAGGTTGTTTTTGCTGCATTGGCAAGCTGAATCTGACTATTATCAACAGCTGAATAAATGAGGCATAGAAGTGAATGCTAAATACTTGCAAATCAAACTAATGCATAAAATCACAAGTGAAAAGCTATCTTAAAATTTACCTTCTTTTTTTTCTGTGTAATAAATATGGCTTGAGTCTTATCTCGTGCTCATGCCAATATTGGATAGGGTGTATTTTCAGTTTTGAAATTGCTATAGGATGCTTTCGTAATCCTCATGTTACACATGGTTCATGTAAAACAAGTAAAAGAAAGCACGTAGGGTAATTGGCCCATGGATGGCAGTGATGGCTACAGGTGTATCCGTGAAGAAAATAACTAGCTGTCACCTTAAAATCAGATGACTTTTCCCTTCCAGCAGTTTTAGCCATTTTTGCAGTGAATTTTAAGGCATATGGATGAGAACCTTCAGATTCTGCTTATTTATCTCTACTAGGGGAATTTTTAAACAACACAGAATATGTAACACTGATAATGTTGAAAATAATAACCTTTATTAAAGCCTCAACAGGATGGTATTTTACGTTTAGGAAATTAAAAATTTAAAAATAAAATCATCACAGATCTTGGCATAGCTATCTTTTTTTATACCTCAGCAAGTGTTTTCATGTTTTGATCATTCCTGACAGGAGCGTCTTTGCTTTGCTGTTACTGGTGGAAACAAAAGTGGTTGTTGAGAGATAAGATCATCCTGTTAATTATTAGTCTATAATTTGATATGTCACTTTGATGAAGGTATTCTGTTGGTCTCTGACATATCAAGCAGTTGAAATTGCAAATAACTTACAGATAATTAAGGTTTTTTGCCTAATTCATTAGAATGATTAAAACTTAGATGATTGTTTAATTACTATTTTGTGTTTAAAAGACAGAAAGATGGCCTACAGTCTGGTTCTTACAGAAATACAGCTTAATGGACTTTATTAGATACATGGAGTCCTTTTTTCCTCCTGACTTCACGTAAGATTGGAAGAAAGGCTCTATGCTTTTTGAGGGATTGCTGCGGGGATTGCTACCAATGGCATTTAGGCTGTAACAGAATGTGCATGCAGTGATGACAGAAGGAAATGCAAGGGAAGGTAGAATTAGGGTTCTCATTTTGGTGAGGAAACCTGGATGTATGAACGTTGCCTGACTTTTGGTAACGGTAAAATACGTAGTGAAACAACACAGCACTATTGGAAGTGACAGCTTATTCTCCTGCGGGGCCTGAAAGTAGCATTTACCATCAAATATGATGCCCCCAATTTTCTTTATTTAAAATAAGTTTCAGAACATTTGTTCCTCAAATCTGGGAAACCAGCTCTATTTCCAGTGTGTGAAGGAGAGTAAAAAATCTGGATTTCATTGGAGCAGAAATGAATGCAATGCTGACAGCTATCTCTTCTATTGGAGAGCTTCCAGTTCAGATGTTTCCACTTATCTAATTCAGTAGTGTGTTTTGGTAAGAGCAAAGATCAGTCTGATCCTACACAAGGGGGAAAATTCCTTCTGTCTTTGCCAGCCAGCTCAGCACTTAAAGTGCTGCTGTTGTGTAACATGTAAGTGGAACTTAATGATTAGGCAGACACGTTTTGAATGGCATCCATGTAAAGAGTTCTGCAGGCTGTGTAACCAGAATTTTAAGTTGTGTGTCTCACACTGACATTCTTAGGGAAGCTACTCAGCTATGACTTCTAATCTAATTATGCTTGAAAATTTGAAAAAAAAAAAAAAAAAAAAGTCTCATTAGATTTTATTTCTTGAAGAACATGCCCAATTCACGTAGCTTAAGCTGTGTTGGGTTTGGTTTATAGCTGATGCTCTGCAGCAGTGTATTTATTTAGGAAGTTGTTTCGTATGCTCAAAAGCTTGTTATTTACTCTAACATTATCCTCCAGGAGGAAATATTTTCCTGATTTGTGCTAAAATATGTCATTGATGCTTCCTCTGTATTTGAAGCAACAAAAAGTTTAAGTCGTACAGTTTTGACTCATGTTACTTAGCACACAACAGTGTTTTCTACTCAGTATGGAAGTGCTTTCTCAGACTGTTCCTGTTCCCAGTTAGGCACAGAGCTGGGCTCCCAGTGCTTCTCATGGCACAAAGGGACGTGGTTTAGCACAGGGATGCAGGAGGTCAGGCTGCTGTTTGGACTTGATGATCCTGAAGTTCTTTTTCCAACCCAGATTGCTCTGTGACTTTGTGAATGCTCTGCAAATATTTTCAAATGAAATAAGAAATATGTGAAATTACAGTTACATGCACGCATGGTTGAGAGTTCGACAGTGATCTACACTTTGCTGCATTTTTGGAGATAGTTTTGTGTGTGAGGCTTTCCTTTCAGGGGAAGAAAGAGTCGCTAAGTAGAAGGAAGTTAGTTTGTGTTCGATTTGACTTTGTTATGAAACTTGCATGAGTTGAGCAATCTCAAGAGACGAGACCTTGAAGCATTCACTAATGCTTGAATGCTATGAGATCGTGCAGGTTTTTTTCTCCACTTGACAAGAGGTTTCTCTTACGTCCTGTGACGTTTTATTTGCCCCGTGGCATTATAGTGAAGCTACACTTGTAGTAGCATATTGGTTATTTGTATGTGTAACATAAATGTGTATGCATATATCTACTATTAAGCACAGATAAATGGAACAATAAATCAGCATGCTTGTAGAACTAAGTGACAAGGCTTGTTTTTGCTTTATTATTAATCAAGTAGTGTATTGTAGAGGTAATATCTATATGCTAGCAAGCTCAGCAGTGAAGTGCATGAGAGTTGTTACCATATCTTCTTTCGGGCAAAATTCATGACTTGCCCCTTACACTAGGTTTGCTGTATTGAGGGAAATAATTAAATTGTATCAACGCAAATAATTTGAAACAAACGAGTTCTTTAAAGTCCCAGATACAGCTGAGGCACTACTCCAAAGCCCATTTCTTTCTTTCTGAAACTAATGAGGAGTTTGTGCCATTCTGAAATTGCAGCACATAATGGACAATTATTGTTTGCAAGTTTAGTTTGAGGTATTTCTGAATATATTTTCAATTATCAGAAGAACAAGTCTATTTTTTGTGCACATATATTTTCAAATATATCACAGTCTAAAAGTAGTAGTGTATAATAAGCGTATCTGGCCTTCGACTTATTAATGATGCCTTAGCTTGTGGAAGAGTTACAGTGGTTCATTTAATTCTGAGATGCTTCAGGTAATTAACTGCCGAGGTTAAAACATACTGCTTTTGGGAAGGTGCTGTATGTACTTGTGAATTTTTTGTTTGTTTTGGATTTGGCTTTTTGATGACTTCTTGTTTTTCTTCTTCCAATTCTTTTGAAACACAGCAGAAAATCAGAGGCAAAGCCTTAGGTTTTTTGGTTTGTTTTTTTTTTTTTTTTTTTTTTTTAATTGGATGAGCTGAATCAGCAGTAGAAAGTAGAGGAAAAGTTTCATTTGACTTAACACGAGGGTCCTTCTGTAGGATGGGAAGGAACTTAGAGTCTCTCGTGTATTTGACATGAGCAGATGATGTGTCCTAAGGACTTCTAGTGTGAGAACTGGATGGAATCAAGCAATAGTATAAAAGATATCAAAGATGCAGGGCATGTAACATCTATTTTAAAAGGTAAATGTGTGCGTAACTCAAGTTAATTGTGTTCAAAGTCAGGACTTGTTGCATTTTGTCCTTGGCTTTCATTTCCCAGAAGATAACAGAATCTTTCCCAGAAGAAGCAGAATTCATAAAAGTTAAAGCATTCAAGTAATTTTAGCATCTCAGATAGTGGGCTTTATGTATTTATATAAATATTAAATGTATTTTTTAAAGGTTATCCGTTCTTCAGAAAACTGCAGTGCAGTTGCTGCAGGGAGCTTCCACCTCATGTCAGGCTTTGGCTCTTTCCTCATATGCGTTTTTCTTTTTTCCAAGTTCCAGGTAGATTTTATTCACTTTGCATGGCCTTAAATAACGTGAAATTCAAGTTCCTGTGTTCTAGGCAATGCAAAGTAGTTAGCATGTCTTCAATGCTTGGCAACAGAAAAATAAGAGAATGGCTTTACCAAAACAGTTTCCCAGAAATGGGCTTACTGCTTATAATGCCAAATAACTATTGATCATTTGTTTATGGAAATTTCCTGTTAACTATGCTTGTAAGTTATGAAACTTATCAGAAACGAGTCATTCTTTCTGACAGAATCCACAAATAATAGCAGTTAATATGGCTTTTATGCGTGTCTTTTTGTCAAGAGATTATTTGTCCAGTCTAGCTTGGAATAAATTTACTGTATTATATTATGCAGGAAGTAAACTCCTTCAAAAGGGATGGACTGAGGTGCTACTGACAGCTGTTTATACGTGCCTTGCTTGAAAGGCATTCACTTCTACATTTCTCCGAGGGTCTTACTATCAAAACCAGGCAGTTGTGCCATCTGCAAAGTCTATGATCACCTATCTGTGACAAAGGAGGGGGATGAACTGAAAGTGAAGAACTGTTCCTGCAGGGGGAGTCAGTAGTTTGTTCCTTGCTGTAAAAAGTTGTTTCTGGCTAGGAATTCTTGCTGTACTCAATGTTGGGATACAGAATACATCCAGTCCTTGAAACTTCTCCTTCCTAGGGAAGGCTGTTTAAAATGTTAATTCATTGTGTTTTATCAACGTGTTGCTGACCAATATTAGGGGGTTGTTCTGTTTGTTTGATAAGGCAGTGGGATGACACCTTTGTTGAGCAGACATTTGTCCCTATATGTCTGCAAGTTTTCAGCGTGGATGACACAGTTTAACATCTGAGTTTCTGACACCTCTAGACTTGCTGATACTAGCACTGCCTCCTGATACGTTGTCAATAGCGCAGCACACCCATGTGAGTCTGGAATTTGCCATTTGAAAATACCCACGTCTTCAATTTCACACCCCTTATGGCTCTGGTAGGTGTATCATTTTGTAAGCTAGGATGTGCTCCTGACTCAGTTTACAACATATCACTGTATTTAAAAGCCATGGGTTGACCTCAGTTTGAGGACACGTATTTGTCATGTTACGTCTCCTTGCTTCTGAAGCATTGCTTCTTCAGTTAAAGGTTATTCAAACACGTGTTGTGTAGACACGAACATGATTATTTCATCATTAAGCAACATATGCTTGCTAGAAAGTGCAGTACTGCCTCATGTTACTAATTATTAGACATATGCCAGAGATGTTTTTCTTGCTCTAGCTTATGTCAGCTAGTTTAAAATACATACTTGTTTTAATATCTCCACATGTTCAATACTTCATTTCCTGTATTTGGTGCTAAATTAGTGGTGTGACCAGTAGTTGCTGGCTGCTGTGGTTTTCTTTCAGATGAACAGTGCAACTGTATTTTCCTGACACATTAAGGATGCAGTCCTGATTTTCCACTGTGGAAAACCTGGTGTGTGGTAGGAAGTGAACTGAGAAGCGATTGCTGGAACTTCCTTAAAAAGCACTTGAAAGACTGTAGTCATTCTGAGGTGATGGCTCTGTCATGTGTCTGAGTGCTTTGTATCTGGGAGTATTTAGACTAGAGGCACGTTAGCACATAGCACGCAGAGTCCCAGAGCTCAGAGCCAGGAGGATTGCTGCTATGTTTCTGTCTGTCAGTCAGAGCAGCCCAAATCTAAACTGACCGATGCAGGCTGTGTGATCAAAGGGAATTCATCAGGCAGTGTTTCTCCCAGTCTTGCTGAAAACAAGTTTTATTAAATACATTCCATGAACCCTACTCCTGATCCAAATTCTAATAAAGAGGTTTGTTAATGCTGTCTACGCTCAGAAATTTGCAAACAATATTTTTGTTAGGCAAGGCAGCATGGTTGCTTTGTGCACTACCAGTCATGTTGAGGAACTGAGTTCCTCCACAAAGAAAATACACAAGGAAAGAAACTAATAGTTTTACCAGGGCCTGAAATTGTGTGTGCTGTGCTAAGCAAACACTGTAAATTATGAACTTTATTTATCTTCAGAAAAAAGGGGACTTTCATTCCATTTTCCAAAATGGAAAAGGCTTGCAATAGTTGGGAGCACTATGAATTCATCAATGCCAATGTTATGTGCACAGTGTGCTGACTGAAAATAATTTTTTCAGTGCTATTACATCAAGCGAACTGGCATTTTGATTGGAACGAAGCATTAATATGCTTCATTTCCCAGAGAATCTTATTAAATGCCCCCTTTTGTTTAAATAAATAAATACACATGTTAAGAAATTAACGAAACAAGTTGTATAAATAAAAATGCTGTTTTGACGCTAAACTCGTAAGGCAATCAGCATCTCCTAATATTTCATAAAAATATAACCAACAACTGCAATGTAGAACATTGATTTTTTTTTTATTTTATTTTATTTTATTTTTACTTTTTAATTGGTTCTTCAGGAAGTTATGGTAGGCAAGTAGGAGCTGGAGCATGGGAAAAAGATGCTGGTGCGAAAATCTGTTTCACAGTTTCAGTGTGATGAGACACAAAACCGAAGGAGTGCTGATGAAATTATCTTCAAGGTTAACGAGACTTTGTATGAGATTATGTATTTTGCTGTTTTAGAGAATTTGGCAGCAAACATGCAGTAAGTTGAATTCCCTAAGGTAAATTAAAATGCTTATCAACATCGTGATTTGTCCCATCCCTCCTGCCCCCTTTGGAAATGTTCCTTGAAATAAATGAGAACTGCATGTGTTGCATTTGTGTCTTGAATCTCCGTTACTCCTAGTTTCCTAAGGCTTTGAGTCCATATGAGACTTTGGCTTCTTGAGATGTGTGATAGACTAATTATCAAGCAGTATAAAGTTTTCAGTAGTATCTACTGACTTTGGAAAGGTCAAAACAGTACTGAAATCAAGGGGAAGAGAAGGTAATTGTGTAACTGCTCAGATGCAACAGCCGTTTACAAACTTCACCCACAACGTAAACTTTGCTGACATAGTCAAGAAGCATCAAACACTGCAACTCTTTTCAATTTGTTATGGGAAAGCCAGTCTACACTGTTTTATAGTTCTTCAGTCATCCATTGCAATTGGATGTTTTCTTCAATGAAGGATGCTGTGGAATCCAAAGAGCAAAGTACTCAAAAGTTAGCTGATTTTGAGTGAAAACAGAGCTATGTGTATATATAAACTGTTTTATGAACCATCATTCCATTTGAGAAACCTACCTGGTCAGTTTATGGGAATGTATAACTTGCATCATATGCAAATGAATGATGGGTTGCTGGGAGAACCCAGCCAAGCACAGGGAAAGCAGAAGCTGGAAATAATGAGGGTTATGCTGAATCATTCAGAGAAGGTGGGATGGCTGCAGCTTGGAGAAAACTCAGCAACTTTAAAGCTGTGCTCACCACAGTGGTAATTTAATTGGCTTTGCTTGACAGATAAAAAATGCATTAGTTTTTGTTTTTAACTTTAAGGATAAGTTGTTTCATATGTCTCGTGTACTTCTAAAAAATCCTTGCATTTGAGTTTTAATACAATAAAAGACTAACTTGAACAGTGTGAAGGTATTCACTGAAATTCAGTCTGAAAGAGGAAAAGCTGCATCTGTAAGTTCTTGTGTTAAAATGGATGGGATTAGATCAGTTTATCTGCTTTCCTGCCAGGTGATTTTCATTTGCCAAGCAATTCTTGGTTTTGGAAAAAAAGTTTCAATAGCTGTTCTAATCTGCAACGTGGGAAGTTGGGAATAATGTTGTAACTAACTACACATATATTACTGTCCTGAAGCTGTTGTCATAGCTGCAGTGTGGCAGATACCACCTGGTTTTATAGCCACATAAATTATAGTGTAGTGGTGCCAAATTATAACTGCGTAGCCTGTGTTCTTTAAATTACTGTTTGTCCTTCAGATACTTTGTGGAAGTTAAGCACGTAGGCATTGGGTATGTCTGTATGTACAATGAGACTATCATAAATCCATCAAAGGGAATTGAGTTTTCAGTTAAAGTAAGCACTAACCTTGCAGAAGAGCTAATTCAGTCATTGAAGATAGACTTGAAAGTAGTTTTTAAGGTAATTGTTTGGTTTTGATAAGCTGTACAATGGCTTTGGCTTTGTTGTTAGGTGGATGATTACAGAGGTATAGCACAGTACCCTCTTGGTATTGTAACTCTACCTCTCAGCATAGGTGCAACTACTTTGAAGGTAATTTAAGCAGTGGCACATTCTGAATGTGAGTCAGGAATGGACAAGTAATGCTTATCCTGATGCTCCTGAGTATTTGGCTATTAAGCAATATGCTCACAAAAGCTTTCTGGCTGGGAGAAAAGAATCCCTTTATTTAGAAGACTGGCTGTCAAGAAAGGTTGAATCTGCCTGTAGAGTCTTTTCTGGTAACAGACATTTATTTGGAAAAGCTAACCTCATTGTACTTAGATTAAAGGTAAACATTGGAAGCTGTTTAGAAAGCTTGCATCTTCCTTTTGGCTTATTGAATCATCCCCTTTATTTTGGGAAAGACGTGCAGCTGAAGAATTCACTGGGAAACAAAAGATAATAGTTTCAAAAAGACATATTTTAAGGTACCTGTAATGCTACTAAAATACATACATAGTGTATTTGTACCCTATTACCAAGGTGGTAAAAAAATTGTTTTGTAATTATTAGAAACTTAACATTCTGGAATTAGATTGATATCTCTGAGGAGGTGAACATATAGTTTGCTCTGAATCATAGAATTGTTCAAGTTGGAAGGGACACTTAAAGATCATCCCTGCAATGAACAGGGACTTTGCAGGTTGCTCAGAGCCCATCCAGCCTGACCTTGAATGATAGGGGCTGGACAGTGATGGGATATCCACCACCTCTCTGGGCAGTTCTAGTGCCTCACTACTGTTATTGTTTAAAAAACAAACCTTTTTTCTTATATCCAGTCTGAATCTCCCTTGTTTCTAGTTTAAATGTATTTCCCCTTCTCCTGTCAAAACAGGCCTGCTAAAGAGTCTGTCCCCTTCCCTTCTTACAGCCCCCCTTTAGATACTGAAATGATGCTCTCAGGTTTCCCCAGGGCTTTCTTTTCTCCAGGCTGAACAGCCCTCATCTTGAGCTGGGGGAGCTGGTTGTGCACTGTGCGTTGGAGCCCAAGCCTTTGGTAATGTGGATGCTGTCCTGTGTGCCGTTCAGCAAATGAATTGCATCACTTTGAATTTAGCGTAATCTACAAGGACGTGCTAAGAGGTTAACGTGAGGAATTCAGTGTTCTGGAAATTAAAAGTCTACTCCGTTGCACAATAATCTTCAGGCATAAATGACCCCTGAATTGTTGTGGGTTTAACATGTTATAATGCATTTTTCAGCCACATAATTAATAATTGCATTTAATTAACATTATAAACACGTAACCTATCTACTTGAACTATTTTTTTCACTTATGACCATGGTGGAAAAATCTATACCCCTTTATTTTTGAGCAGTATACTAATTTTCAGATTTTCCTATGGATGTATGTGTGTTGCACCTGGATAAACATCTTCCATTCAATGTGAGTATGAATGGTGGTGCCTGGATTTATATGTAATTGCTAATACTGCCATGTACACTTAAAATCACCTCCTAGTTTCAAGCCAAAAGAGTTGTGATCTGTTTAAAAAAAAAAAAGTCATGAGTCAACAGCAGTGCTTCAAGCAGTATCGTATCTGAGGCCCTCAGAGCTGTAATTGCCAATGCATCTTGCCACTGCTGCAGCAAAAGAAATGTCATAATTCTGCTTTTCACTTAGCTACACCAAATCCTTTTCTGTGAGATAAGAACAAAATAGACATGTTGGGAACAAGTCATGAACACTTTTTCCTCACCTTGAATGGAGTTGGTTGATGAGATTTTCATTTGACAAAAAACAGTGCCACATCCTTCTTGAAGGAGACATTTAAAGATGTGGCTGTTTGTTTTGCACAAGGGCATTGGTGTTACTGAACTACAGTGATCTAATGTGATTTCCTGATAAAGATGAGTTTGCAAGAAACCAAAATACTGGAAACAAGAAAATGAGGCAAAAGTACTCACCTTAATGTACCTTTGTAAATTAATGAATTGGCAGGACTATGTGAACTGAGTGATTTTGTCCTATTTTTTTTTTTAAATTGCAGAAAATTAAGTGTTCAGTTTCTTAAAGTTGTCTGATGTACTTCTAAGCTATTTGGGACAAACAAAATATTGCACAACCTCATAAGTTAAAGCAATGTCAATAACTCCAGCATTTGAGTGTGGGAGTGCTGTGGTTTTGTTATGGGGTAGAGTTATTCTTTTGAAGGATGGCTTGGATTTTTTGATGATAAGAGGCTGAGGAGCTGGGAGGGGATGCAGCCTAGAGAGCTGACCCAGACAGACCAAAGGGAAGTTCCGTACAGTGTGGTGCCATGCTCAGCATATAAACTGCGGGAAAAGATGCTCAGAGTGATGGTGTTTGTCTTCCAAGAAAGTGGCATATGTGATGAGATCTGTTTTCCTGGGAGTGGCAGAACATCTGCCTGCCTATGAGACGCAGCAGATGAGTTCCTTCTTTTCTTTTGTTTGCACATGAGGCTTTTCTCTGGCAAACTGTCTACCTCTGCCCACAAGTTCTCACACCTTCACATTCCCAATTCTTTTCCCTCACCCTACCTGGGGGGTGATTAAGCAGCTGCAGGGTGCTGAAATGCCTGCCTGGTTCAACCACAGGGGGTTCAAGCTATTACTACTACTGCTACTACTACAAAAATAATCATAATAAAAAACCTAGCATAACTAATTCTTTATGCTTTTAAGTAAATATGTACTGGCCTGTTGTGGTTTAACCTGGCAAGTGGCTCAGAACCACACAGTCCTTCACTGACTGCTACACTTCCCAGTGGGATTAGGGAGAGAGTCGGGGGGGGGGGGGAACTCACGGGATGAGATAAAACTATTTACTGTGATAGAGAAAATGATGACATTATTTTTATATATATAATTATGACAATCATAATTATGACAAGTGTGTGTGTAGTGTATATATGAATGTATATAACAACTGATGCATAAGCAATTGCTCACCACCCCCCTGACTGATGCCCAGCTAGCCCTCCTAAGCAGTGGAAGAGAGAAAATGGTGAACTCATCTTTTGCCTGTTCAAAAGTCCTTTGGCATGATGTCATATGATATGGAATTTCTTTTTGGCCAGCTGTCCTAATTCTGTTTCCTCCCAGCATCTTGAGCCCTTTGCTGCAAATGGCCTTGGCTCTGTACAACACAGCTTAGCAAAAGCTGTAAGCATCAGTGTGTTCATCAACATTGTTTTTCTCCTAGAACCAAAGCCTAGTGTCAAACCAGACACTGAAGAAAACAATTTGGTTTCAGCTGAAAGTAAGAGACAGTCACAGTGGAAATGTTTGTGCTTTGATCTGTAGACTGTATTTCTTCCTTTCCTTCTCACTCAACAGAGTAACACTGTGTGTGTACGTGTATAAATATTTATTTGGAGAGAGAGAGAAAGAGAGAGAGAAAGCTGAAGAATGTAGTTGTGATCCTCCCGTGTACCACAGCTAATGTTACTGTTATTTTAGCTACTGCTGGAACTCTACTCCTATCCCTTTACCAGGCACCTTCTTAGATGCAGGACATCAAGCAGTCATTGTAGATGTTCAAGAAAAATTCATACTTGGCTATAGTTTAGTTACTGGATTGACCAATTAGTGAATTCAGTCCAGTTGATTCTGGTTCTGCATAAATGCATACCAAGGTGATAATGCCTTTTCAAAAACCTGGGTATTTCAATACCCAGTTATACCTACCGAAGTACATATCTGTAATGGGGAAAAAACTGAAATACCCGTCCTTAATACCACCTGAGCATTCCTTTTTGTCTAACAGCTTCCTTACTGTTGTGGAACATAGGAAATTGGTGATTTATCTCATATTTTAAAAATGAGATTAATGTGTGTTTATTTCAGTTCCTACAAGAGAGAATAACTGAAATGGTCTTTGTGACAAATGCTCGTTGCTTTTGTTAATGTGTAGCACTTATTCAGGCATAATACCATGAAGAGAGGAGCAGGAAAAATTAAGTATAATAGTTTCACTTTTTCCATTTAAATAAGGAATGCCTTCGAGTTAAACAGCAGTTAAGCATCATCAAGACCAAGAAATGTGGAAGCAGAGCTATTCAGAGATTTGAAGTACAGCTTCTCTGAAGTTTTATGACAGCCTTGTCCAAAATAAGATGTTCTGTTTATTGTTAAGGGAATCTCGCAGTTGTATTGAATCCTATATTGAATCCTACAGATTTTAGCATTTCTTTCCCCCCCAAAATTATGATCAAGGTAGACAGAGGTGGTTTGCTGATTTAAAAGTATCGTGTTTTTTCTTTCTAAGAAGATAAAAATAAAGTAAGTCCTTCCCTTGCTGTGGAACATATGAACTGCTGGAAGGCAGCTGTTTGAATCAGCATCCAAAGTGTTCTTAAATTTGTGAGGTACCTCAGGAATAATTTTATTGTTTTTTTTTCCCCCAAGGAAATAACATTTTTTTTTAATTTCAAGCAGCTTAAATGTCTTTTTTTTTTTTTCCCCCCCCCTCTTCTTTCTCCTGCTTAGTAATCACTTTGCCTTGATTGTTCTTCATTGCATAATATAATCATCAAGTAATAAACTCTTCTCTGCTATTAAGCAACAACAGAAACCTTTTCTTCTAACAGTTCTCCCAGGTAGAAAAACCCATAGGAATTATCAGGCCAAATCTGTGGCCTGTGTGAGAGAAGAAATAAGAGTTTTCCCTTATTTAAAAAAAAAAATAAAAAATCATGATCATTATGTCTTATCTTAACATGGACAATACATTCATGCTTAATGCTGCATATATATTTAATAGTCTTGACAGTCCTCACTGGCATGCAACTTTCTCTGGCTTCTCACAAATACCTCAATATTAAACAGCAACTGTATGGGAAATAATGTAGGTTAGCTTGTGATTGGCATGACAAAATAAAATCTCTCCCATCTCAGTACTCTTTCCATTCTGCATCTTTCGTACAACTTGCTTCTAAAAATGGCATCCAACTCATTTACTTTTTTACTAGACCATCTGGGTTGTAGATATGTAAGAGAACAGTTAAATTTGTAAACATAAAGAAAAAGTTATACTTCATGCATTTAGTAATGCTAATTAATTTCTTTAAAGCATGCTTTGAACCAACCATAGGTAATACTGTTAATTTCATAGGAAAATGTCTATTTTCTAACATAACTAAAGAAATGTCCAAAAAACCCCACCCACACTTAAAATTATGATAAATTAGCAACAAAATCTAAAATTTCAGAACATTGATCTGTTTTGTGCTTCCATGGTTCATCCTGTGCTAGCGCTGTATCATTTCCACAGAAGAGGTAGTTTTGTGCTTTATAGATGTGTGAAATCTTTTTTTTTTTTTTTGAGAATTTACCAAATTTTGATAGAATGGAAGGAGGAGGGATGGCAGGAAATGTGAAAATGGAGCAAATAGGGGTCATGTATGCTGGCTCGCTTGGGTAGGAGGGGCTGGTAGGGAGCAGCTAACACTGATGTACTGAATGTCCTGTTCTGAAACTGAAATGAAAAGAGTGAGACCTGGGGGCTAAGAAGAAGTCAGAACAGAGAAGTGTGAAGGACACATTGGCCACGAGCATGTGGAAATAATTGTGCTTGTGTAAAATGTGCGTGGAAAAGCTGCAGAGAGTTGACTGAGGATGGAATGAGCATAGAATTCCTATGTCCTGCCTTTCGGCTCTTGTCAGGAACTGCCTGTGATAACTTTCTAGCTAGAGTATGCCATTCTTAGCAGAGTTAGTCTATGAGAAGGATGACAACCTACTGCTTTTATTGCATGAGATTAAAGTACGTCTTTAACATAACCAGTAGAGTGCTGTCTGGAGCAGCCTTGTTGATGATCTAAGTGGATATGGATGTGACATAATTAAACTCTTGTTATTCATAGTCTTTAAAACACAGGAAATTATGCACAGGCTTCTCCTTTCCTGTTGTTTATTCAATGTCAAATTTGCTCCCTTGTCCGTATATACACGCATTATGATGGAGTCTGTAATTAAGTAAGCATGTACTGTAGCTTCCGCAGAATTGCTTTCTGATGTGATGCTTTGCAGATAAATCAGGGCTGGGAACATGCTTTGGATTTATTTCAAGAATGGTGTGGAAAACTGCCATTTGACAATAAGCTTAACAAAGAGGTTTGGAGCATAATAACATGGCAGGGATTTGCAAAATCAAATGTATCTTTGTGGCAAAATGTGATCAACTGGATCTTGTGCAGTGGTTGGTCAGGCTTGCATCTGATAGGCTGTGTATGTTACGTGCACGTGCTGAGACTTTAAAAGATTTCATAACAAATTGGTTTCATGTAGCAAATTCTAAATTTTCTTAACTGTTTTCCACCACCTTTACACAGTACAAAATCGTGTGTCACGGATAGATACCAGCTGCAGGGCTCTCCTGTACCATGTATCGCTTTGTGATCTGCTGGGGTCTGTTCTGGACTCACGGTTGCAGAGGAAGAAGAGATGTACTTAAAACAAATGTGCAGCTCCATCTTGGACAAAATTCTTGTGTAATATTAGGCACTTGAAATTCTTGGTCTTTTAATTTTATCTTTCCGTACATCCATCTGTCAGATATGAGGGAAAACAAAATTGAAATGCATGATGCACTCTAATGCTGCAGCACAGATATCAGTTAGAAACTCTCAAGGAAGTCAATTATTCTTCCTTTAGAAGAGCTTTATGCAGAGTAAAGTCAAGAGTGCAGGAGGTCACAAATAAGGCTAAACCCAAAGAACACCAAAACCAGAATCATGATTCAATTCATAGTTAATTTATTTTTGAAGGGTTAGCTGATTTACTGGTAAAATGATGCTTCTCTTTTGTCCATCTAAATCTCTTTTATTTCAACTTGTGTTCATTCTCTTGTTATCTCACAACATATTACATGAAGAAGCTGCACTAATTCTTCCTTTAATTACTCTATTATTGGTAGATATGATCATAAGGAATGCTCTACACTTGAAAATTCTATTAACTTCTACTAGCTTCATTTAAGAGGTATATTGAATGCAGTTCCCAAACATGGACTTATCTAACACAAACTTCTAAGGGCTTTAAGGACTATTGGGGTAGAGTGAGGACAATTAAAAAGTACTTTTGCAAGAATCTGTTCTGGTCCTTACAGTTTCAATTACTTATTGCAAAGATGAATAGTTGCATTTTACCTTAATATTCTAAGGGAATATTAAAAAGATGTTTTAAAAAAATCTAGATCTTGAATAAGGTGAGAAGTGTGAAATCTTAACCTGGAACAAAAGCGAGACATAATTTATTCTTAAAATCATAGAATCATTCTAGTTGGAAAAGAGCTTCAAGTTCAAGTCCAGTCATGAACCTGACTGAGTTTCATCGCAATGGATGCTGAGGTGCCCCAGACTAAACACAGTATTTGAGATGTTCTCACCACAGTTGAGTACAGAGGGACAGTCACTTCCCTGCTCCTGCTGGCCACCATATTTCTGGTACAGACTAGACTGCCATTGGCCTTCTTGGCCTAATGGACACACTGCTGGCTCTTGTTCAGCCAGCACTGCCAGGACCTTTTTTGTTGGTCAATATTCCAGTTACTCTTCCTCAGTCCCACACTGCTGCGTCAAGTTGTTTTGACCCAGTTTAGCCTTTCGGAATGTCCTGCCACTGGAGTTGGCCCGATGGTTTAGTTTACCCAGATCCCTCTGCGCAGAGCCTTCCTGCCCTCAAGCAGATTACTAGTCCTGCTTACCTGCAGACTTACTGAGGGTATACTAGGCTATTTCATTCAGATCACTGACAGAAATGTTAGATTGCCCTCGATACATCACCTTGGGAAAAACCACTGGGGACTGTCCACCAACTGAATCAATTTCTGTTTAGCCAGTTCCTCACCCACCAAACGGCATGCTTGTCCAAGCCACAAGTATCCAATTTCTCTAGGGGGAGATGGTGGGAAGTGATGTCAAACACTCGTTGAAAATGTAGACAATATCCACAGTCTTTCACTCGTAGATGAAGTTAATCAGGTTCAACCTGTCTTTCATAAACCCACGCTGGCCGTCTGATCACTCAGTTGTCCCATATTAGCCACATGATGACATTCAAGATGATCTGCTCCATAAACTTCCTTGGTACCAAGGTCAGACTGACAGGCCTTTAGATCCATGGGTCTTTGGTAGTCTTCCTAACCCCTGCTTACCTGGGATCTCTTCAGTTGGCTGGGACTGCTGGTTAATCTTCTGACCCGTTTCCCCATGTGTCTATGTGTGGCTGCCCACGTTGTATTATTGTTAATTCCAGTGATTGGGAAGCAGTTTGCACAGATGTGTTGTATACGTGAACAAGGGTTGTTTTCTGTTGTTGTGGTGGCTTTTGTTTTGTTCTGCAGGCAGGTGAGTGACTACAAAAGTTTGAAGAGCCTGACAGGTTGTTTTTTTTTTATTTTGAAACTTTTCTTCTGCCAAGCATTTTTTTCCCCATAATGTTACACCATGCATTTCTGAAACAGCCAAAGAGGATGAAATGCAGCAATTGTTAGAATGCTTCATGAAACAGTAAAAAACTAATTGCTGTTTTTCTTGAAAAAAGTTAATGGGTATGTCTGTTGTTGTTTTTTTTTTTGTTTTTTTTTTTTTTTATATAGATATAATGGCTTTAAAATCTTGCACTGTTAGCATTTGCAATGAGAAGGAACTTCTGTAAAATGGTGAAATAATTTGTTGATTGCAGAGGCAGGCAGGGAGCTAACTCCTTTTGCCTCAGCCTGGAACTTTACCTTTTCAGTCAGATCAATTTGTTGCAACATAGATTTTCAATAATGCCCAAGTACTTTTGCAGAAGTAGGTTTGTCTGCAGAGATTTTTCTTTTCGTTCCATGTAATGTCGGTTTATTTTTTCTTGTTGTTTTGTTTTTTCTTTTGTTTCTTTCTAGTATCTCAGGGAAATTAGAATTTTTTTCTTTTGTTCTCTGGCTTGCTTGACTTCCCTACTGCTACCTGCAGTTGCCTGAGGTCTTCTGAGGTCAGAGGATCTCATTTGGAGTCTTATGAGGTCGGGAAAAGAGCCCTCTCACTTAAAGATGTGTTGGATCTGCCCCCAAATCTTAATCGAAGTTGTAGAAAATGCAGGAAAAAAGTAATCACTTGAAAATAAAACCAAGTGGCATGAACCCACCGAGGAAAGAAAAATATGATTTTTTTTTCTATGTTTATGTTGACTTTAAGTCTACTTTTTTTCTTTAGCTTCGCTGGATTGCTACTCAGTTTTAATTCCTTGCATTCTGTCCTATGTCTTCCCAGTAGCAAAAAGTGTGTGTTGATGCTTAAACTGGGGGAGTAGATGCAAAACCAGGAATAAGCTCATTGCAGACATAGCCATTGCAGATAGTTGCTCTGCTGCAGATCTGCCTTTGAGACCAGTTTTACAAGAGATTGCACTGAAGCAGGAAAAAGGAATCAGTTTCTGGTACTTGGGTCTGGATCACTTTGTGGTCTTTGTAGTTGTCTTTGGCTACTTCATGTCTCTGAGGTGCTCCCTTGTTCATCTCACATTACAATAGGAATGTAAGTCTTCTGGTTGAAATGCAGGCAGTCTGATTTGACTAGCATACTGAAAACAGTAATACAATGTAGTTCTTTTGGTACAAAGATGGAAGGTGAACAAAAACAATGATGTTCAGAAGATCGGTACTCAATTGCGTTCTGAATTTTGAAAATGAATTAAGGTATTTGTTTTGTTTCATCACCACATTTTCTTTTTTTTCCCCTTAGATTTTAAATGGCAGTTTGAATGGCTGAAATTTACCAATTCAGCTGCTTCCATTTTTTTCTTTTGCTCTAAATAACCACCCAAAACCCAAGGGAAGAAGTGAAAATGATCTGTTTGCCTGAGTTTCTGCCTGCCCCTGCGGACAAGAAGAGACACAGTAGCTGGTGATGAGGAAGGGAAAGTTGCTATGCTGTATTCTGGCAATATGCTGTATTCTGGCAAGAGGTAGCTGAAGGTTTTATGGAAGTGGAATAACTCAGATTTTCTCTAGGACTTCTAATTAATGCTGGAATTGAACTGATTTCTGCTGTATCTAATCAGAATTTGGACACAGTTAGAAATGTGACTCTGGGCTTTGTTCTGCCAAGCATGGACTGCACACGAAGACCTGTTCTGGAAGAAATTTGTTTTTCTTTGTTTTCTAAAACTCAAGTGAGTGCTTTCCAATTGATGGATGTTTTGTGTATTTTTATTCTCTCCTCTTGTCACACATCTTCAGGACTGAGTGACAGCTCAGAATGTGTGCTAATGCATAGCACAAAGAGTAGAAAAAAAATGGGTGGAATAAATAAGTTATTGCTGCTCCAGACATTCTGTGTAGACGTGTCTAACAACAGAAGCTGATGTGGTAGAAGAACCAAACAAGCTGGTATAAAGAAACAGAAGCATTCAGAATTTGTTTTTTCTATCTTAAATGTTGAAGATGCTTAATGCTGAAAATAGTGAAAGATGATATTAAAATACAGACATACTTAGAAATATGGTGTAATAATAAATTATACTTTTGCTATTAACTTTAGGAATAGAACCCAAATGAGAAACGTGCTGCTTTAAGGAACGGGATGTGAAAATTAACTGTTTTTCCCTCAGCTTTGTTGGCTCTGTGGGACTGAGAAAAAGAGACGAGCTGAGTGTGAATGTGTACAGGAAACAAAACAGTTCAGGGAACTGGTACTGCATTCCCTTCAAACTCTGAACAGCTCTTCATTATCTTTCTAAAATGAAGCAACAAATTGCATTAATCTTTGAAACAACTCCTCATTGGATATGACTTACAGGTGGATTTTCTGTGGTTTTACTTTTTTCTCCTGAAAATGTTCTAATTTGCTGTTCCAATCTATTTCTGAAGCTGAGAGTATTTGGTGGTCTTTGCAGATGTTAATGCTGTTGTAATTTTCAGCTTTTGGAAAGATCTTTGTTGTATAAAGATAATTTTCAGAAAATCTGCATTAAAAAAAAAAAATCACAAATTATAGCATATAACTCCAAGAAGCATTTTTTTTTAACCTTGTGTTTTATTGTCAAAATGATAGCTACTCAGTTTCTTATTCTTTTTTCAGAAAGCTACAATCTGCCACCCTGATCACATTGTTTTTTTTCCAAGAAGATGCTTTGCAAGCACTCTCTCCTTTAATTTATTCCAGTACATCTGAAGCCAAGTTTATATGGCAGATGCACTGTTGTAAGTAGGCACAAACTCTGAAGTATGTGCATAATTTTTACCATAATGAAACAAACACTAGTGGCAGAGCATAGTCACTGTTTTTATTTGCTTCTAATACAACTGAACCAGTTGTAAAAAGCTAAGAAGCTTTTCTATTCTATTTACTCATGAAGAACAAAATAGAACTTGTTTCTTCTATGGCTTTCAGTAAACTAAATAGGGTGACACTTCATTCTTGAAAGCACACAGTGAGCAATGTGCATTACATAGATGTAATATAATATAATCTGCTAGCAGCAGATTAGCTCAGGCTTTTCATATACGTATGATTCACTACTGTAGTTTGTGGAAAAAGGATTTTATGTATATATTTATAATAAGTATATATATTTTTGCTGAGGTTTTCCCTATTACCTCATTCACCCACAACCCCCTGGTGCCAAGTTGGATACTTAATTTTAGGATTTCTGTTCAAAATGTTGAATAAGTGATTTCACTCATACAGAAACTTCTGTTTGAAGCACACTTCTATTAAACATTACTGTACAGCAGCTGTACCGTGGCCCACGAGTACATTTCTTCCAACAGTTTCTGAAGCAAGCAATAGTGTAACTTGGGTGCGTTTTCCTTCTAGGAGCTGTCATTCACAAGCAGAATTACTTGGCTTTCAGTTTTTATGGTATTTCTGTGACTATTATTCAAAACTTGATCAGGATGCTGAAATTACAGTACATGTGGCAGCGTTCTCTTTCAGCTTCCTTAAGGATTTCTCTTTCTCCAACTTTGAATTTTAATTCAGTGGATTTTTTTTCCTGTTTGCTAATAAGCAGCTGCTGCATTTCACACCAAAGTTAATTTCCTCTCAGCGGGGAACAAAAAGATTGATAGAAAGAAGTTGCTCTGGCAATGTGCCAAGCAAACATTATGAAGATGGCAAAGTCTATTATGGTCAGAAATTGTACAACAGGAAAAATGTGTCGCAGACTGACAAAGCGTGGATTGTTATCTTGTGAAGGAGCAACAGCGTTTGTCCATAGGCCACAAGTGCCTTGGTTGGGCATTTATGTTCTGTCACCTCTGTCCTGGGAGCCTTAAACCACAAAGCACCTAAAGGACTCATCCTACAGCTGGGGCTGGGCATGGTAGTGGGGGAGATCTTGGCATGGAAGCTAGGGAAACATAAGGGTGCTGCTTCACTTGTTTGCTCTGATCTCTAGATGAGCCAGAGCAGCGCTGTAGTGGGGCTTCGCCTATTTCTGTACAAGGCCATTGTTGGAGCCAAATGCTGCAAGCAAGATGAGTTATTTTGGCTAAAGTGAACTTCTGCATCTTTGTTTGCTGCACGCCACGCAGCAACACCTCCCCACTCCTCTTTAGTAAGTTAAGACCCAAAGCCCACACTAGATTTTTGGAAAATCAGTAAGTTTTGTCTTGAAGTCTTAATAAACAAATATTTTTCTTTTAAAAATATGATTTTCCTTTGTGTTTGAGGGGAAAGAAACTAACAGTGTATCCAAAGAGCATAGTTCTTACTTGGAATGAAGCTCTGTAACTTCAGTGTTTCCATGGAAGTGATAGCGTTCATCTAAGACCTGAACACAAACTTACCATCCCTGCTGAAGCTGAATAGTGATATTCTTTGAAAGTCTTCCTCTCTCTGGGCACAACTTAACCAGATGCTCAGCAACCCTTGAAGGAGTGTGGGCTGCTGCTGCTCTTATTAATGGCTGGAGATGCTCAGAGTGCTGCAGGGCAGGATCCTGAGTCACCACAGATGTCAATTCAGCCTATGGTTTTTAACTTTTAACTTTTTGTCTTGCTTTTCCTAACCAACTGTATGCAGGTAAATATTCATAATATACTCTGTCGCCATGGCAGTCTTATGGAGAAGAGTGTTCAGCTGCATGCAGATTCATAATCAAATTGTTAGGAAAAATAATGGATTGTTGTAGTAAGAGTATACTTGTGTAGCCTGCAGCCTTGATGTGGGAGCTGGAAAGCAGGGAGCCTGAATGCAGATTCCACTCTTAGGGGGCTTCCAGCTGTGACTTCTCAAGTCACTTGAAGCCATGTTTGTTGAAGACCTCTGTTTACCTAGTTCATGGTAATATTATATGGCTTCATCTGTTCAGCAGGGTGTTGTGTTTTTTGTTTTGGTGGTTGTTTTTTTATTTCAAACTAGAAAAAGAATGAACTCTTCTTTCTGTTTTTGAAAGTGTAACTTTAACTTCCTTGAATCACACCTGCAGAGTGCTGAAATTGCTAATTACTGATATATGTTGCTAGTGCTAATGAACACGCTTATAAAGCCTGTTACTGCTGCTCATAAAAGCTCCAGGCTAGTAGTAATACTAGGCTTTTTTTTAGTAGGCTCCTTATGTGTTTGCACAGCACGTGTACTTTTGAAATACAACAGCAACATGCTATTATTTCACATTATATGCAGTGCTACAGTAAATTTAATCAAAACAGCAAAATGTCAATAGAACAAGTTTTAAGGTATTCGTGCATTTCAAGCATGAAGAATTTTCAGCAGCAGTAGTTGCTCACACACAGTTTGTTCTTCCTGTAGACTTTTTCATGGCTCATAAAGAGTGATGGATGACCTTAATTTTTATTTTAATCTCCTCCTTTTCACTTCAGTAATTTCTCTGATGCTAGCAAAAAATTAGTGAGAACATGGAATTGTTCACCAGTCATTAGTGATTGCGTGTGTTACAGACTTTGCATGGATGACAGGAGGTTACTTGATTTTTTTTTTTTTTCTTTTTTTTTGGGGAAGAAAGCCATGAAGATTTTTTTAAAGCAGCATTTAAATATGCATTACGGACAATGTCTTACCATATTTTTTATTGTTTCATATAAACATTTTTCAAGGATAATTAAGTTTTTTCCCAGTTGTTTTAATTGGTTTCCTGCTCCAGTACCTTGCCAGTGTAAGCTAACCCGTGTGTTTTTTGCTTGACTTCAATGAGGGTTTGTGTTCATGAGAGCAGAATGACTGGGCTGCACTGTGCTGAGTGGGGTCCAATTCCCCACTCCATAGGCTGAATTCTGCTGGGTGACACTGAGTTCATAGCAAATTCCTTCCTCCGGGAATATGAAGGGAGTTTTAAAGGCTCCATGTTGTGGCTGCTGACTAAGATATGCTTAGAAAATAATTACACAGTTCTATGAGCAAGCAAAAAGAAAAAAAAAAAAAAAAGAAAAAAAGTGACAGAAATGCAAAGTGACAGACAATAGGCTTTTAGACAGGTACATAGGTGTTTTTGTTGAGTTTCTATGTTCTAAAAACTGCATGTTATTCCATCTTTGAGCTTGGTTAGCAAATTGTACTTTCACTATGTTGCTATATTTCAGTTTTGGACCACAGAATACTGCATTCTTGCTCAGGTCGTGTTGTTATATAGCCCAACGGATAAGATTGTGTAAGTTCGGTGCTGTGCTGGGTGTTCTGCTTTTCCATCCTGGGTTGGTTCCTGCTTTATATTGGCTCAAGAACTGAAATCAGCCACTGTGCTACTCTAATGCATCTGATAAATAAAGGCTTGCAGTCAGTTGAGTTCACTGTATTTAGAACTTTCCAGTAGTCAGTGATTTTAATTTTTCTCTGCTGTGACAAGAAAATTGTTGAAAAACAGACTGTGTGTGTGTTTGTGTGTGGTTTTTGCTCTTTTTGAAGAGCCTTGTAGAACAATTGCCCATCAAAAAGGCAACTTGAATAGAACAAAGCAGGAAGTTACTTTTAGGTTGAGGTAGTGAAATGGTAGCCTCCACTTAGGTTCTCGAACAGGTACACTACTTCCTTTAGATTGTGTCTGAGGAGAATATGATAAAGTCACCTTTTGGACTGTGGCAAAAATTTTGTCATTTCCTATAGTTGTAACGGTTGATAACCTATTCCAGTTTATGTCCCCAGACTCTTGTCTTTAGGATGATTTTCTGGCCAGGAAATAAAGAAAAGTTCATATTTGGAAAGAAAAAATGTTCACAAGTGGGATAGCTTCATTCAGATTGAGTTAGTCTATATTTTCCTCCGAGGAGGAAAGTCTATTGGTGGGACAAAGTTGCTAGGGGGATTTTTTCTAAAAACAGTCTGAGATCTCAAATTTAAATTTCTCTTACAAGATTATTTTGCTTTTCTTCTTTCTTACAATAAAAAATAACAACCACTTTAAAAAGGTAAGTATTTTTTTTTCGTTTTCTCTCCATCCACTGTTCCATGTACAGTCAAGTAACAGTATGGAGCTTCACAAACTAAGTATGATTTTTCCCATGATCTTCTGGAAACTAATTCCAGGTTGCTGAAAATGCTACTAAAACACATACAGATAAATTATACTTCTCCAGAGGCTCCACTGCCCAGCTGCTATGTAGTTGAGCTGTGCATGCTTGAATAATGCACTCCCTTCACTTTGTGATGTTGAGATGTCCAATGTAAGCACCTTTCATCTTTTTGGGATTATGGAGCTTGTGATCAGCAGCGCATACAAGTTTTTCCAACTCCTAAAGGCTGACCCTTAAGCAGACATTTTATATCACTTCCATACCATTATTTTTTCTGTGTGCCAACCCACTCAGCTCATCAGGCTATTTGTTTCAACAAGCTAAGTGGAATTAACAGACCATTTGAAATTGCTAAGGTGGAAAAACAGAGTAAAGCTGCATTTCAGCATAATAATTATGCTGGTGGGTAGCTGAAGTCTCAATCTGAAACTTGCAAACTGAAGCCTGTAGACACCATCAGCTAGAGCAAGCATATTCTTTTGTCCAAGCTCAGAAGCTGGGAAAGGAAGTCTGGAAAGGAGCAAGGAATGAGCGAGTGAGAAGACTGTGAATTGATTCAGTTATCCTATAACCCCAAAACCAAGCTGAAATCTTTTCTCATCTTTCTAATAATTTCTTTCTTGCCTGAATGGTGGCAAAAAGTAGTAATTATATATTATGAATTTGCTGACTTATCAATGAGCTTGAAATTCTGAAAATAAATGATGCTCTGGCAGTTATAAAAGATGTCACAGATCATTGAATGACAGCTAGGCTTCCTGGAAGGAATAGCAGTGAGCTGCATTCTCCAGAGCTTCAGTTAAGTCACACAGTTACTAAAGGTGCTTGTGTAATTTAGAAGGCAATCAGAATTTCTAGTCTTTCTTTAAAGGCTTGTAAGGGCTCTGTTTAGATGAAAACTCTTGTTAATAAGCCAAGTTTTTTGATCCATTTCCAATTGCAACCTGAGCCTTAGTTCCAAGGTAAAAGTCCTTCTACATATTGAGCTTGTGTGCAAAAGGAGAGAAGAAATCATGGTACTTCTTTCTTGTGCCCTGAGGGTTACACAGGGAGAATACAGACAGCACTTAGCAATCACTGCTGTGCAAAACAATCATATTTAACAGAGAGATAATCAGAAAAGCCAATGAAACTGTTAGATTTAAAGTAAGAAAAAGAAAAACTTGAAACAATCTTCCAAGTATTTTGCTGGTATATTAAAATTATATTTTCATTTTGTCCCTTTTACCTTTTGCAGTTGACTTCTGATTTGTCTCACTCGTTTTAAAGTATACAAGCAAGAGAAAACCAGTTTAGAAAAATAAGTATGATCTTCTCCAATCTTCCATTGGGAAGGAAAATGTTGGATGACATTTGTCTCATTGTGTTGCATGACTTGTTTTGCTGAATCTAGAGGACTAAACTGTGGTCCCCTGATGGTCAGAACACACACCGTCTCTGACAGGATCCTCATTTACCTCAGAGTGCCATTAGGAAGTCTCTCAAATTGTGTATCATTCTGGAATCAGCTGTGTTGCTCGTTTGGAGCCCTTATTTAGCTCAGTCACATTATGAGCCTCAGAGCATGCATTCCTGGACATGTCTGTGTACAGCTGCAGATACTGAAAATACAAATTACTCTAATTTTCTAATTATTCTAATTATTGTTATTGTACCTATTGAACTGCTTAGCTATTGAACTCTTGTATTTTTCTAACTACTGAATTCTAACTATTTTATTCTAACTAGAGCTACTCTAGTTATTCTATTAACGTCAAATATGTGAAAGGAAAGGCCTCTCCTATGTATAATACAATCTCATTTTCTTTAGTGTCTTAGATTATAACTCAAAATGGATATACTAAGTTGGAGGCATGACTTGAAACCAAGATGAAATATGGAAAGATTGCTATAAAATGCTGCACTTAGCAAAGCAATTAGACAATATTGGTAATTGGCTAGACTTAGAGATTACATGAGACCACAGCCAGAGTAGGTTACCCTGGATTATGCACAAAGTAAAAGCTGAGAATGTGATATAATTGCAAAGAAAGGTAAGTAGAATTCTGATACATAATCACAGGAATTCTAGCAGGGAATTTTCCTCATAAGTTCTGTACTGGTAAGACCTTGTCTGCACAACTGTGACCAACCACTTGTGAAGAGCTGACTATGAGTCAACATTTAGAAGAAATGTTGTGAAATGTAATAGCATTTATGAGAACTTTAGAGACGTTATCTATATGGAAATCATAGTTGTCTGAGCCTTGTCCAAGTGCAAAGGCTTGTTGCTGTATATGGATCTTTTCCATTTACATAGTACACTATCAGTTTAGGTAATTGTACACATCTTCTTCTTCTGCCTTGGCAGTATTTTAGTTGCCTTGCAATACTACTCCTCTGTCAAAGAAAGCAGATGGTATATATGTGAGCTAGGTATATTAATGAGAGAAAGCCTTATCGCTCAGATCTTTTTAGCTAACTTTCAGATCTGTATCCAACTTCCATTGACTTCTGAACGTTGCCAACAAACCTTTAGATAATTTTCCTATCTTCTGATAGGATTTACTAAAAAAATCAGAAGACTCTCTAATACTCAGTGATGCAAGCCTTTTAAGTTGCTGTTTTTTTTCTATAATAGCATCAATTTTGTTAACCTTATGGTCCGTTATACTCTTAAAGGATAACATTTCTTTGACCGTACTGTTGAAGGACAAGGAATTGTGCTGCTAGCAATTTCTAGAGCAGATAAACTGTAGTTGCAGAAATGTCCCATTATTTGCAAAAATTTCACTTGAGAGACACTGCTGATTTTGTCAGATGTGCGGATCAAAGAGAGCCAGCATAAGCTTTTTGAATTTGTGTGGATGTAGGAGCTTTATTATCATCACTCAACATGCAGACTGGAGGCAAGTATTTCTCTTGGAGCCTTCTGCTGACATGTTTTGGCTCAGCCCTGTACTGTCAGCTAGTAATGCTTACCTGTTCTTCCTTCTTTTCCTTCTCTTTTGCTGTTTCACGTTATTCTAGGTAGACCTTCTGCTCGAGTAATGAGCCGGGATTAATGTTTGATCCTTACCCTTAAAAGGCGTAACAGTGATCTAGAGAGCAAATCACTGAATGCCGTAATGAGCAATGAGACTCTGAAACTTGAAAAGGCAAAAGAAACTGATCTTTGTTCCTGAGAAAAGGGAGCAAAGCAGAGAGAAACCCAACTGAATTAATGGTATCTTGGGAAGCAGGATACTTTCCAAGGCCTTATTGTTCGATAATTATGCTGACTTGATGATGTAGCTAACAGAAGGGGTCACTAAGAGAGCTGATGTAGGAGAACTAATAGAGAGTCAAGAAGCAGAAACCCTTCGGCAATTGCTGTGTGTGGATTTATGTAACAAGTCTAATTTCAGATTAAGTAATTGTTTCTCAGCTCGTAGTTTTCAACTACACCAGTAGATATAAGGATTTTTCTTCCAGTTTCATTAAAACCACGTGTCTGCTGAATTAACAATTACAGTGCTACTGAGCTGAAGATACCTTGCGTTGAGAGTGATGTTGTTCCTTTGATAAGGTCTTGTTTACAAGATCTGTAGTATGACAGGCTATCACTACTGACTGGCCCTTTTTGTCATTCTCAGGTCATCTTGCTGCTGAAAGTTGAAAGCCTGAGGAAGTAGAAGGAAACACTATTTACATATATACCACTTGTTAATTGTTAATGAATAATAAAGGCCATTTTCTCTTAAATGAGGTGGAATATAGAGACAGCTGCATGAGTTGGTAATATTACTTATAGTTCTAACACAAATGGAAGAATTTATTGATAAATCTAAGCTGTTAATCAAGGCACGTAACAATTGGAATGTTTTAAATGAAGTGGACTGGGAAGTGCCCACAAAATGCCTTGCAATGGCAGAACTGTGTAGCTGGTAGCCATTACCCCATGAGCAAGAGCTACATTTGGGTATGTTATCCCAAATCTTCGCTGTCTTCAGCTGGTGTGTATGAAAACAGCTATTCTGACAAACAAACTGGTCAATTATGACTCTGTGGTATGAAAACAAAAGAAAATGGTATCTTTTAATAGGAGTTTAACCATGAGTTTCAAAAACACGTCATTATTCAAGGTAGTATACAAGCGGTAGATACTTTCTGTAATTTGGAATAAGTTTGGATGCAGCCACTCCTTGAATCTTCTTTGAAGTTTGTTTCTCTGGTTGCTTTTTCTGTGTTGTTTTTTTCATTTGTTGTTTATTGTTTTGTTTGTAAGCGTATGTTTGAATACTGGCAACAGCAGTGAAGGAAAGTATTTCTGCTTACAGGTGTTTAAATGTACTGGTTTTTCTTTACTATGCTAATTTCTTACCTGCATGTGATCAGACGAGCACTATCTGATAAAAATGTATGAACTATGTGTCCAGTTTATAGGTGCTAACTACAGATGTTCTTAAGATGCACGTTCTAAGAATGTGTTTTTGTCGAAGGATTCCTTTGTTCTTGTTTCTTTTTTTCCCCCCACAAATAATACATTTGCGCTTGTCAGTTTAGCTAACTAGTGTAGAACGTTAGGTGTAGAGCAACTTGGAATAAATGCAAAATAAAATGACGAGCTAGAAATTCACTATGTAGTTTTGAATTATTAGGTTTAAACTCAGTAAGTTTTACAGATTTGTGGATGTCACTATAGATTTACAGTCTGAAGAAGACGATAACAAGGTCCGGAAATCTGATGTTCCTTTGAAGCTTCAGTATGTTAAAGGGATTAGATGTGACTTCTGATTTGAACTAAAGCTATACAGAGAGATTCTGCTTATAGTCCTGGATTATTTTATGAAATGTTACTGGTACAAAAGACATCTGAATTAGATAACGAGCACTGTCAAAACTGGGTAACTGAGGGGTGTTTGTGTATGTAAGTTTCTGTAAAAATACTATATATAAAAATAGATATACATACTATATAGTATAGAGCATATATATTATATACACTATATATTTGTACAGAATCTGACAGACATTGCCTTGATAACATGATAGCGTGTAGTAGTAATCATACAACCTACAATGGTGTTATTCTCTCTGTCTTTGAAACAATGCTTAGTTTTGTTACAAGTATGATAAGTATGGGTTTTTTTTAATGTAATCAGGTAAGAGGGCTGTATTATGATGTTAAAATCCGTGATAGCAGACACTATAATTCATTAGTTAATGATTTCCTATTAATTTCCTAGGGTGATGGGCTTTTGTTTCTAAGGGCTGTTCCTTATCTTATTTCTGTCATTCTTTTTGATTTGTGTTGACAGTTCCTTTTAAAGAATAAAGCAGATTCTTTTATGAAATCTGCTCTTTTTATATGGGACTCCTCTGCCAGAGGACTGCTGCTCTCGCACTGAGGTAGTTGTTGACATTTACCAAAACAAAACAATGTTTAATTAATATTTTTGTGCTTTAATGTCATATTCCCAAGACAGTGGTTTGTCATTTCTCTCTACTGATCTAGTTAATGACAGGTAACTTTAGAAATTCCTTTCATTCTTTAGCATTTGGGCTTAATTAGTGATGTTGTTTTCATGTCTGATGATTCCTAGTGAAATCTAGAGCCTCACTAATTTCAATATGTATGTGTATACATGCATGTGTTTGTATGAACATGTTTATATATTTTTACATGTACGTACATGTATAAATGTATACAAATACATTTTGAAACTTACATCGAGATTGTGCTTGCTTTTTCAGTTATAGCTCCAGAAATGACTGGAAATCAAGTAGCTTGAGTCTCAATAAATAAAATGATTTTGTAAGGTCGTCTACATTTGGAATTTATCATCAGGAGGCTGATTGAACTGAGAGGCCAACATTAGCTTCTAAAGCTGTAGCTGTGCAACAGTTTCCCAAGTGGGTAAAACAGCCTCCTCTTGGGAAAGCAAAAGCGTGAGATGTGTTGGCATGGAAAGGCTTTTCAGAACAAGGTTGTCCAACATCACAAATTGCATTTCCTCAGACACATTTTTTCAGTGTTTTGTGTTTGTCAAAACCCTACACCAAAGAGAGTAGATGTGTTTCTCTTTGAAAACTGGATGTGGGGCTAAGTGGCTTGTGTTGGAAAACCAATAATAATGGAGGAGAAGATAGTAATGACAGGACTCAAATAGGAAGTACATAACTCTCCTCTGTTGCAAAGGTATTGGTTTCTTTTTACTAGTTCTCCTTTTCTGTGAGCAATCTCGGCTATGGACTGGTGGAGCTCGGATATGGAGAGCGATGTTCTTGAGCTGGGAGTTCACGAAGAATTGCAATGTGCTTGCAACTCTGAGTTTACAAAGCTCAGGTGGAAAGGGAATGGAGGCTAAGGGGATGAAGAAAAGCAGAAATTTGCAGGAAAGTAGGTGGAGACACCCAGGTGTATTGACCATTACTTCTTCCTGCCTTCTGTTCTCATGCAGTAGGGAGTGTGCAGGAACCTTAAGAACAAATCTACAGAATAGTTTAGAATGGGCTGGTAGGAAAAAAAAAAAAAAGGATTTGAAAACAAAAAAAAACTAACAGAAATGCAGGAGATGTACTGAAATAAGTTGGAAAAATAATAAATCATACTCGTCTAGTAGATGAAGGAGGGTTTCTTTGAATTACGGAAGAAAAACTAATAAATACAGATGACTTGGAGACATGGTCGCTCTGTTATTATATCTAACTTGATCAGAAGGAAAAGAAAGGAGAAAACTTACCTTGGTAGTATGCAGGAGAGAAGTAATAGAACCGTGGAGCTATCTGTAAGTAGTTCTACATCCCCTCCCCCTCTGCTTCCTGACCAATTATGCTAAGAAGAAAATAATTATAGTCAGTAATACCTTTCTTTTTGGATGTAATAAAATCTCACGCTGGTAGAAATTTGAACAAATTCTACTGAAAGGAGGCATTAAATATTGAAAATCCTGAGTGGGTTCCCAGCTGGTAGAGAATACTGCTTCTTTCTGGTCATACTGCAAAAATCCTTGAAGTAACCACTTTTACTGTTTACTGTAAGCAGAATATAAACGTGCTCTGGAGTCCTGTTACCAGGACAATGGTTAGTCATCTCTTTCTGCTGAAGGACTGATCCTTAGAGTGACTTGAGACTGTGCCCGGTTCTCCATTTCAGTATTTAGTAGTTGCTGGGCTTAGGGTCTGTGATATTAGAACTTCAGTAAAATGAGTGAAAACTGATGCACAATTTAGGTATTTAGTCTTTGTGCCTTGAACTGCATAAACATACCATGTTTATATGGTACCCTTATGTCCTGAAATCCATCTGTGCAATGCAAATATTCCTTACTCTGGTGAATGCAGTCCTTCTCATGTATGCACGTGTGCTGTATGTAGACAATGTATATTCATTAAATGAATTGGAGTTAGTTCAATCAATACTTAAAAAAGGGTGTGGGGGGGGGAGTGTGTGTGACAGTGTGGAGGGACATTACAGACAACCACCATTAGCTGTCCTTTGCATATCAAGGTCTGGAAGTGGTAGCTTTAAATAACTGAAAAGCAAGCAGGAAAAAGCACAAGATAGAAGGTGTTGCCTTTGCATAAACCTGTAAGGGTACTTAGTAAGGAGCAGCTGCATCTGATTGTCTGGAAGGGGAGAAAAACAAGCTGTTTAGTAATGTATGGCTGCATTTCTTAATTAGATTTTACAATTAAAAATGGAATAGATCAATGTCTTCCACCCACCAGAAACTTTTCAAGCTTTGATTTAGAGGAATTGAGTTTGTTACCTTGAGACATCAAATCCTTCTGGGTGCTTCTGGGAGGGAAAGATGATTTAAGATTTTTAGAGGGAGCGCAGCAGGGAGCCACATTCTGACTCAATGAACCACCACAAGTTAATCAGTGCTTTTCACTCGGTATTGTTTTCTCTTGCCTTTGCAAATCTCACGCTGTTCCTGAAATGCTAGGGAATTGAAAGAACCGATTGGTTGTCAGTACTTGGGGAAAAAAATGTGTTTCACAGAGAGAGAGATGCGTGTAACCTCCATTTGAAAATTTGAGTGTCCTTTTCAAAACTTTCCCAGTGGTCGCAGCAACTAAGAAAGGAAAAATGCTCCCCGTGGAGACAAATGTCCTTCTGTACCCTGCTGGGAAAATTAAGAACAAATTTACTCATAAAATAATTAAAAAAAAAAAAAAAAAAAAAAAAAAGTTGCTATGAGCAAAAGGTGCTATTAATTTTGACTAACTTCTGCTATCACAGAGTTGAAATGAAGCACTCCTCATGCTTAAAAATGGCTTAAGACATGAGATTTTCTTCCTTATTTCAAAGGCATTTGCTTCTAATTTCAAGGCAGATAGTTCAGAGAGTACAGTGAGAAGAAGGTATGTAATCTGGGTACACCCAGAATGTGGGGAGGTTACATTACAAATCTGGGCATTAATGTATGATTTTTTTCCACTCATTTACCAACTCAATTAAGATGCATATTTCAACAGATCTTTGTTTCAGATCCTAAAATGGGCTTTAAAAAAAAAAAAAAAGGAAAGAAATCTGTGAAAATCTTACTTTTGTTTGATTTTGGTGTCATTGCTTTGAATTGGAAACTTGCTGATCCATTCACAGGGCTTTTTCTCTTTTATAAGTGTTTAGGGTAGTTGCTCATCCCTTTTTGTTTGTTTGTGAAGGGAATACTAATGCACCAGATATGGGAAAAATTAGGAAATATGGGGCCCAGACTCTGATCTGGATGGATCTGGGTGCAAAGGATCAGGACACGAATGATCTCTTAAAATCCTCTCCAAAACTAAGGTTTCTGTCTATATTCAGTACTTCATGCTTCTTGTTGGTGGTACTGCTGTCTGTTTTGGTGGTGTTTTCTTTAAGCAGCAGAGAGGGAGACTTCTGTTGTAAATATGCAGCCCTGGAACAAATGCTGATGGGAACAATGGGGCTGATTTCTCCACCTGCCTTGGTGCAGATGCACTGCCAGCCACGGGAATGCAGCTGCACAACCTCTGTGTGACACCTCAGTGCCACAGCCCAGCAGCAGCTTGGGGCCAGCACTTGGGTCCACATTTTTAATGATGCATCTGTTGCTCCGTCTCAGAGCTGCTTTTCTACTGCTAATGTGATAGAAAGGGTGCAACGGTATTTGTGATCACTGTTACTGGATTGAATGAAAATACATAACTTTGTGAGTGAGTGGAAACAATCGAGAGAAGAAAAAGGGAAAAAAATCAAACTCTAGCCTATTTTTGTGTGTGTGTGTGTGTGTATATATATATATATATTTCCTATTTTACTTTCCTTTGAAAATCTGCACCGCTTTCACTGATGCCACATCTTGTATTTTCTGAGTTAATTTGAACCTCCAGAGGCTTGTTTCTTGCATTGTACCATACTGAGTGTTGACAGAAAATTTTTTGGGAAAAGGACTTTCTTGATGCTTTGGGATTTTACTGTGCTACTACCTGATAGGAAATGCAGAAGGTAATTATTCATTAGTATGGTGTATGTCAAGGAATGCAGACCATGCAAATGTGTGCTCTTCCCAAGGAGTTTGAAGTCCAGTGCCTTTGTAATGCAGATGACAAACAGGGACATGCATAGTTTTAGTTGCTCATCAGCAAATACTCATTACAGGTAATCAAATAAAGGAGAAGGCTGCAGGAATTCAGATGTGGGCACCTCAGCTGGGTTCAAAATATGCTCTAGATCTTTGTCATTATAAAGCCCAAATTACCAGAGACCTTTGTGTAGCTGGATATCTGCTTGTTGATTTCAAACTGTGCACTGATGTTCCCTTTGATTTAAAGCAACAGCACAAAACCCCGTGCTTGTTATAGCCTCCTGCAAGTTGGGTTGTTAAGGGACTTCTGAGTATGTCAGTGAGGGAGAAGTGCAAATGTTGCTATTTCTCCTCAAACTTTTTTTGCAGCAGAAGAGGACAGCTTCAATTGCTTCAATTCATTGTTTCACTAGCTTCTGTTTCCCAAAAAATGCAGTTAATGGTTTCCTAGGAACAAAACATACTTAGTGTATATAACCATCCTACCGAGCAGTCAAAACTTTCCTTTAGGAAATCAGGCTCAGTTTGTGTTTGTTCAGCTCCTTGCTGTCAGTGTGTCTGTAGTGGAAGTGCAGTCACAGTTTGGCCATTGCCAATTGCAAATCAAAGATGAACGTTCTGGAGTCCATATACCACGTAGCATGTGTATGCTCAGGGACCGGAGCACCTGTGAGCAGAGGGAAGGCTTGCACCTCGTTTGCTATCCTTGTGAACATAAAAAGAGGGTGCTTGAGGCCCGGCTTCTCGAGTTAGTGCTGAGATACTTATTTGCTTGTCTGAAAACAGCATGCTTAGTTACATTTCTGTGGACAGAATTGTCCCTTGCTAAGTTCTTATGCTTTGTCATTCCTGCAGCAAGATGGGCTGGGTTCAGGTCTCTGCAGGGCTGCTGCCACAAAGTTTTCTCCTTTGAGTAGAATGAAATTTCGAATCAGAAGCAAAAAGCAAGAGAATAAGGATTGTGTAATAGCTATGTTAGTGGATAGGAGGGTGTTAAGGAAGAAGCCTTCCTTGTCCCTCGCATTCCATAGAAGTGTCTGACAGATGGGAATGACGCAGTTGCCATCTCGAATGGGGCTCTCCCTGAGTGCCTCCTTCCTGCTGCTGTTGTTCTTGGTGAAGAAGTCAGCGTTCTGCTTAGAAAGAAACAACAAAAAAATCTTTCCGTTCTCTTGAGCCTGCAAAAGATCAATGAAACAAACTGGTTTCACTGCGCTGTTTTATGTCCCTTGAATAATATGTATTTTCAACTATCATCCATACCAGAGGAAAATGTATTGGATCAAATTTTTTTCCTCACAGGAAAGCTTGGTTTTCTATTTCTAGAGTTTAAATAAATGATGCTACAGCTTTTAGGCTTGTACATGTCTGCAAGCTGTAATGTCAGGAGAATTGCAAATGCCAGAGATGATTTTGATGCCGTCTCCATGAGATTTTAAATCATGGTACTGCTTAAAACAGTCCTTGAAGTTGCAGTTTGATTGAAGCTAAACCAATTCCTAAGACAACTTGATTTGTAGTCCACTTGAGAATGAGGTATAAAAAGATCACATCTAGGCAGAAATTTTTTTGTTCCATTATGGGGGAGAAGGCTTTTATTGATAGTTTGGTAACAGCAGTACGTGTAATGGTGCAGTCATTAGGAGTGGAACTGCTGTAAGAAATTGCTCTGCGAAGTTGCACTTGTTTTTTTTGTATAAGGTGAAATGTAATTTCATTTACGTGTGTGGATGGGAGGAATATTGTATTGTTTTGAGATTAATAGGAGCTTTCTCTAGATGAAGGTTTCTTCCTCTCTGCTATGACTTGCTAAGCCCTGTTAGAAACTGACCTGGCAGGAATCAGCTTTTGCACTGAGCTAATGAGCCATACTCAAATGTGATTCAGAAAAACACTGGGAATCATCTTGAAGAAATTACAGCTGAGTAACAAGAAAAACACAACCCCTTGAGAGCTTAATAACAAAGAAAGTTCTCTAGCTGTCATCATCCACTGTTAAAAAATCTGAGGATATACAGCAACAAGAAGTAAAATAAGAAAGACGAAGGAGCAGGCAGTCCTTTTTCTGTAAGTGAATGGCAGATTTATCAATACTTTTCAGTCCGTATGCTCTGAATAGCCAATATTCAGGAAAGTGGTAAATTGATTCCATGCCTCCTTCCAAAGTTTGAAAGGAAATAAAGAAAAATTGAAATAATTCACATGAATTCATCTTAGTGAAGAAAGAAAGTTTCTGTGTATCTGGTTTCATCGATGGCATAGAAGTGAGCAGATGTTATTTCTGTGGTGGAAAATAATGTTTTTTACATAATTTTTGATGTATGCATAGGAATATGTCTAGCAGGTAATATGTGGAAATGTTAACCCAGCAAATAATTATGAGAAATTTTGCCCAGCAGAATGCCTTTAGTGGCCAAGTAGAGGCTACATAAGCAGAAATTTGAACTGGGAATGAGGAAAAGATGGACCAAACACATGAAGAGCTGTGTAACTGACTTCTGCAGATCCTATGACATTTTGTATTAACTGAGGTTCAAGCATTTTTATAATTCCAAACCATTTTATTTTTTTCCTAGCCATTCAAAATGCAAGTTACTTCAATTTCTTTATATTTTCTTTCCTTGACAGTATTTTGCTCTACTTTCCATTGCCCTCCTTACAGCATCCTGGTTTTGTCCTGCCTCTCCATTTGCTTTTGCTGATGTGAGATGCAGAGTATGTGAATAAAGCTGTACCGCAAGCACACGTGCTGACTGCTGAGCTCAGAAAGAAACATACTTCAAGATTTTGAATCCAATTTGCTCAAAGCCAAAACCTTTACTTACAGCTGTTTATCCACATCAAAGGGGGTTGGGGGGACAGGACGATAGAGCCAGGGGAGAGGTCATGACCTATTTAATGTGTCCTTAAAACGCGACTCCGCTTTCTTCTTGATTTACTCAGATGTCTGCTGAAGACATTATGAAACTGGGAAAGACCATAAGTTTCTAACTTGACCCCGAGTCCTACTCAGTGCTTTTTCAGAGTAAAAGCTTGCTCTGAAAGGACTGCTACTAATCTGAGAAATGTGTGTTTTCTAAACAAGGTGGGTAAAATACGTGGAAGAACCTGAGTGCTGCACGTTGGCGTACATTGAAAGCCAGGATATAAGCAATGCTTCTCAGTTCAGCTTGTCTATTTTTCCCCCTTTTTTTTTTTTGAGTGTGAATTTTAACACCAGTTCCTGGCTCAGGGCTGATCAGAGCAATAAATGTTGAAATCCCACAGATAAAACAAACACCAAGCGGTGGCAGAGGTGGCAGCAGCTCCACTCAGCCCTGTTAAAAGCCCAGCCAACTTGTTTGCAAGTGTTTTTACTTTGAAGGGTTTAAGCTGGAGCTCTTCGTTATTCTGGGCCGACTGTGGGATTCCAGGGATTTCTGTCAATGACACTTCTGCTAATCAAGTTTATTGCAGCATTTCCTGTTGACTTAAAAAGAAACCCAAAACATAGGAGAGTTGCTTGTTGCCTCCTTCTGATGCAAGGCCTTTGCTATAGGTATTAATACTCCAATTTGTGAATGCTGAATCTCTGCCTTGCTGTTAATTTTTTCCATCAGGAAATGAGAAGTGCTGTAGGTTACTAAATTCTTAAATATTAATGAATGTACAGACCTGGACAATTTAAAAATGGAATAATTCAAAACTGCTTTACGTCTAATAAAACCTTGTTAATAAAGGGAAAGGGCAAACTGAGAAGTGAACTGCTTTTTTAAATAAGTATTGTTACTGTTTCTGGTCTGTTCCTGAAGCATAAATTGAAGTTCTATTAGCAGCAGTATAGTAGGTGTACAAAGGCTTCCCCTGAAGGAAAATCTATATTGAGACTTATTAATTAGGAGATTCTTGAAATGAGGCAAGTTGCTTATTTGTGAAATGAGACATGATCTCTCTATTAGAAGTGCAGGCTTTGGTACTGTCCTGTTTGTCCATATAGACTGGTGAAAAATGAATGTTTGCCTTCAATCTCTGCAGTGTATGGGAGAAGATGGAGCACAGAATGCTGCCCTGCTGGACTGTACAAAGCAGGTGCTTGGCTGTATTTGCATTTTTCTTTCAATTTAAATCACTTATTATCAGCTCAAATGGAATAATACATCTCTTCAGTTTATTTTCATATATCAGAAGGATTTGGAGTAAGCTTACAAACCAGAAATCTCAAAGACAGCACATCTTCCTCCTTAAATCTTGTAACTTAAAATAAAATCCTACTTTAACGAGTAAGCATCTGGAAAGGATTTGAACTATTTTCTCTTGCTTGTATCAATTTTCCTCCCTTTTTCTTGTAATAGAGAAAATTCTGTTAGGGATATTTTATTTCAATCTATTTTTCTGATGATGTGATAGTAATTTTTTTTCTGGACTGATGAATAAGTAAAGGTGTTGATGGATTTAAATTTTTTGATACAAGAAAAAACTCTTCCCATTTCTAAATTTCTAAAACTTCACTAACAATTTAGCTAAACTTTAACAATTCTCCATTCTTTAAAAAATAGTTTCTTTATAGAATAATTCTGAAAAACAGACCTTGAAAACAACTCTTTATTCAAAGTGAGTGTTAATTATTGGCCTGTCCTGTTGAAGGTGCAGTCTTTGTCCTTTGTAGTCTAAGCACTCCTTAGAGGGCTATGTAATTTCTTTTGTTATCAAGAATGGAGGCATCCAATTCCAAATAGATTTGCCTTCTTTGGTCTTCATTTTAAGTTTCAGTTTAAATTCAACCAACACCAACAAGGATGCTTTAACAAGCTTAACCTGCTAGCAGGTCATACCCGTAGATCTAGGAACCTACCAGCTGCTGGAGACCCGTACGCAGGAGGTGACTTCCTGGCACTCCATAATCAGCCGCTTGGCTTTTTGCAGAGAGGCAGAGCAACTTGGAAAACATGCACCATAGGAGAATTGGTGTTTCCCTGCCAAATGAGAATTCTTCTAACCTTGTGAGGGGTCTGTAAATTTGCTTTAAGCTGATTTACACTGGCAATATGCTCAAAGCAGATGGAGTACATCAGTGCCTTGACATAAAGTTTCTTAATCAGCACTGCCAACCAAAAAATCCCAACAGACAGCAGAGCACGCGCTGTAGGCACACAAAATGGAACAGTAGCCGAATCACATCCATGTAGTGAGGCAGGCTTTTATCTTTGTTATTCTCTTTCTGAATATTGCAAAAACTGGACAGAAGGTTCATTTTTGTTCCCCCCATATGGTTTATTGCTGAAACAGGTATTGAGTATTTTACCTACATTAGAAAGACCTGAAAGTGTCTGTTAGTTTGGATTGTACTAGGTTGTGTGGGTTGACTGTCTGCAACTAGGAGGCATGAGGTTACATCAGCTGCAGAGCTCCTGGTTTCTGATTTATTTTTCCTAACATGATTACTGCAATGCGTGCGTATATGTATAACCTTGTATTTAGGTAACCATGTTACCTAAATAGACATGCATGCTGTTGGGTATGCAGGCAGCTAATCGTTTGAGACGCTTATATTTTATGTTTAATTTAAGAAATAAATAACTTTATTTATTATGATAAGACAGCAGGGATCTACGAGCTAATCTGGTTTTTCTTAAAGTAGTTTTCTTATTAAGACACAAAAATAATTACAAAAATGCTAGCTTGATCATTTACCCTGCCATTAGCATAGTGTTAGGGGTCTTTTTAAAAGACTCCACTTAGTGTCTTAACATGCTTCAACAGATGTGTTACCATTGGAACATTTTCTTCTTTCACTGTTTCAGCTCCATCTATTCCTGCGCGGTTTTTGTTTTTCCAAACCAATATTGCAAATCAAATTAACATTTGTGATGTTGATCATTAGCTACAAAACGTTAGATGAAAAATGTGGCATAGCACAGAATGAGGACAATATTGTTCTAGATGCTTTTGCAGTGATATCCTTGCAAGACCTGTTCCAATTGGTTCACTTGGTTTTTCTAACTATTTCGCTCTTGCAGTTTTTAGAGGATTAGATTATGTATATACATCTGTGTCCTTGCAATATAACAACTTGCATCCTTTTAGAATCTCCAGGAATTTAGAAGTTGAAATTTAAGAAGTTGTACAGTGAATTCATTTCGTGATAAGTGAGACAATCGTAGCATTGATCTGTTTTGGTGTGGTTTGGTTTTTTTCTCCCCCGAAGGAGGATTAGTGTGAGATGTTGAGGACAGTGCATTTTTCTCTAATACAATAGTTTGTTGTTCGCATGTAGAAGAGATGCCCGTTAATGACAAGTGGTATATTTGTTTTCCCACCAAGACTGATTCACAGTTTCAAAGGTCAAGCACTGTCTGATGCTGCAGTTACTGGCTTAAACTTCTCTTTTCCCACACTGGGTGAATTTGTATGAGAACTATCCAGCCGCCTTTGCACTAGATGGAATGTGTCTCTAGCAGTCGTGCAGATTGTCTGCTTCACTCAAAGCACAAGTTAGAATCTAATTAGACTGTCCTTTAAAATAATCCAGCGCTATATGGGGCAGGTTTTGGTAAGCATAAGCAATTGCCTCAGGTTATGAGTTGATTTTTTTCAAAAGGCTGAATTAAATGTTTTGATCTTCGCTTTGATTAACAGGGGAAAATGCAACATAAGAGCAAGGGTTTTTTGTTTTGTTTTTGTTTTGTTGGTTGCTTTTTTTCTACTTTTTTCTCCCCATTAAACGTTTGCAGTCTTTTTTTTTTTCTTAAAACTGCATGCTTCAACTCAAGAAAGAGAAGAAGAACATCACCTGGGAGGTGCTCCTTTAACCAAGAACCAAACTTGGGGCTGACCTTTGGAGCCATTGTCCCCACTGTTTGCAGAGGTTGCTGAAAGATGTCTGTTCCTTTCCCTTTTCCCTCATTAAGCAGCAGGAACTGGTTCTGGCTAAGCATTTTGTACGTCAGTCACATCGGGCCTTTTCCCTTAGCTGTGGCAGGCACTAAGATAATGTCCTCTTGTATTCATGCAAGACCGAACTCGGTGAAGCATAAAATCAGTTATTTCCAACCAGCTTACTTTTGATTGAAGGAACAGCTTCCAGTCTCACAGTACAACTAACTTGTCACTCAGTGAAGCCATTTACCTGTTCTAAAAGGAACAGCAATTGTTTCAAAAAATGAAAGCAGCCACTGTTAGAAAACAGGAGCTACCTAAACTATATGGGATTACTCTAGCATTGCTTAGAAGCAGATCACCTTTCTTACTTGTTTTGAACCTAGCACTGTTCAAAATCCTTAAGAAAGTATTTAATTAACAACACAGAAGGGAGGAGGAGGTATTTATGTAAAAGATGATGCTTAATCACTTATTATAACTGTATTCCAGAATAAATTCAGGGTGAGCTTTCAGCCAGTTAAGGTCATGCTTCTGTGTTCCTTTCAGCTTTTGAACAGTTCCTCAGTCAGAAAGGTGAAATTATAATGCTTTTAAGAAAACTAATTATTCTTTAGTTTGTTTTTAATGTACATCTTTTCCTCGAAAAAAATGATGTGTCACAGAAACCCTTTGATATTATTGTTCCTGGTGTTAACTGAAGTGCAATAATTGCTTTTCCTTGCAGGCTGAGTGAGGCATCGACCTGTGAAGTGTGAGTTAAAGTTCAAGTTATGCAGTCTTTGTTCTTTGCTTTACACTACCTGCTCTGAATATATAATGTGGCCAGTAACATATCAGATAAGTTGTCTTAAATATATATATTTCAACTCAGAATAGGTGCTGGGCGGGATACCAGTGCCGTATGTGGGTTTTTTTTCTTAAATAAGCAGAAGGGCTTTATGATGAATGTTAGTGCTATGTTCTGTTTTATAGCCAGTTCTTTCCCTTCTCTGTTTTTGAACAGATTTGCCACAGAGCTGAGCTACATTTAGCACGTTGAAGCTTTTGTTATGAAAAGTAGCAAAAAAAACCCCTTTAGCTTATCGTTTGAATCAGCTGCATACATCATGTGAAGTATTTTATGGTCCATGGGTTAAGATATTACACGACAAGAAATAAGATTGTCACAGGTATGAATTAACTATCCCATTAAAGGTCAACATTGTGGTTTTTTCTACTCTTCCATCTTTGAATTATATTCCTGTCATTTTAGTCAAGATACTAAGTTTTAACAAATGTATGCCTGAGCTTGGATATTAGAAAAAGTCTCGGAAAGGAAGATGTGAAATAATATCTGTATATTGGCAATTCACTGCAACTCCCGTGAACAATTTATTAATGGGGCATCCTGTCACATCTTTCCTGTTCCCATTTCCAGTAGATCATCCAGGCTACTTACTGGAGAACTGGAGGAGGGGAGCTTTATTTAAATCACTGTAAGGTAATCAGATTTAATATTCAATAGCATCTTGATTTCTCCAGATGGCAAAGCATTGTCATCAAAGGTGTATTGATAGAACCCAGCTATAATCAGATCTGTAGAGGGGCATCCTATTCCTCTGGTGCTGCAACAGGCGGCTCTGAGGGTGAGGCGGCTGCAGCCACAGCTCTTTTTAACATGCAAGCCCTGTCTGTGTGGAGTTGTTATTCTGGTCCATCCTCAGCTCCAGGCTTTCCTTGTGCTACTGAGTAAAGATACGGTTACTCTGCTGTCCTAAGTGTGTCTATTGGCGAGTTCATTTCTGTCTAGATAGAAGTTCTCACTGCTGTTGAGGATCCTGGGAAATGGAATGCAAGGTTAAAATCCCCTAATGAAAAGTGAGCGACCAAGCAGTGTCACGTCTCTGTGAGACTGCCAGCATTGGTCAACATTATTCTTTGCTTGGAGATGCTGTGGTGAGATCAGGCTTTCTAAAACCCTTCCGTTTTGTGCACGAAAGGGGGGAGAAAGGGAAAAAAAAAAAACAAAACATTTTTAGGTGGTGCTGATGTGTTGTTATAGTAACGCATGAAGTCTAGAAATCTGAGGAAAACATTTTGAACAGTTGCCTCATGCAGTTTTCTGGTAGCCAAATATTTCCTTTGTAGTATTTGTTATCATTTTTCTTTGTTAGTGATGCAGAGGTCTCTGGCTAGTAGATTTTCCATGCTTTCTGTGTGTGTGCACTGAAAATAAATTATAAATGACTGTAATGGTTGGGACAAAGGTCCAACTAGCTCAGGGTGTTTTATTCAGCGATGACCAAAAGTGAAAGGTCTGGGAAGGAAAAATCTAAATACAAACAATACTTCACCAAAATGCTCTCCTTGTCTCCCAGCCACTCGTGGCTCAGAGGCTTTGTGATCTAGAAACAGTTTCTGTGTATTAAGTCATCTTCACTGGATTCTGTTCCATGAACTTAGGCGTTATTCTCCAAGCCTGTGTTAACTTTTAGTATCTAATATTAGATGACTAAGAGTTAAATCTCAATAAAGGTTAGAATTGAGCATATTGGATGAAGTAGTACAGTTCTGTTCTTGCTTTAACCATTATCTCACTATGAGACTTAGGGAAATCATGATCTCGCTGAAGATTTAGCTCTGTTCTTGTAAAATGTGAATAATACTTAAAAGTATTGAAAGCTTTTTCTCAGAGAGCACTGTGAACAGAGCAAATAAAATATCACTTACCTTCCTCATCGCTACTCTATATCAAAGCTCTGTGAGGGAAGCACAAACATAAGAGGAAAATTTATTCCCTTTAAAGAAATTGCTCAGAAGCTTGTGATAGGGTAAGCTTTCTCCTGAACTCTGTTATAAGTATCTAATAGCGTAGTATAAGGTAAAACTATTTACTTTGTACCCATGTCATAAAATCCTACCAATTCAAGAAATTGATTCTTCTCTCCAAATCTGGAAAATGTATTCCATCTTGGAATACAGGTTTTGAATGATGCTGACAGCATTTTGAAGAACAATACAAAAACAAAAACAAACACCGAAACCAACCAGAAGTCTTTTGAGAAGGCTGTATTTAGTCTTATGCTATAGAGCATTTACTCTGCCAAAACTCTTTAGGAACCGTGGATGTTAAGTGAGACATCTATAGGAAGAAGTCTGAATTCAACCTGCAGTGAGTGATACAGACAGCAGGCAGAGTGAGTAGATATCAAAAATATTACTCAGCTTCTTCCAAAGACAACTATCTAAAGGTATCAGCATTTCTTAACTGATGAATTCCTGGGCATGTGAAGAGCCGACATGGTAAATCATCTTGTAAATGGTTGGAACAGAAGAGCCTGGTTCTTGGTTCATGCTTCTGCTGTTATCAGATTCTGAAAACACAGCTTTTTTTGTTTCTGTCCTGAACAGCTGTTAATTTTATCTTTTTAAAATTGTATTTATACAGTAGTAGTAGTTTTTGCTTTCACTGCATTGGTGACAGTGTCTGCTTGCTGCTGTCCCTGCCTTCTCTTGAGTACAGAGATTGGGTATAAGCTTACTCCTTCACCACAGGAACTGTAGAGCAGTTGGATGGGTTCTGCAGAGGTTGTGCAGTCTCCATCCCTGGGGATTTTTAAGACCCATCTGGATAAACCCCTGCGCAGCCTGGACGGATCTAGCTATGACTATTTTTGTAGACCTCCTGAGGCCCTTTCCAACTTGAGTTATCCTGTGATTATATTCCTGTTTGGATGATAGAGGTAATTGGATGTACAGATGTGCTTACATCTGGAATGGCTCCTTATTCTTTGACCTATTGCATTTAAACAGAGCATCAACAGATGTGTTTGTTTTCCTCTGGCAATGCTTTTTTTTTTTATTTAAGAAGACTGACCCTACTCTCAATACAAGAAAGATCTAAAGTGACGAAATTTAGGGGGGATTTCCAGAATTGAATCCCAGACTACCAGACACCACCTCTCTCTCTAAATATCTGATCAGAGTCAAAAGGCTTACTGGAGAATTTCTAGAGAGTAGTTGAAACAGTTCTTCATTTCTGCTATTGAACTGAATGCTGCTCACTGAGAAGCTATATTACAGTTCAGTTTGTTTGAATGGTTCTGATCTGTTTTTATTCAAAACCAAAATAGATTAATGCCTTGGAGTGTAATGGGATGCCTTGAATGGCAGTTTAAAATAGCCTGTCTGTCATCAATATAAACTCTTGTGGTATTTTACCTGCTTGGAGATTGGAGGGGACTAACATCTTGATTTGCCGTAGGTGTCTCCAAAATAACCACTCAGCTGTTCTGTGATGGGAGGGCTGAGATTCAGGCTGCCGTAAACACTGGTAAACACTGGTGCTGCAATCCTCATGGCTATCATGGCAAAGTACTTTTTGCCTTTATTTTTCTTCTGCTCCTCTGCTGAAAGATCAATTCTTTTCTCTCGGTTCATTACTAAGTATTTGTAGAGGAGGTTGGTGGCCCTGCATGTGGCAGGGAGGTTGGAGATTCACAATCCTTGAGGTCCCTTCCAACCCTGGCCATTCTGTGATTCTGAGCTTGTAGCCAGGACTGCTCCAGCTATCGCTGCTATTTGTTTTCTCTCTTTATTTCTCTACTGGCATTAAGACAGAGATAGCACTGAAGCTGAGAGAAATATTGACAGTAAAATGAGGTTTAATTTAACAGATCCATATATTTGTAGAAACTTCCATGAGGATTTGGAAACAATAACTGAGCATATCTGCATGGATGAAAAAGAGCCAGTTTACACACCTGCAGCTACTTGCTTTACTGCCTGGTAAGACTTGGCCACCAATACACTCTGAGAATCCCCGCGACATCATTTCTATATATTCTTTCTTAAATCTATTTTTAGGGGAATAAATGAGAATAAAGAAGAACAAAGGGGAATTAAGGGGAATAAAGAAGAACAAATAAGGTATACGGGCGTATAAGCAAGACAGTGTACAAAGTTTTCCTACAACAGAGCAGGCAATGACTTTCAAGCTGTGTCTTCTACATGAGGGCAGTTCTGTAGGATGTGCACTAAAGGAGCATCTGTTAGCATGCCTCTGCAGGGAAAGAGTATTGTATCAGATGGCATGCTAATGAACAAGTTGATAAACGTGATCTAGCATCTATTGTAAGAGGGAAACAAGTTGGGTTTAAAAACCTTTGAGGTGGCTGTGCATATGTTAGTGTTAAACACTGCAAATGCTATTTCAAAATCATAATTGCCTTTTTTTTGACACAGGAACATTAACTCTTGGTTAATATGTTTTCTAATGCAGTGTATTTTCCTGGAGGCAAAACTAGCTGCACCAAATATCATCAGTCCTGCACTGCTTTTTGCAAAGAATTATTTCAGTACATATGAGTGGCTGAAAGGAGAACCCAGGAAATAATCCTGAATAGATGGTCTGAAGTTGTACAGTTAAAAGTAGACCAAATACATGTGAATAAGTAAATCAAACTTTGTGGAGATGGTGTATGCTGTCTGGGTGAGAAAGTGTCTGAAATCAGATATTACAAGCATGTTTGGGAATTAAGATAAGTATTTCTCAATTCCCTGGTGTGTGCATTTTATGCCTTTAAAAAAAAAAAAAGAGAAAATCTTGAGTAGTTTTAAATATTGAGTTGTTCAGCTCTTCCAATGGTTAATAAAAAAAAAAGTTTTCATGACTTCTTATAGGGGAAGTTTGGTTTGCTGTTTTGAAGGAATTCGTTTCAGTTTTGCTATTTCTGAATACCTGTTTAAGTTGAGAAGTCTTCATAAAAAATAAAAGCAAAACAAAACTTCACTTCTCTTTTACTGTCTAATATAATGAACTCCTCTGATATTCAATTCCAAGTAGGAAGTCAAGAAGTCAAAACTTCTCTGAAAGCATTCTGCTGTTTTTGAACTTTGTGTCGGTGCTCTGATTGATTAAAAAGATGAGAGTTTACAAAGTTATGAACTGTGAGATGCACAGTGACATTAAACTTTCAAAAGCACTATTAAATCATTTTGCAGCTGTGACCTATTTCATGAGACATCTTTCGTGCTGTCTGTTAATGGTTCTGATGGTTGATTAAAATTTGTTATATTAGCAAATCAGGTGATTTACAACCTCTGTTCTTGTTTTATAGCTTGAATCAATGCCCTACCCTTAAAAAGGATAAACACTGCTTTTTTTTTTTTTTTTTTTTTTAGCTTGATGTCTGTCAGAATGACTTGCAGTTCAGTGATGTCACACAGCATTGGTATGTACTTGTCACATTCCCCTCTGGGGGACCCCAGGGTCTCCAATGAGGAAAGCAGCAGGAACTCTATATGAGAAGAGGCTGCTTCTCAGAGAGCTTCCACACGTGGGATCAGTCTCTGAATGTTTGTCCTCCTCCTCTGTTGTCTTCCTTTAACGGGTGTGTGTTAGCAAAGAGAAGCTGATTGCAAATTAATTGCTTTGCTTTTTTTCAGTTTTGTCTTCCTCATACCGTAAAATGGCCCGCATTCCTAGTATTGTTTTTTCGTATCTCTGAGGGAAAAGATTTCAGGCTCTTTAAATTAATGTATCTTTGTTGCCATTGCAATCAACCTTTAAAATTGACACCCTTTAAAATTCTAGCATCAGTTTATATGAGCTATTGCTTTAAAAAAGTCTGTCGGTTACACAGGTAGCATTTACAAAATGGAAGCTGAACTACACTTTCTTAGGCAGAAATTTTGGATTTCTGCACATCAGCACAGCTCTTTTTTTTTTTTTTTTTTTTCCCTGTGCCTGGGTAGGATAGCAACTTGTCAACAGATGAAATATATAATTGAAATAACCATTACTTGCTTTAAAAGCTCTGACATGGAAAGCCAAGGCAAATAGATTTTATTATTTTTGCAGATTCTGAAGAATTATAACGTGGATTTTGCCCAGGAACAGCGTAACCTCAAGCTCAAATACATAAGCCAAAGAACTGAGGATGTGCTTTATTTCTTGGTTTGCATTTTTATAGCTGGGGAGGAAACCCCTAAGAATTGTTACCTCTAAAACAAATATTCCAAGCTTTGAGTTTGTGGCTCGAAGGCTGCGTTCATGGCATGTGAAGAACACTTTGTGTTTTATCAATTCTGTCATCCTATGGAGCTGTAATGTAGTCAATTAAGTAAAATTAAATTTAGTACAGTCAGGCAAGCATCCTTTAAGAGTTTGCTCTCTAATGTAGCTGATGTATCTATCACTTTGCATTGTTTAAAAAAAAAAAATTCACACTGCAATTATAATGAATGAAAGTGCATGTACTGCTAGTCAGTCATCCAGTAAATGAGAAGCAAGCCTTCAGGTTATTCCATCAGACAGTAGCTTAACAGATCCTTTAGTAGTGGGAGGTGAAGGTTACATGGGCAGTTGAATTTCAATTTACATTTTTAATACAGGGCTGTGCTTATAAAGGCTGCTGCTTGTTTTTCTCAGAGCAATTGGCTTTTTGTCTGAATTATGTACAGCGAGCATTTTACATGAACAAAGAAAAAAGTACTCGTCTCTTCTAGGGGGCACTGAGGTTTTTCAAAGACTTGTGCGTGTACTTAGCTTTTAGGAACCATTTCTTGCTAATAGATGCAATTAGTGACAGTGAAATTAATCATGGGCCTAACTTTGAGCATCAGTGACTTTCCCTTCAAATTATTGTTAATGGATTTTGGAGAGAACTGAAATCACTGCTGGACTGGCAGCCATGGCAATTGCCCCCATCTCTGTGTATCTGGGATTATTACAGCTGTGTGGGATGCTCCTGTCCTCCATGCCACTGTGGTGCTGTGGTTAGGAAGGAACCAATGGTGGTGGTTCTTGCTGGAAGTAAAAAAAAGGCTAGTAAAGTTAGCCTTCTGTCTTCTATAAGAGACATTTATTTTAATTGCTGTAATACAAAATTCACTTTCATTTAATAATAGATATTTTAAGCCTTGGCTAGAACTGCCCTGAATTCTACAGTGATGCTGATATCAGTGGGAGTTTTGCCATTGAACTGCAATGCCAGACAAGTGGTAAGTGCTTTGAAATTCACATTGAAGAATACTTATGTGCATAGGAAATATAATCCTATATCAAGTATTATTTAAACAGCCTTAGGGGAGTGAAGTGAGCTAAAGGAGATACTGGTACTGCACCCTTAGCATGGCTTCGTTTAGTCACTACCTGAAAAGGTTACCAAGTTTTTAGAACAAATATATGAAATAAATACAAATTACTGCTTTCACTTAGAGCCTCCTATAGGTTCACTGCGTGTGGAGTATATCTAAAGGGGGGCTGTAAGAAAGAAGGGAGCAAACTCTAGAGTCTGTTGTGATAGGACATGGGGAAATGATTTCAAGCTAAGAGAGGGGAGATTCAAAATGGATATAAGGGAGAAGTTTTTTATAATAAGGGTGGTGAGGCTTCAGGTTCAATTAAACAGGCAATTGATGCTTTGAAAAGCATTGGTTACTTTTTTCCTTTAGCACAAAGGGTTTTATTCCCTGTGGCACATGACTTTCTCTTAGCCGGGTGTTCTGCGCAGCAGCGTTTGTTTATGAATTGTGCCCGTATCAACAAAACTGAGAGCTGTTTGAGATGCATTCCAGGTAGCTGCAAGGGTGTCAATCAATTGGAAGTAGGTACCTATTTATAAACACTTCTCAGGATGTCACCTGGAGCTTTCCTGTGAATTTTACATAAAATAAATTAGTACTTACATCAGTCAGTAGATTAGAAGATGGAAGTGAGTAGCTGTTCAAATCAACGCGTTGTTATCATTAGGTACCACAGATCCATATTAAAATATGGCTATATGAACTGACTTTTCTCATCCTTCCCTTGCACCTGACTTGAGGTGTTCTGGGGCATGCAGTTTGCTGCCCGACTGCACTGAGCTGCACTGGCAGAGTGGTCTCTTTAGGTGTGCTAAAGGTGCAGTTTCGGATCTGTCCTTAGGCTAGGAGATGGCATTGGGCTTGGTTAAACAGTGTCCTGCTCAGACAAAGTTGTTCGGGAAGATGGGGATTCCTTTTGCTCTGGATGTTGTTCAATCTTTTTCCACTGAGCTATAACAGAGCATCGTGCATTTAGCCTTGATTAGCTTCGAGTGCAAGAGAAAATAGGTGTGGTGCAGTTACAGCTCACAGAGTGCATTCTGCATGTGCTCAAACTGTTCTTCTCATAATGTAGTTTGAACGTTTTTCCTCTTGCATCCTCCTTTTTTCTTCAGTGCATTTCTATCATTTTGTCAGCAGGGACCTCAAAGATGATCTGCTTCCAACCCTCCTTCCACGGGCAGGGTTGCTACCCCAGGGTCTCATCCAATCTGGCCTTGAATCCCTATGACCAAATAGCTTTTTCCTCCTGTTAAACATTCATAAATCTTCCAGGAACACTTCGTTGTTAACAAGAAGGTCACAAACGTAAGCATAAGTGCATTGGAACATTCTCTTGAGAAGCAGTGCTGGCTAAGTGCTGTAGGGGCTGTCTCACTGTTGCAATCCTAGCAGTGTATTTAGAAAAGGATGCTGTTATGCAGGCAAGTTTAGGAAAATGAGTTTAAGGTGAGGGGGGAGCAGTTAAGGAAAATCAGTGAATTGGTGGGACATCATAAAGTTCCAAAGTTGGGAGAGTTTGATTTTAATGTGCCTGTTTTGTTTTTTTTTTTTAACCTAAAAGCAAAAAGGGAATATGTGCATTAGAAAACATGCATTGCAAAAAGGAAACACTAAACACTTCAATGGTAGAGCATTAGTGGATGAATTTTGACCTCATATTTTATGGTAGCTCACAGTGATCAAATAACAAGTGGCTATATGGGTAACCAGAAGTGACTTAGTATTAAGGTTTTAAATTATTTGTACGTTCCAGTAGAAAAACCCATCCATTAGCAAATCATGGGTTTAATGTGTTTGGTGCAATAAAGCTATTTTATAAATAAGGTATTGGTGTATTTGTTATAAGTGAGAGGCTGTTTTTACATCTGTATGGGAACTACTGAGTCACGGCCTGAACCTCTGATTGAGCACCTGAGGTGAGCCATGAGTCAGCCAGAGGAGCACAGCTGAAGGCAATTCACCTGGCTGCACCTCTCCTAGACCTATTTAAGAACTGGCTACCAGTGGGGAAGGATCTTGTCTGGAGATCCCCTCTTCTGGTATTTTCTGTAGGTGAGCCTAGCATATGGGTGAGCCTTCCATTTATTCTCCTTATTATCTTAGTCTGCTTTGCCTAACTCTCTTGTTCTTTTGTGATTATAACATCTTAATATCCATTGATTATACAACATCAATAGGTGATTTTTCTTCTAGTGTTATGAGCTGCCCCAGTGACTGCAATAAAGGGTGCATTTAGTAAGGACTCCAGAGGGTGAAGGGGGTATGTGGGATTAGAAGTGGGAAAAAAGTGATGCAGAGGGCACCATTTCCTTTGACTTGTTCTTAAACTGAGGGTTGTGTTTTCAAGGCTTGTATTGAACCTGGTGCAGTGCATGAGTTTTGTGACTGGATATCTGTATAAACTTTGAGCAGAAGAAGCCACTGCTTCTTTAAAAGTAGTATAAGTGGTAGTACGATTGATAGAGGAAAAAAAGGAATGATGGAGAAATTACTTACATATCCATAAATCCTCCCTGGGAAATGGGCTGAGATGGACAAGAATGAAACTCTTATTTAATAGCTGAATTGAGTGGGATGAGATGTACAGATATTTCAAGTCACCCTACTGAGGTTGAAAAAAAGTGTATATTGAGACTGAATTGCTACTATGAAAAGCACTGGAATCGATGTGTATCTGAAAGGAATTAAAACTACCGTTAATCAACCCTCCCCCCTCCCCCCCCCCCCCCCCCCCCCCCCAAAAAAAAAAAAAAAGGCTCTTATGAAGGGAATAATTGAATAGGGTGGATAGCGATGGGACAAAGGGGAATGGCTTTAAAATGAGACAGGGGAGGTTTAGGTTGGGTATGAGGAGGAAGTTTTTCAGCCAGAGGGTGGTGAGGCACTGGAACAGGTTGCCCAAGGAGGCTGTGGATGCCCCATTCTGGAGGCATTCAAGGCCAGGCTGGATGTGGCTCTGGGCAGCCTGGGCTGCTGGTTGGCGACCTGCACACAGCAGGGGTTGGAACTGGATGAGCGCTGTGCTCCTTTGCAACCCAGGCCATGCTGTGATTCATATTGTTATTCTGTTAGTAAAATGACAAGTGCAATGTATGTGTTTGTAAATTGTTGCAAAGCAAGAAAAGGAGTAGACTGAATTGACAAGTTGGAATATGTAACGTGCAAGAGAAAGCAATTGTAAGCAGTAATAGATATCATCTGAACTCTGCTCCATGGAAATTCTGTGATTGAATCCAATGGGGAAAATGGGTAAACAATCCTGAAAGCAGTGTGCTTTAGGCTCCTCGCCTGCTTGGTAATGTTTAAATCTGTAGGTGTGGGTATGAACTGCCCCAGTTGCTGGGCGTTCTCTTTTAATCCAATATGTAGTTGGAGTAAGGCTTTAAAAGAGTTCATTGATTGAAATTGACAGGAAAGAAAAAGTAGCTAAATTCCCCGCATGTTTTGAAATGTTTAGTTTCTGGGTATTAGTTTGCAGTCTTTAATCAGTCCTAAATCAAGTAAAACTCTCGCAGGGACTTCAGCTTGAATGAAAACTGTGCAATTTGATCCATCGGCATGGAGATTTTACAGGAAACTGTTTTCTGCAAGCAGAAGAAAATTTATGCAAGAAGGGTCCAAAAAGATGTGAAAATAAGCATCTCTTCTGGAAATAATGAAATGCAAAGTGCGTTTAATTGTGATGTTGGGTGTTCGGTGAATAAGAATATACTAAGAAACAGGCAATCTGAAATGAAAATAAAATGGGAATATTTGCCTGGCATTGAAATGATGTTTGCACATCTTTCTAGTAGACTTGTAGATCTCAAAAAAAACTTCTATCTGGCATGCAGAGTAGTAGTTCTACTTTAATTTTCAGTGACTACTTCTGATGATAGAGGGCTGTAGAGTGAAAAACAAAACTGCTTCCACTCTTGATGCCTGAAGATGCATTCTGAGACAGAAAAAACCCTTAAAGCACCATCACTTAGTATCTTCATTAGAATTTAAATTCACAAAGTGTGCAGTATATATACACACACATTTCTGCTAATAAATTTGTCACTTTGACTAAAATGTGACTACTGTTTAAAAAGCATTCCAATTTACAGCCTTGAGAGCAAGATTCATTTAACTGCTTTTTTTTTTTTTTGGGTGGTTTGAGTGATCGCTTATTTTGAAATGAGGCATAAGGGGACATAAAGCATGAGGAAGCAAGATGGTTTGCAGAGCTTCCAATACTGTAAGACAGGCATTCCCAAGTTTATGAACTCCTGGTTTTGGAGAAATACTGTCAATGAAGGGCACAACCCCTATTTTGAAATATGCAGAATGTGTAGTGGGGAATTATCTCACGTAATATAGTGCTGTGCTTCATAGGTCTGAAAGTTTTGTCACTTAAAGCACAGGGAAAGTGCAGTCCTGTAAGTTCCAGTAGCACAGATTCCAGAGATGCAGTGATTTCTTTACAGTTCCTGTTGTTTTCATCCCCCCCGTCTTTTTTCCTCCCTTTTTTCTCCTTTTTTTGACCCTTCAGTTGTCAGGCTCCATTTTGCAGTGTTTTGAATGATTGGTAACCACATTATTGTTTAAAAATGATCCTCTATTAAAGGTGGGTCTGAGAAATGAGATTCATGAAGCTATGAAAACAGGGTAAAATGAATACAGAGAGATGTCTTTCATCAGGTCTCGCAGTATTTGGATTAGAGTGGCACTCTAGCCCAGCAGGGATAGCCTGGTGCTTCTGTATTTTTAAGATTCTGTATATTAAAAATTGCATACCAATATATGAACTGTAGAATTGGTAAGGAGTTGTTTATTTCAGCTGGATTAGTGCTTTGACTTCAATAAATAAAACAAGGGTAGGCTCTCAGGAGAGGTGGTTCCAGCCTTGCACGTACAGCAGAAAACCAGCATCCAATAATTCTTCAGGAGATTAGGTGTGGATTAGTGAAGGAAAGATAAGGAATTTTGAGATGGATTGTGTGAATCTAAATGTGGCAGTGCTGGCAAATTGACGAATGCTCTGCTCCCAGCGGCACAGTGATCCAAAGTATGATCTTGCTTCTTTACTCCTGCTGCCTGTAGTACCCAAAATAGGACACAAAAGAGGAGGACTGTCATTTTTAAGGCTAATGAATGTTCTGGTAGCTGATAATACAAGGTATTGCTGTGAAAAAGACATTTTCTAGTAGATGAATAGCCACTGTATACTTGGTGTGCTGTGTAATAGGACTGGGGGAGGCAACTCAGTCTCCAAGTGGGTGTGCAGCAAGTGCATGCTCCACAGGAGCCCTGTGCTGCTCTGTCATCAGTAACTGGGGAGTTCTGATGTGCTCACATGACAAGAACCATGTTGTGTAAAGGATTGGAATCTACCTGAAGACTTGCGAAGGATTTTTGTCTCAAGATCCATTGGAATGGTGACACATTGGAAGCAAGTATTCTGTAGGGGATTCTCAAGCTAAAAAATTAGCTTTTATAAGTTTCAATACTAATGAGTAACGTCTGATTTTGTTAACTTACTGCACAATGCATCTTTACAGCATGGCACGTTGCCTCCAAGTTTCTCTAGTCTTGTCTTCATTAAATTTAACCTAAGTTCTGTGAGAGTGGGATCCTGTCTGGTGTTGGGAAGCTGTAAGCAAACTTAAAGCTCAGCTGGTCGCTCCCATCTGCCTCTCCTTACTGTCTGTACTTGCTGTGCAGTAGTTTTATCCTTCCCTAAGGCATACTAATTTCTGTGTTGTGGATTTGGTTTATTATTATCTGATGCTCTGAAGCACTGGGTCAGACAAGAGAACTGCATCAACTGGAAAGTGACTTGTAGCAGCATTTTTTGCTTTTGCTGATTTGAGATTTGCCTGATGAACTGAGAGCAGTGGCTATAGTGAGTGTGCTGCATGGTTCAATGTGTCTTGCAGGCAGGGGGAATATTCCAGCTTCCTGTGATTTGCTGTATGTCACAGATTTTGGTTTTATTAATTTTTTTAAAATGTTAATGTAGGGATTTGTCATTGAAGAGCACATTATCAAAAATTCATATTAAAATAAAAAAGTATCTGAACTGAGGTTGTGACTGTATTTAAGTAGATTTTATTTACTGTAAGTTGCAGAGAAGATCCTCTGCAATGGCAGTTCAATTAATTTTATTAGAAGGATAAATAAGCAGTTTTGTTTCCTTTATCAACTGTTTTCCCAATGGGTGTAGAACTCCTATTCTTACAGTGAAACCACTACGAAGGGGTACTCAGAATATTTTTCAGTTGTGACAGAAAGATTTCTGATCTCAAAACAGTGATTCTGCTTCAGAACGAAACCTGGAAGTATTACTGGTGCTGGAGGACATCTGACACCTGATGGCACGTAGCTGAATCCGATGAATGTTGACATGACAGTGCTTAAGATCTTAGGCTGAAAGAAATGCTGGACATATAAGCAGATTATTTTTTTTTCTGCCAACTATGGGAGTACTGGGATGGTTTTTAGAAAACGCATAACAGGAACTCAATCCTAATAGAGTGGGGGATAGCATCTGATAGTATCCTTGGAGTAACTGTTGTTCTAGAGGAAAAGATACTCTGGATTCTAACATAACATCAATTAGAAATGTGAGAGAATTCCTGAACTGTATCACAGAGCAGACAAAGGGCTTAAAGTCCTTCCCTGGACATTGGCGAAAGTGATGTGAAGCACCTGGAAACATCCAAGAATTTAAGGCAGGAATTGGAAGGCAAACAATCCTAAAAGAGTAGCTGCAGTTCCATTGTTAGACCACTGGTGGTCCTGGGTTTTGCCTTTCTTTTGTGGCAGTATATGGCAGTGTAATTTTTCTGGCTGTTCCCCAACAAACGTCTATAGCATTTTGTAGTAATAATTCTGTGTTTTCTCTTAATCTGATACATGGCCTAACTAAATAGAGGGCTATAAATACATGGGTCACAGTGTGAGAGAAGTTGTCAACACATGGCTAGATTGATAATCTACAGAAAGGCAATAACGTGGCCCTGGGCGGTAGGTCTCATGAGTCTAGAAATCATGCCTGAGAAGACAAGGAGACTTGGTTGGTGGGGCGGGTTGGGGGAAGTAGAAATGGTTGTACATCGTATTGTTTTGTTCTTCAAGAAGAATAAAGGCACGTATATGATAACTGTAGATCCATGCACACTGCACCTATTTTCTACTAAGCAACGATGTTTTGAATAACCTGCTACTTCAGGCTGGAGTGCCTTGTAAAAGCAGAATTATTTCCTGCAGCTGTGTTATGGATGTTGAGAATCGTGTGATTCTGTGACTGCCAGTCTCATTAGAGGCTCTATGGAGATCAATAATTGGTATGACAAATTATGTTTTCATGCTGGAAAACAGATGTCTCATAGGCTTCTAATTAAAAAATAAATAAAAAAAGCTTTTCAGAAATCAGGGAAGATTTGTTACAGATACATTTTACATTTCAATTAAATAATTCACTCTGTCAAGCTTTGAGTTGTAAACTCTCATGTGCATTCTTTAGTTAGTATTCTTGTTTTCTTCTTTCAGCCATCCATGCTTGTGGATTGAAGCCCTTTTCTGAGCAGCATCCTGCCAGCAAGGCTGTACCAACTTCCATTTCTGTGTCCAGGTAATTTTTATGTGGGAAGATTTGTGACTGATGGAAACACATTTGAGGAGTCGGTGGGCTTCCCTCATGTTATGTCCTGCTGCAAATAAAATTGGAGCAGGGGTAAATGTGGGTGACCAAGATGGTCCTCCTTCCAGACTGGACACAGCCCTGTGCAAGCAGTTTCCTTCTTTGTGAAGAAGGTAGGATTAGGTAAAGACATAAATTAGGCTATGATTTAATATTTTCTTAAATCTGAAGAGCATCTGTAAGGCTCCTGTTTGCTACCACTTGAGAATGCCTTTCATGGGAACTGAAATCCTCCCAAATGTTGTTTGCAGCCTACAGACCTAGTCTTGTTGCTGCAACCAAGCAGGAACCAACCATGGTTCTTCTGTGTGCTTGAGCAGGTGATATTTAAACCAGAAAAGAGTACCTGTTTGCCCTCACACAGTTTCAGGGGAGACACTCATATGAATAAAAGAATATTCTGTGGCACAGGGGCGTACTGCTAAAAAATTAATTTATGAGAAAAAGAAGAGTTTGGAAATAAAGTCCTGGAATGATGCAATTCGTTGTTATAGCCTTTACTAAAAATATTACTTTGAAGTTAATTCTCATGGAAATATTGGTTAAAGTTGCATGTTCTTCCGTAAGGGTAATGTATGATTTTGTTAGCTAAAGAACAGGCCATTAACATTCAATGCCAAAGTCGTCATTTTTGTAGAAAGTAATGTAGTTACATGCTGTCCAGCTAGGAAAAGGGCACGTGGCCAGAAATGCATGGGTTATCATCAAGATGTCAGGTGCTCCTCTGTGCTGAGAATCCCTCATCCAGACAATGTTCTGTTTGAGTGCATTTTAATGAGCACTGCTGAAGCTGTGAACGATCTGTCAGCACTTTTATTAGGCATCTTATTATTAAAGAGTTTATAGCTTGGCTGTAAAACTTTGCTGTGGGCTAAAACTAGTTAAATAATAGTTTCAGAGAACTGTTTGGTGCCAAATTTAATTCAGATAGCTTTAGGCTTTTTTCCATGTTTGTATCAGAAGGCAATATGCAAGTTCTGATTGAAATCTTTGGAAGTATGGCAAGATAAAACACAAATGGCCTAGATCTGAAGCCTTTCTCATAGCAGACAGTAAGACAGCATAGTATTGTAGAATGTGTTTCATGTATAACTGTGCACAGTGGCTGCAGCAGTGGGCTTAATGTTTCGGAGCGGAAGATGAAGACCACAGTAAAACAGAATCCTGTTTTGTCTGAGCTGGGTCTTTAAAATCAGAGCTACCCTGAGGCTGGCTGTGAAAAATGTAATTGACTAGCTCTGACAGGAATAATGACTTAATTCAAAACAAGAACTATTAATTTAAAATGCTGCTTTCACGTTACTTTTTTCCACGTTGTACGCAGTAAACAGCTCAGCAGAGCAATTAACTTGCAAGGCTCTTGTTTGTGGAACAAGCGCTCTCATTTCGCACATCAGCATTCACAGTTTGGTACAGATTTTCTGCCAAGTCAAAGCAAACACTTCAGGAGGAGGTGGCATCAAATAGTGCATCGTGTTATTGGCACTTCAAGACTTTGGGTGTGGAAAAGTATTATTCTTTGACTTTATAAGCATTGCTGGCAGAGAAGTTGCATAAACCTGTAGCTAAAGAATCTAAGCTTAGAAAGATCAAAGAGGCAAAGAACAGCAAGTGGTGTGTGAAGTCCTACTGATGTTTGTTTTGTTTCAGTCCGTCATGCAGTACATGTCGCATCAGTAATTCTCTGTCTGTCAGTGGCTGCCTGTCACAGGCGGATTCTGGAGGGTGGAAAATTCGCCTATTTTCTTGTCAACAGAGCTGTGTCTGGAGCAACTTTTCTAAAGTGATCAGTCTACCTGGGCAAACGTGCTGGAGAGATCTGTTTGTTTGGGAAAGCAGCTTTGTTGGGCAGCATTGTCACTGATCGCATGCCCCCAGGCTGTGGTCTGTCTGATGTCCACTGAGCTGTGCAGTGTGAAGGTAGCTGTGGGCAGGTTTTATGAGCTGCCTTTGTTATGGTTTTTGGTTCTTTAATACGTGCATGGAATTCAAAGAAGAATGTCAAAGCCAAGGGAGTTCCTCCTTTGTTGTTCTCATTTGCCTTTCTTCTTCATTACTTCAGCTGTTTACCAGCTATGGCAGCTGATGTGTGCCGATTATAATGCAAAACCGATGAGTCACCTTGCAAATACTCTCAGGCTGCTTCTGTGGAGCATAAGATTGAAATAAATACCATTTTCTACCAAAAGCTCATTTATAATGCTTTTTACACACTGGAAAATTTTTGTATTTAAAAAAAAAAAAAATATAGCAATGGGTGAATTTGGGATGGAACCTAAGCATCTCAGTTAAGAGTTGTACTCTGAAAACAGAAATACTAGTAATTAAGCTATTCATTTTTAATCAAGTATTACAGCTTTTCTAAATATTGGACAGTGTAAGAGTATCTACAGTTCTTTCATTTGATCACAGTGAAGAGTCCTCTCTGGTGATTTTCAGTTTGAATCATTAATATCTGCAGGTTATTACTATTGATGAGTTTTCAGTAGATTTATGAGAAGACTGGACTAGATAAGGGATTCGGAGAGATTTAGTTCTCTTTATTCATTGGGAAAATTTGAAAGATGATACCAAATTTTGAGAACCTCTCGGAAGTAAAGCACTGGCATTTAGGCTTTAGGCTTCCTGTCTTGGAAGAGGAAAAAAAAAATCCTTGTTTGTGGAAACATCTGGGGCAGCTGCACTTGACTTCAAGCGTGTGGTTCAGGGTACTTGTGCACTGAAAACAGAACATGTGTTAGCTGAATTGCATGGCTTGCAGGAGTTTAATCCTCAAGATGAGTTTTTACACTAGCGGTGTGTGGACAGAGCATTTTTTTTTGTGCTGCGTAGTTGAACATAATATACCTTTCAGTACTTGTTTCACGTAGCTTAATTTTTAGAGAGGAGATGGCTCTAAGATTTTTGGTGTCCTTGTAAAAGTGTCATGGATACTTAGCTGCTGCTTCTTCTGTGAATATTTATTATTTCACTTCAATTCCTAGCAAACTAAATGTGAGGACAGTGGACATAAAGATTCCCTGCACGAATTTCAGGTACAGACAATATAGATAAGTGTATCTAAGAATGTAATTTAGTCTACAGCGTTAACTAAGGCTTTTTTGAAGTTCAAACCACGACTCAGTGCTGCATTTCCCAACAACTACTGCTGATGCTCAAAGATATTTTGGCCTGGGCTTCTAACTTCAAGTGGTCACTGTAGCGTTTATGAGTAAACAAGATTTTGTCTGAGCTGATGGCGAAGGGATGCTGACTTAATAACTGTGTGTATCTAAGCTAGAGCAGTGGGTACAATTAATCCTTCTAGGAAACTCACACATGTGGCAGTGTGTGCTGCAGCTTTCTGGAAGCTGACTATCTCCCCAGCTACTGATTAAGCAGAGCACATGAAGTCCAGGCTCAAAAGAGCCAGTAATTTATCTCTTGCTCTGCACGTGGCAAACAGTTTTTTAAAGTTGAGAAAATCCTGTCACTGTTGATCCCTTTAACCCCTTTTTGGCTTCCATGAAGCCTACGCAACAACTTAGAAAACAGAGGGATGGCTGGCATACAGGGTGATCACATCACCTGTGCCTCCTTAGGCTGCCACACCGAATGGGCAGGGAAATTTATGATAACACTAAATTTTTGTTTCAAAGCTCAACTTCATGGGAAAGTTCTTCGATGAATTTTTAAATGGTCTCACAGAAAATCAGGAATAGCATTTATACTGTCAGTTACTTTTTAAGAGTTTGTTAATGAGTTCCTGGTACTCTTTCTCCAATTAATTGTTCTTATTGGATGAACTGTAACTTCAAATGTGAATTTTTCGTAACTTAGGTGCTTTCTTATTGCAGACATGAGACTGAATTGTAAGAAAATTAAAGTACATGTTTGAAAAGCGAATATTCATAGAATACATATACATTGAGTTAAATGCTTTAGTCTTGACATAAAAATAATTGAATTGACTGAGGTAAACAAATGTTGCTCTGGTTTTAAGTAAATTCTCGAGGCATCAGCTAAATATCTCATGTTATTGCAGATCTTTATCCTGTCTTTTATGAGAGTAGTGAAACAAATGCTTTGCTTTTCAAAGCAATGAAATAAATTCTTCCAGTGAAATGATGTAAAAAGGGAGGTAAAAATGGTGTTCTGTTCTGTATGTACCCTAGTGGCTGCTAAGGGATGGAGAGCAGTTAGTCAAAGGAAATCCGAAAGCAAAATGATGAGAGTACTCAGAAAAAGGAGAAGAAAAAATATGCCTGAGAGTTTTTATGTTAGTTTAGACTGTGAGAAAAGTAGAATGGAGACAGAGGTCAATGAGCAGAACACAAACTACCATGCTTTCAGATTACAATAATTTTGGTATTATCTACACTGCTTATTTAAAAGAGTTTATTGGATTCATTCATAATTCTAAACCTTTTCTGTTCTTAATTGTTAGATTGTTTAAACTTTAATACCTGTAGTTATGCATCCACTTGGGTATTCTGAAATATCTCTATGCTGCCAAAGTATTGTTTAGTAAGTCCTGTTGGTGACAATTGGACTATTCCTCTTCCCATAGCTCAGGAGCTGACAAAACCCTTCAGTTTAACAAGTGTGACTTCGATATATCACACTCCATTACATTTCATCCGGTTATCCCATTTTACAGATAGAGATTTCAGTTAACAAGTAGATTAAGTCAATTAGTCTGGGAGACTGAACTTTATACAACACACTGAATAGCAGAGATCAAGATGCTGTTTCTGTCAAGTACCTGCAGCAAACAAAGACTTGAGTGGGAATTGCCTGGGTGATCATAGAATAGGTTAGGTTGTCAGGGACCTCAAAGATGATTTACTTCTTATCTTTTTCCAGTCACCAGAACAGTCTGCCCAGGATCCCATCCAACCTGGTTTTGAATGCCTCCAGGGAGGCAACACCCACAGCTTCTCTGGACAATTTGTTCCAGTGCCTCACCATCCTCTGAGTAAAACAATTTCTTCCTAAAGTGTAATGTAAATCTCTCATCCTTTCATTTAAAGCTATTCCCCCTTGTCCTATCACTCTCACACCACATAAAAATTCAGCTTCCTTCCAGTAAGCTCTTCTCAAGCACCGGAAGGCCACAATGAGATCTTACCAAAGCCTTATCTTTTCCACGCTGAACTAGCCCTTCCTTCAACCTTTCTTCACGGGAGAGGTTCTCCAGCCCTTTGATCATCTTTATGGCCCCCTCTGGACCTGCTCCAATAGCTCTGCATCCTTCCTGTATTGAGGGCCCTAGAGATGGACTCAGTACTCCAGATGGGGCATCATCAAGAGTAGAGGGAGACAATCTCCTCCCTCTGCCTGCTGGCCACTCCTTTGTTGATGCAGCCCAGGATACTTGTTGGCCTTCTGGGTGGAAAGGGCGTGCTGCTGGCTCATGTCCACCTTTTTGTCCATCATGATGCACAAGTCCTTTTCCATATGGCTCAATACTTGTATCTGGGATTGCTTCAACCCAAGTGCAACACCTCGCACTTGGACTTGTTCAACTTCATTCGGTTGTCATTTGCCCATTTTTCAAGCGTGTCCAGGTCCTTCTGGATGGTGTCCTCCCTTCTAATGTGTCAACTGCACCACTCATCTTGTTATTATTGGCAAACTTGCTGAGGGTACTCTCAATCCCACTGTCTGTCGTTGATAAAGATGGTGAAGAGCACCAATCCCAAGATGGACCCCTGGAGGACACCACTTGTGACCAGTCTCCACTTGTGTATGTTGCTGTTGACAGCAACCCTCTGACTATGACCATCTAAACAATTATTTACCCACCAAATAGTCCATCCTTCAAATCCATCTCTCTCTAATTTAGAGATCAGGATGTAGTGCAGTACCATGTCTAAGGCCTTGCACAAGTCCAGGTGGATGACATAATTTGCTCTTCCATTGTTCACCAATGCTGTCGCCCCTTTACAGAAGGCCACCAGATTAGGCAGGCATCATCTGCCTGTGGTTAAGCCATGCAGTGTTTTTCTTGGATCACCTCCTCATCTCACATGTGCCTTAACTCTTCCAGAAGGATCTGTTCCATAATTTTTCCAGGCACAGATGTGAAGCTCACTGGTCTGTAGTTCCCGGGGTCTTCCTTTCTCCCTTTCTTGAGTATAGGAGTGATATTTCCCTTTTTCCAGTTGCTAGGCACTTCATCTGACAGCCGTGCTTTTCAAATATGACGGACAGTGACTTGGCAACCACATCAGCAAGTTCATTCAGAACCCTTCTTGTTTTCCATGTCCCTCACCAAGTTCAATACCATCTCTTCCTTGGCTTTTCTTGTCCTGTCCCTGCATGAGGGATACATATTGCCTTTTAAAGTTTGTTAGTTCCAGTTTTCTCTTAATCTGGTTTCTCATTGAAGAGGGTGCCTGACAGCTGGAATTGTTCTTAAATTTTCATTGTGAATAGGGATGTCTTGAAATAACAGTGGAATTCTCCAAAGAGAAGAAAAGTTAAGGTTTTTTTATTCTTTTTTGAGAGCAGAGTCCGTGCTTGTCCTTTTGCTGTTGTTTTTTCTTTATAATCAAGGGCTTCTGAGTTTATTTTAGGTAGGTCTCTCTACCACATTCTTGTTTCTCCCATCTTCATTAGATCTTTTAACACAACTGCAGCTGACGTTTTGTTCTTAGTCTCTGCTTTTACTTGTGTTTAATTTGAGTGAAGTGACATTACAGTACTTAGCTGGATTCCCTTTGTCTCAAATTCTTCCCATTCTTCCAGTTTCCCTGACAACTTCCAATGAAATACTCTGTTAAAGGGTTTTCTGAGTTCATTTAAAAGATATTGCACTTGGAGTAGAAAAACAAGCTTGCTAGAAAGAAAACAGGAATGCAAATACGTGTTAAATTTCTTTACTTAAAAGTTTATAGGGGCTCCTTTTCCTAGCAGTGATATAATGAAACTACACAGTAGAGGGAGGGACGTAGTATGTGAATGTTCACTGTGATCATAAGGCAGAAGACCATCCAAAGAAAAGGAAGATGGCCTTGAGTTGCAGATTTATGTTCAAATCTACGTTTTGTTGTTGTTTGGTGGCAATAAGAAGGTCTTAAGTTCGGTCTTAGAAATGAGACCTGAAATTTCATTAGCTTTTCTTCTTCCTGGTGCTTCAGCAGAAATTGCAGTGTGGTGATATGCGTTGCTCCTGAGAGAAAAGATTATCTACATTTTGGCAGAGGCAAGGATACGGAAAAGAGCAAATGTTGCATAGACTGCCTTTATGAGAGAGTTGTGGAATCCTGTTGCTTTGTGAATATCTACAGCTTCAGATGAGTTGGCATCAGCAATTTCACGTTTTCCTGAGTTACTCTTGGTTTTTAAGGAGAAAGGAAAATGGCTTTGTGACACAGTTAATCTCCATGCATCGTATTTCAGGCACTGCCAATGTTACGTGAATGATGCTAAGCTTAGTAAAGCAGGTATTGAGCCATTTCCCTGCACAGTAATAGACAATTTGCTCTCACTGGGTGGATGAAAAAGTTTCTTAAAGTACTTAAGGTACATAAGTTTAAACACTTAATTTTTAAGAACTTAGAAGTACTTCTGGCAACTAACAAGTAACTTTATTAGAAGACAACATCGCGGTATGAGAAAGCATTTATTAGGGTTTGTTTTTTTTACGTTAAAAATGTTTCGAGTTTTTATCCACTTGAATTATGACAGCCACTTCACAGAAGACGAATTTGAAAAGATAGAGAAAATATTCGTGTCAAGAAGTTTATTTTAAATATGAGTATAGCAAGTAGATGCGTATACCTTCACTGCATCTATTCTCTTTGCGTTTTCTTATGTCCCCATTCTGTCAGTCTGCAGTCTTAAACAAACAGATCCAAATGTCACTGATATTTTTGCTTAAAAGACAGAATCTGTAACCTTTCAGGGAGTATATTAATAGCTGCAGCAGCTTGCTATAAACAATCTCAGCATTTTCCTTATGCATGAAATAAATCTCTTCAAATTTTCTTTTCTTGTTAAAAGACGTTGTTAAATTAAATGATGCATTATTAATAAGCGTTGTTTTAAATTGAACCTAGGAAACTTAATGCTCTGTATGATCTATTGCAAAGAATAATCTACACTTAATTTCTGCAGTCTTTCTGCAGTTCTCTCCTGTTTATTGTTCACATGGCTGATTATTTTAGCTTAATTTTGACTGTTCGCTCATTCCTTTGTCTATGTATGCACATGCAAATATGCATCCTGCTCTCTTGCACTCAAAAGATTCTACCGTTACCTTCTTAGATTTCTCTGCTATCGTTCTGAATACCTGTCCAGCTAGATTTCTTTGTTTTCCCCTAGCATGGGGGTAAAATGGACAAAAGTCTTGAATGAGACAGAAGTGGACTGTGGCAAAGGGAGCACAGCTGCATTTCCTTCTTCACTGAAGGAACATCTCCTGAAGCATTGCTGCACTGAGTATCAGTGCATTGCAAGGTTGTTCTTAGCCTGGGCTTGCCTGTTATGTCCTGTGGTGGTAGAGAGGGACTTCAGTATATGCATAGAACAAATTTTTGTGTCTGCATCCTAAGCTTTTCTGATTCTTACCAATTTTATTTAAAATTCCTGAATGAAAAAGTGGATTATACAGGTATTTTTCAGTTAGACTGGCCTGTGTTCTGAGAGATGACAAACTTCAGTTTAAACCAGATGCGCTGAGAAGCATCAAGACTAAACAAAGGGGCTTACCATTTGTTTTTATTTCTTAAACAAACAAACAAACAAAACAATCCTCAAAGCATCTTAATTTGTTAATTATGTGTATTAATACATAATAATCTAGAAAGATTGCTGAATTCAAAGACGCTGCTCCAGTGCCCTGTGGTTTGGGGAGTTATTTAGAGGAATAAACACAATGTAAGCTTTTCCTATTCCTATAGCACTGCTTAGGCCTTTTTTTAGCCTCTGCTGAGGTGTAGTGCCAAGCCAGGTAGATCTTTGGCCAAACACAGTTACGTCGTCGTGCAGAGGCTTGGGAACAAGGACTTTATTGCATAAAAACTTCAGTGTGAAATACATGAGAGAATGTAGTATATTGAAAGAGCTATAAGCTTTGTATCTACTCTCTTCATGTAATGTTACTGAGATACATCATGCTTTTTTTTTTGTATCTTATTTTCTTTCAAACGAGTACCACTTTCTCTCCAGTGATGTTGTAACAAAGGGGGAATTGCTTAGGAAAAAAAAAACAATTTGTGCAGTAATGAGAACTTATATTTGGCCTGAACTGGCAGTCATCTTTTAAATTGATTGGTTTCATTATATGACAGTAGTGTTTGCAGAATGATGACCTGATGATAAATTTGCTGCACGAGTTAGACATTGAATACTTCCGTGTTTTCTGTAGCCTCATATCTTCTCAGTTTGGAAGAAACTTCTGGATGTTAACTTACATTTTCAGTTCTGGTTTTCCAGAATATATACACTGCCTTGCATCTTTCGGGTTCAGTCAGTGACCACTGCATGTACGTACACAGGAGATCAAAGATGTATAATAAATCAATTTATCTTATAAATGGAGGACCCCGATGTCTTAGTGGAAATTAAAAAAATAATAATTTAAAAATCGAATAAGAAATGTTGCTAATGGTTTTGTTCTTTTCTTTTTTTGAAAGAATGTAACATATGCTTGAACAGCTTTCATATAGGTGTCTGTGTGTGTGGATGCTTTGAAAAGGTACAAAGAAAATGTTACATAGCTAAAATAAGACTTAAAATATCTGTGTAGCATTCCAATAGTCAACAGAAATCTAAGATATATTACTATATCCTTCGACTCTTTCCTCTAATATATAGTTCTGAATCCACATTCTACAGGTTATCTTTCAAAACCATTTGTGAATACGTCAGTGCCTGGTGGCGAAATTGATCGTGCAGCGATACAGCTTTATGTGTGATGCTGTAGCTGAGATAATTGCTAATGCAGAGGCACGGTGCTGCAGTGGGCTGACGCTGCCGGCGCTGCCAGCATGAGACTTGGAGCTGCAGCAAACCTGGCACTCTTGGGCTAACCCTCATATGCAGCACCCAGCTGCTGTGCTCTGGGAGATGCACCCCATCTGCTGTGCGCTGCTCTGAAAGCAAGGAGTGGTTTTGCTGGGGAGAGTGGCACAGTGCTGAGGGATTCTGAAGGTGCTTGAAGCAAGTGATGTATTCTGGGTTCTGGCTGAGTTGAATGTCTGGCAATGAGTCTGGCATGAAGGCTTTGTGCTTCAAAATACATTACTGTACAACCAATTTTATTGCGGGAGCTGTTAGGAATCTATATTAATGTTTAGATTTTAAATGCATCTATCTTATGGTGCTCAGGACGATACATTTATGCCCCCAGATTTCTAAAGAAGTATTCTGGCACTCTTATGTAATATTTAGCAATAGTAGTAGGGATTTTTCACAAGTAAATAGGTAATTGCAGTTGTACCAGGCTCTGGTCAGCAAATTCTTCTCGCTACTCTGGAGCTGAAAATATTTTTTTCTTTTGAATAGATGATGTTGTTTCATTTCAAACGAGGCATTCTTGTAGGTGAAATTTCAGAACAAAATGAGGGATGGGACCATGGTGAGTTCCTTTATCCCACAAAACTTACAGTAAGATGGGGCTAGTGTAACTCACTGAGAGTTGGATGCTGTAGTACAAGAGGCTGCTGCTTCCTGTTCTGAGTAAGAAGTTGAGCTCTTAAATCTTAGTTTCCTGAGTACTCTAAACAAAATAATCTCAACTTTGAGACTGTGGGTGATCCTTTCTCTTCATAGCTTTTGCTTAAAACCCTTAAAAGTATCAAGTTGGTCTTAATGTGCCATCTCAGATGTTTGTGTAAATCAGGAAAACAATTTCCTACGTCTAACACTGAGTATTTCTTTTGGTATGAAATCTAGCAGCATTTTGCTCTTGATGTCCAGCTGTGTAAATTTGTTGTTTGAAAGTGGAAGCTTTGCATTAAGCAATTGGATACTAAGGTTTTTAAAAGTAAATGATGTGAGCTTTGTAACTCTTGTCTTATTCTGTCAGTCAATTCTTTTGATTAAATGACAAATTTTCTTTTGTACTGAGCTTTCTATTTAACATAAGAGTTTTGTATTTTTAAGATTTCAAAGTAGACTTTTTAAAAAATTACTTCAAGCTGTGCATCTTTGACAATTTTCGTTACCCTACTGTTTATCGTGGAGGTCTTTCTTTTTGTCTAAGTATGGATGGCCACACATTGTCAGTCAGTAGAGGATGTAACCTGGAGTAGTGTGCTCAATGTAGGACTCCCATTAAGCCACGCTTCCATATTCCTTTGGGAATTTTCTTGGCTCTATTACTAAAGATACGTTCGTTCTTTTTGCCTTCTTTGAGTTTTATTTCCAAATTGAATAACGCTTCTCTTCTAAATTCTAATTTGGTTTACATGATTCTTAAACTTCTTTTTCCCACTACTCCTTGATTATGCAGCTCTTCCATCAAATGTGTACTTTGTGGTCTTGAAATGCAAGTTCTGCTAAGTGTATTGCTTATGGACTGGAAAGGAGTTCTTAACAGTAATAATTAAAAAACCCCAACCAGTTACTCATATTGTTTAAAGCAGACAGACTATGATATGCCCATGAAGTGTTTCTTAGCATCTAATGTGCCATCCAAACACTAAAAATACAAAGCATACATCATGTGATTAACTATACATTAATTTATCTGAGGAGTGAAACATTTTCTTGACTGAAAATTTTGAGAAATCTATTAAATGCCAGCAGAAAAACAATTTCCTATGACTCCTTATCAAAATCCTATGCTTTTGAGATTTAGTGTTTGGTTTAGGAATTACATGTCCCAGTCATTTAAATCCACCCATCACCAATATACTTAAACCGTGCTCTTGTAATATTTGCACATCTTTTGGGCCAGAACTCAAGAAGAATGTAAGCTGTCTTCTGAACAACTCCTGTCTGCCTTCCTCATTGTTGGAGCAAGCACAGTACTTTGATGCAGGGAAATAGCTTAGTAAAAATATATATATATAGCCTCTTTCTAAACCATCTCTTATAGCTTTTTTGGAAAATCACTGTAGTAGAGAGGTATTGCACTTATAGTAATATTTTTTAAAAAAGACATTTTCTATTTGCACATTATTTTTAGTTCATCATACAATAATATGTGATGCAAGAAATAACAAGGTAAAATGAAGTAGTTCTGTTGTAAATGACTCTGTTGTAATGTTTTTATTCTTTTGTTTTAGTTTTACCTATTTCATTAATGTGAAAACAGAGTATTCACAAGAGTTCAAAAAATCCTATTATAGAAGTATGTATAATAAATTAGCTAGATTTCAGTTAGCTTTCTGTTTGCATGTGAAACTGTCAAGGCTTTGAAAATTGAGGGTTTAATATGTGAGCAAGAAAGGCAATAAAACTAAAGTGTTAAAGACCTTTGTTTTCAGGTCAGCCACTATTTCCTTCTGTTTGAGCTCTGTAGAACTAACAGCAATGAGAAATAGCTTCAGACTGCCCTTTGAACTGTAACAGAGGCGTGAAACAGGCTTGGGGTAAGCATATGCTTAGCAGGTACTCTAGGGCTTAAATGCTTCCACACCGTGGTAATCACCCTTTCCATGTCAGTGGGTCTGTTTTTCCTTTTTCTTTGACTTGTCAGGTTCTTGTTTATTTGCTTTAAACTATACCATTAAGAGCTTCCCAGGCTGCTGAATTCATCCCATGTTCTCTTCTTCAGCAGTTCAAGGTAACTGCCACCTTCTGCCATTTGGTTTTCTAAAGTGGTGCTAGAATTTCTGCAGGATGCTGCTCAGCTTTTGCGGGTTTTAGTCTCACTAACTGAGAATTTCTCAGTCAAATGCATTTTAAAAGAATGATGCTCTCTTACAGCCATGCAAATATCGTAGATGACGTTGGCAAATGTTGACTCATTTATTAATGTATCAAATATACTCTGCTGATATCTAATTCTGCCCTACTTGTTTTAATTATGTGGACAGTTTTCAAACTTGTGAAGCCCCGTTTGATTTGGTATCTGCTTTTCTTTTGTGGATTTATTAGCATTTGTTCAGGTTCGCTTGTAAACTAACGGCCATGTTTCTCAAACCCTTGTTTTCATCAACAGTTCATCTGAGAAGTATCTTTCCTGTGTCGTTTTTGTGCCCTTGTGATTTTATAAGCATTGTCTTTAGACCTTATGAAATGTCCTTTCATATTTTCTTGGGCGTTTGCAGGCGTATTTAATAACTTACCCCTTGAGCTTTCTTGAAAGAAATAAATAGTTAAATCACATGGCTGTGTATATGAAGTATATGGTACTTATTCTGTGAAAGAAACTGAAAGGAAATTATTCAGCTGCATTGTACTCCAACATTACATCAGTCTGCATCCTGTGATATATAGCAATTGTGGAACAAATGATTGAAGCTTAGGAAAAAATTATACAGGATTAGAATTGATTCTGTCATTATAATTGAGTAAGATAGATACAGAAGATTTACAAATGCAGAACTACAGACTTGCTAAAGTGTAAAATCATTTAATTGATGTTGCTATCAGTTTCTCTGGAATTGAGATATAACTTTGTGTTGTTGTTGTTTTCTAATGTCACTTTTGCCAGAATTTTGTTATTTGATTAGTTTGTAGAAGATCAATCTTTTCCTTTTGTGCTTTTTGGGGGAAAAATATTTGCTGCAAAAAACTAAAATATGTATCGTTGGAAGTGCGTGTGCATTTTAAAAGGAGTGATTAATCATACAAACGATATCAGTGCCTGCCTTGTCTTTGTTGTTTTCCTCTTCTCCCACCAAATAGAGAGATCTATTCCCTAGCCTCCATCTTCCTTGTCTGAAAAACTGTTTTGTTCAGCACAGTTGTCAATGAATGACATGTTTGTCATTAGACATTATCCACATATCTTTCTTTTTACAAAATGTTACTTCCTTTCTTCTCTTGGGTTTCACGTTGTCTTTTCTTTGGTGATTGCTTTTATGAATAAATGATTTTAGTCTTTTACGTTTCGGCTGGAAACTGTTTTCTATCATCAGACAACGTGAAACATTCAATGTTTTAAAAAATGTTCAATACTTTGGGTGTAATTAGTGTGAAATACTAACTAAAAGTAAATCCATAGGTTGTATAATACCATTTTATAATGAATGAAAAAAGTGTGCATTTTTACATTAGGAATAGCCATGGAAACCAAGTATATTGTTCTCTTCAAAGACAAGTTATAGAAAAAAAATATTAGCTTTGCTGAAATCCTTGGAAAGATTTTAGAGAGCTGTGTACCAGGTTAATCTATGTTGAGGGATGACAACTGAAAGACATCTTCTTACAGGAGGTCTTGCACATCTTGTGCTTGAAATTTATAGATCCTTTGGAGGTACTTGGGAGGTTGGAATGAGGAAAGCAGCAGAAATAAAAATAAAACATTTTTAGCATTTCCAACTGTATTGCTCTAGTCACTATTAGCTTTATTTATAAGCCTATCAGACCCAAATGCATACTCACTTTTACCTGTGACAAACTGGCAAGTGGGATATAAAAATGAAAGATTTTTTCCCTTTGCTGATGGCTAAAGAATCATTGATCTTCCTTAAACTAACATTAATCTTAGAAAGGCAGCAAGAAGCTTATAGGTCTTTCATGCAAGCTGAACGTGGTAAATTGGAAAACAAGAGAAAGATCCTTTTGTCCGTATTCCTTACCACTGGGCATATTTTATAACACCGGTTGCCATCTGATTATAGCTTTTATTTGATTAAAGTTTCATGTTCAGAGCACAACTATGGCATGCTTTAAAATAATTAGCTTAGGCAGTAGGATGCAAAAACTGACGAGAAAACTGGGCTTACTCTGCTGAATAGGTCATTAATAGAAATAATGTTTGGATGTGGTGCTCAGGGACGTGATTTAGCGGAGGATTGTTAGTTCCAGCAGTATGGTTAAGTTGTGTTGGACTTGGTGATCTTGAAGGTCTTTTCCAACCTGAGAAATTCTATGATTCTATGGAATTTTAGAAAATACTCTGAAATATTCAATACAGCAATCTCTAGTGAGAAGTTCCAAAGCAGTGACAGGCAGTATCATATTTGCTCAGCAGATCAAGTAATTTAAAAGAGCAGAGTGGTTATATTTCAGCTTTCTGAAATCAAAGTAACCTAACTTGGGAGTATGATATGTGGATATTTTTTGGGACTAGACTGGATGTTTTGAATCCCATGTCATCTGAATTCCTTTCTATGTATTTCCCAATCCTCAGCTCTGCATGAAAACTTTAAGTGAACTGTGATGGCTGCTTTGCTATAGTGAAGATGGACTTGCTTTGGTAAAATTGGATTTGGATTCCAGTTAGGACACAGCCTTTGTGCCTGGTCCTTTGTATGAAAGACATATTCAGATGTGGTTTTTTTTATATAAGTGATTATGCAGGTGGTTGATACTTCTCTATAAGATTGTAAGTACACACAGACCTTGCATCTAGCACAGAAAGGAGTAGAACATAGCAACAGAATGTTGCCTCTGCAACAAAAGCAAGTTCCTGTCATGTCCATTCCTCCAGCTCTGCTTAGGCCTCCAATGCTATCACACAGATGTAAGCACTCATTTAAATGCTGCAGCTTACTTGTAATTTCTTCTTGTTTTTACCAATCAGAGAGAAACTTTGATTTTTATGTTACTGGAGAACAGCCTTTAAGCTGTCATGCTTTTCTCAGATGTAGACCAGTGCAATGTCTTACTGCAGTTTGCCTGCTCTCACCCATATCACACCTAAAAAGGCGTACAATGGCTAAGAATGAATGAAATGCCTTTCACGGCTTTTCTTCTTGGCTCTGCTTTTCAGAAGAAAATGCTTTTGATTGCAGTTTTACCTCTGTTTCTGAAGTTTGCTGATATTCTATTTAGTTGCACGCTTCTACTTCTTAAGTGTTTGAAACTGTCATTGAGTGGTGGGCCAGACTAGGTATTCATATCGCAAACTGAGTCACAAATATTTGTGTAATATCAAGTTAAAAAAACAAATTTTGACTTCTGTGCACAACGCTTGTGCTTGAAGTACAGTGTGTCAAACAGGATAGCCTGTGTCAAGCTGGCAGCAGCCAAGTGCAGTCCGGTGGCTGGAAGGGCCCTTTTGGTTTCAGTCTCATTTTCAGCTGCTAAGCCAGGTGGCCTCAATGATGTTTGTGCCTACAACAACACTGCAGGAGGCACAAGCTTTTATTTAACCTCAAGGTCAGCACGTTGGTAGTCTTTGCTAGAGATACAAAACGTGTCTTTAACTCAACGTGATGAAGCATTTTGCAGATAACTTAAGGGGTAGGACAAAGGAGAAGTGCTGTGGATTTCGTCCTGAGTATAATGTAACATAGGAAAAGTGATGGTGTCTGCCACTTAAGCAAATTAGCTGAATTAAGATCATGAGTAAGCGAGTCCATGTGTGACAATTTTTTCCTGTATTTGAAGTGTACATTTCAATGAAAAATAGTAACCGCTGATGAACTTAATTTTTATAACAGCTTGATGTATGATATTAAGTAGTAGATCTTGAAAACTTTCTGAAATTGTCAGTGCACAACACACCACGTAGGGCACAGTGAATGTTTTCAGATGACTAAATGGAAGTCAGCCAACATTTCTTGCTTCAAGTCTGTGTGAGCTTGTGTATCGTGGCTTTGCCCTCTTTTTTTTTTTTTTTCCCCCCTGATTTTCTTCTACTGCTTTAGAAAGAATATTAACACTTATTACAGAAGTATCCTTTGTAGTTGAAAACACAGCAACAGAAATTGAGTTTTTGAGTTATCTTAACTTTTTAGGCAAGTTAAAGCTTTTATATGTAATTATATTAGAAAATATTGTAATGCCATACTGGTGACCTTCTGTTCCTGTTTATCACAGCATGCAAGGCACCAGAACAGCACAAAGCTGCGCTAGTGCAGGATCAGACTGGACTTTTGGAAACTTTTCAGTACTGTAAGGGTGGTCCAACACTGGAGCAGGCTTTCTTTTGAGGGGCTGTTGCCGCATACACGTCAGCGTTCAAGAGACATATGGACAGTGCTGTCAATGACACGCTGTGTTTCTTGGTTAGCCTTGAAGTGGTCAGGCAGTTGGACTTGGTGATCTCTGAAAGGTCTTTCAAACTGAACTGTTCTAATTTTCACTGACCTCTTTATGGACCCGCAGGTTACCATTCTCCTACATGCTTGAATATTTTGCACTCTTGAGTGTCTGTTCATTAATAGACTGTATGACAAAGGCAAAACAGTACCTTGTGGTAATAAAGCAAGGGAAAAATAATCAATTTCATGTTCTATGATTTGAAAGACTTCTCACGGCGTTTTCACCTCAAAGGAAAGAGAGGCAAAGTTAATTGACTGAATAATACGTTGCAAGTATGAGAGAACAGGACCAATCATTAAAGTGGATTGCATCCGTGTAGTCATTTTATGTGTCCTGAGATACAATGGCAGGCAAAACTTTACAGATGTCATGCAAGTGTACATGGCAGTGAATAAGCAATAGCAGAGTGTGATCTTTGCCTTGAGGCAAAGGATAGCATCCACATGTCCATCAGTTGCTGACTTCAGGAGAGGTAAATGTGATGTCAGGTTTTCAGAGTGCTGGGAGAGGTTTGCTTCTCAGAAATCAAAAGCTTCTTTCAGTTCCCTGGGCCTGCACTGAACGTCTGAAAAGTAGTGCTCAGAGAAGATAGAGGTGTAGGATGAGATCCCAGTTACATCTTGGGTCAGAGCTGCCATAGGTCATATAAAACTGAAAGAAAAGGTAACTGATGCTAAAGCTAGAGACGATACCTGCTAAATGATAATGCAGTTTAGTTAATTTCTGCATTCATAAAGCATATTCATAAATGTGTTCTTTAAGAGGAAGTAATTTTTAAAATGATTTTTTACTTGCAATGCGTTTTATTTTTTCTGCAAGTGCTGGACTCATTTATTTTGTCAGTGCTTGCATGCTCAGGCGCATGTGATGCCAGCACCGTTTGTAAGAGAATTTCACAGCTTTTAGTACAGATGCTGCATCAAGTCTTTTTCATCATAGTTTCCCAGGGAAACTATGCCCTGGGAGGAGTGGGGGGCTAGGTGCTTACATCAAATAGATCTACAGACCCCAGGTAAATTTCTCCTGGGCCAGGTATTCTCTGAAGATACTGATAGTCAGACTTAGACAGACAGCTTGAATGTCTAAGTAGGCAAGACATCGCATGAGAAAAATAGGAGCTAACATCAAATGATGTGATGTTATAATCAAGTACTGACCCACCCAAGTCCCTCTATTACCTATTCGGTGCTACACCCTCCTGATTGTTTGTAAGGTTTAAAAACATGAGGTTTTCTTAATGTGAGCTGTTTTGGGGATGTTGTGAGCACTTGTACTTTTCAAGGAATAAATAATGATAATGTATGCATAAGAAACATTACACTGGAGCTATAGAGTGTTTACTGTTTCACTGTGTTCTGAAATATTCTTGTTATTGTGTGAACCACGTAATGCCATTTCCATACCATGTATTTTAATTTTCTCTTCCTGGATGGCAGCTGGATTTCTATTTAGGTGAAGCTGTTTTTGAATCAATGATTTATTTATTTATTTATTTATTTAATCATGGTACCTCTTTATTGTGTAAATCAAGGTTTTGGAGGGGGGGGGGGGGAGGGTAAGAAAGAGCTTTTGAACTGATGATCTGCGAAGCTTTTCCATCTTGGATGTTTGTGAAACTAATAAGTAACAATGAGAGGAATATTTGAGTTTTGATATATGTTGAAATTTACTGGTTCTGTAGCAATTAGATCCAGAGGAGACAGACCAGACCTTTAAAGTGATTTAGGGTCTGTCTGGGAGACAGAAATAGTTGTGGCTGCCTTGCTGTGATGTAGTTCTGGTCTTGTCATAGATGAGTTGCTGAAGCAACCTTGAGCTTATTGATGATCTTGAAATGGCTCAGGTCATTAGAACAGTCCCACTGTTTTTCACATCAAATGAATTTGCTAGCTTTTTAAATCACAAGTTTACTTTAAGGTAGATTTTAAGATAGGTGTTGGTGGCACATTTTTGAAGATGGTAATTTTCCACACATTACAAATCAATATAAAATCTTAATACATAAATCTTTTGGCATTAACAAAACATAACAGATTCTTTTATTGAGACGCTAAAAAGAACAGACTCTTTAGAAATCCCCAGAAAACATTCCTTTATATAATCTAGTCATTTAGAAGGAAATTAGGTTGTTATTAATTATTTCTTTATAGCATTACGTGGGCGTTCTAATTGCACAAGTGCATGTTAAACATTTCCAAGACATTTAGGTAGCAAACTACCCTACTTTGTCATAGCTTTATGTAATACTCTAGTAGGTTTAAAAATCATCAAATCCATCTCTTCACTGTCTCAGAGAAAATAAAGATTTTTCTTCTAAACAGAGCTAATAGCTTTGAGAAATTTTGATAGCTGGCCAGGCGCTGTGTTGTGTTGTACAGACAGAAGAAATATTCTCTTCCTAAAGACAAAGTGAGAGTGGGTGGAAGAGAAATCCAAAGCAAGAATTTATATCACTGGTAAGTGCAAGGATTAGAGAGGAGAGCAGATGTATTTGTATGGTATGCTGAAAGAAAAAATGGAAGGAGGAAAGGAACAGAGGGGAGGTGGAGGTGAAGAAGAGGGTTGATGCATTTAGTCAGTTCACTCAAAATAAAATCCTTTGCAGGTGATAAGTGGGGGTGCATCTGAAGAGGCAATTTTGGAAGGAGCTTATGACCATGGGAGTCAGTTTAAAACAAACAAACAAACAAAACCTGCGGAACCGCTAGTACAAGAGAAGCAGAAGAACAAATATCTAAAGTGAGGAGCCAGACAACAGGAATGGGCCAAAGATGTGAACAGTGCAAGCAGCAGATACGGTGTGAGGAAGAGATTTCATGATTGATAGGTAAGATACTGGGGTAAAGGAATAAAAAATGGAATCCATGGACTAGGAAATGCCACAGACTTCCTAGGACAGAGGAGCAAGCAGCAGATGACTTACTGGAGAGACAAGAGCAGGAAATTGTGACAGCAAGAGAGATGGAGCAAACGGCAAATGCAGTGCTGAAATAGTTTAGGAGCTGATCAAAGTGGAAATGTTAAGTGTTTTGGAATTGATTTGGAGCAGTGGGAAGGAAAGAATAAGTCAAGCCTGATGCTCTGGTGAGATACTCACATGGTCAGCGCTTGGCAGAGGTGGGGAGAGTTAGTGCAGCACAGAACTCGCCTGGTGAGGTCTGGGCAGGGCAGCCTGGGCTTTGTGTGCTCTGTCCAGGCTTCCAACTTGCAATGAGCTTGAAACAGCAATTTTATGAACTTCTGTCTGCCCACCATGTGGAAACTCCTGTAGAGTGTAAAGGTGCTAGAGAGAGCTGGCTGTGTACGTCGTAGCTGATGGCAATATACAGGGGAAAAATAGAAAGAATCAGAGCTACTGAATTTCAAAAAAGGATACGAAGGAGAAAAGGAAGAGGAAGAAAGGACTGAAAATGGCATCAGTGCATGTGGGGAACTCTACAGTCTGACTCCCAGGCCACTGGCAAGGCAACCTGATGTAGCTGTGGTGTCTCCTGTTCACTGCAAGGGAGTTGGACTAGAGGGCCCTCAGAGGCCTCTTCCAACTCTAAGGATTCTATGAAAATGACAGTAAATCATGAATTTAGTTGGATGATGATGATGCATATCAATTACTAAGTCTCATAATGAAGACACTCATTTTAGCAATTATGTTTAAAGTAGGTGTTCTGATGTGATGTCCAGCTTTTTTTATTCAGTGCTTTTGAATAACAATCATCTTAGAAGGACAGGTGTGGATTCCTTTTCAGGCTTTTTTTTTTTCCTTTTTAGTTACAAAGATGATTGCAAGGCCTTCTGAGTGCTTGGCTTCCTCAAAAAAGTATTTCAGGTTCTCTGTAATGATTTTGAATACAAGATTAATTCTTTTCCATCAGTAAGATATTATATTGAGTATAATTTTGATAGCTTATCGCATAGCTTACTTGTGAATGTTTACATGCAAGTAATGTCTCCTTTTGAAAGTTGACATATAATAAAATAGCTCTGACATCTTTGGCCTTCTGAAGGCGAAAGTCAGCCTAACTGAAAAATTGATACAAAGATGCTTGGCAGTCTTACAGAAAAAGCAGCTATTACTGTGGAGGAGAGATGTTCAATGTCTGAATCGTTGTATTCAGGGTGGAAAAAGTCCACACGTTGCATGGGTATGCAGCAGAATTCTTTAAGATGATTAACTTCTGTCTTGAATATGTCAGCTTCCTATGTGTGCATCGCGTGATCTCCCTTGTCAGTAGGAAATGCAAGTTATTCCCGTACTGCTTGAGAAATCTGATTACCATCTAATTCACCATCAGAAGGATTTTCTCGAAGCAGCACTGAGTGCTTCCAAATGGTGAAACTAGTTCCAAACAAAGAAATCAAATCCAAGTCCTCTTAGTGCATTTAAGGCTATATAATGCATGAGTAGGAAAGCTTTTACTGGTTTCGATTTTGAGTGATTCTAAAATCTCAAAGGATAGTACATAAAACACTGAAACATAGTTAACGTGGACATTATCCTTAAGGAGGTGGGATTTGGGGATGCAAATGCACATTAAAACCAACCTACTTCTGTCTCTGCACATTTATTTTTCCTCTTTATTTTTTTTAAATCTGAATCTGGCACAGGGTTAATAATTGATTCTTATCACCCCAGCCAAGATTAGGACTCCACTATAGATAATTATATCCCTTCTTTGATGAAAAGATAAATGAAAGGACAGTGAAGTGACTTTCCAGTGTTGACATTGGATGCATATGGATGGCAGTGTGAGTTGAACGTGAGCTGGATGGAGTGTCCATAAAGCAAGTATTCTAGAGGTAGCTCACAGAACTGTAATAACTGTTGTTCAAGTCCTGGATGTCCCAGATGATTTCAGTTACCATCCAAAATAAAAATTTAAAGAGTTGCTGTCCCAGAATTTTTCACATAGAAAACTCATCTAAAAAGGAAAGTAAGAAATGAAAGTGGGGGAACCAGAGTTCATTTCTGTATGGATTTAGCCCGGAAAGACTCGCTCAGTTTAGGAAAACTAAAGTGACATCTCCAAATTTATATGTAAGAGGATAGATGCAGGTATAACAAGGACAAGAAGGCAGGTTCTTTTTCATACTGAAGTTTCGTTTGTGTTTTCTAGTGGCAGTAGGAAGATCCAAGTTGTATCTCCAGACAATTTTGTTTTGTTCGCTCTTGTTAGATGCAATTAAGGATATTGTAAGAGTGAAAGCAGTTTGTAAAATACTCCTAGTAGTTGAGGTTTTAAAAATGCTGGTTCCGGAATAAATCCTCAGCTTGGATTAGATCATAGTTCTTCACTTGTAATGAAGCTATTTGCCAGGATTGGTAGGAATGTCTCCAAATAATGGCTGAGATTAGCTTGGTGCTTGTTGCATTGAGTCGCACACTCTGGCAGAGGTAAACACTTGCTTTCTCTGAATTGTATTTAGTGAAGTTTTGGGAATTCCTTGCTTTTGAAATTTCATCAAACATTTAGGTCATATTATTTTTCTTGACCGTAATATGGCCTATGCTTTTGAAACATATACTGAATTTAATTTGCATTCACAGTTAATTAATTCAAATGGAGTGGCTTTTCCTGAAGTATTGGTGACCTTTGCCTGAAGTATTAGGAGATTCTCTTGGAAAAGATTTTAGATTTCATTGTTTTGTGTGGAGTGCTAATGGTTGATTACAGATCGTGTTCAAATGTCTGGAATTGAAACCTTGTCTTTCAAAAGGTCTTTCTGTGTGGGATAAAATCATATGAATTCTGCTTATTTACTGAGGGGTCATTACTCGCATCAAAGATAGTAAATTTAAATCCGTGCCTGATGCCACAGGTTCTAGAGGGGTGATGAGCTGTGACATGAAGCTCTGAATAACTTGAAGCTCAACAGCTGTGAAATTGCAAGAAAACTCGCTTATTTTTAAATATAAAAATAAAATAAGTCTTTGAACGGGTTATTAATGAGATGCTTCTGCTACCAAAAACGCATTTAAAAATTAAAAAAAAAAAAAAAAAAAAAAAAAAGAGACTTTTATGAGGACATGGGAAGTTTTCTCATACTGTTTGAGCTTAGATTGTCTTTCTTACTGGGTGTTTGGTTTACCTGTTAGGGATAATTGCTAGATTTTATACAGAAAATCCATTGAGGTTCAAAAACAGTATCACTTCACTGGCTTTCAAAGCAACATTATGTAAATACACGTAAATGAGCTCGCACCAGGAGAGAGAATTCAATGAGTTTTCTTTCCTTGATCGTATTCATTGTACAAATTTGAACTCCAGATCTGTTGTTGGCATGACATGTTTTTGGTAAACAAGTATTCAGACTTAATGAGCAAGTATGGAGGGTGAAATATCATAGTGGGGGAAACTAGCAAGAATATCAAAATGATTCTAATGGACAGTGATGTCTCAGCAGCGTAACTTCAATATCTTACACAGAGAATCTCTTAGGTAGAATGGTAATGCTCTTTGGTCTGATAGTTTCCAGTCCTCAGGAATACCTAGTAAAGAATCTTTGAAATGTTTTGTATCAACCTTTTTTCACATCCCTTGTCAGCTTTAGATGGTTCTTTTCTATTTAGTTAAATGAATTTCACTGTTGCTGTGCATTCTAAAGTGTAGTTCCACTTCATAAAAATGACTCTATTGGGTCCTATATTTACATGACTTCAGCAACTAAATGTCAAGTGTATTTACTGTTGGAAGTGTAGCTTGTGATAAATCCTCTATCTGAAAACTCAGGCTAGAATGCAAGACTTGTGTTGTTTTTGGTCTTCTGTGACCTTCTTCAGTGCACAAAAAATTCTGCAAGAGAAATAAAAATTTTGGGCTTGTATACGTATAGACCAGAATTCACTGAACAGCTGTTTTGGTGATGCCTGAGAAGGAAAATAAGTGAGTTTTCTTTCCCTTATCTGGAACAGCTACATAGAGGCATTTGTCATTTAAGCTGAGATATGGCTGATCATCATCCTCAAGAACCAAACCTGTGCTGCAGTTTGTCAGTGTCTGTTAGAAACTCTGTGGATGTATACTCAGGTGCAGATCTATATCCAGTCTTTGGGTGCTGTTTATTACCGAGACCAGTTTGCCCTAGGAAGGTATCAACTGTAGCTCAAACTATGCTCTCTGGGGTCTGATGCTAAGGATTATGCCTTCTAACTGGACTTCGTTCCTGAAGTATGTACTCATCAACTTAAATTTCTTCCCTCTGAAATTAGCTCTTTGTCACGCTCCCAGGAGTTCCCCAGGAGATCTGGATCCTCCAGGTTATTATCTGGCAAAGTCTGAATTTCAGGGCATGCAACTGTCAAAGTGCAAAAGATGCGCAGAAAAGAAATTGAAGAATCAAGAAATGTGCAAAACCATCCTTCCTCTATCCATGTCGTATCAGCAAGCCTTTGAGTTCATGCCTTCCCATTCACTGGGGGCTATTCTCTCCTCTCTTTTACTCCTTAGTCTTGTCTTCAGGCTCACATCTCTCTTCCAAAAAGCACTGCTGTTCAAAACAGAAGAGGCCCAGCTGTACGTGTTAAATGGCCTTTTTGCTTGGCTTCCAATCCACTGTGCATGATTTACTGCTTGTACAGCAACCTGCAGTCCAAATCAGGAACATTTTTTCCAGATGATCCTAGGCTGAAGCAAACCCGTTTTCTTTGTGGTGATTCCATCTGGACAGACAACTGTTCAGAATAGTAATTCTGAGTCCTTATCAGCCCAGAATATCCCACTCTAATGCAGAGATAAAAAGGCAAACAAGTGACAGTAGAAAATGAAATGAATATTCAGACAACAAAATGTGGATGTGGTTTTAGTCAGCTTTAAAGGAAGCTTTTCAAGGAAGTTGAAGCAGCTCGGATTCCAGCTCATGTAGAATTCTGTGGGATTTTCATGTGGCTATGCAACATATGCTGAAGCATGTATGTGTGTGGCAACAGACTCCTTTAGTTGCCTGTGCTGCCTTGGTTAAGAATGGAACTAGTCACAATAATTAATTAGTCAGTATCACAGCAATTACATGCTTGAAGAAATATTTGTAAGCACATTTCATCTGCTAATAATTAAAAAACATGGAGGATGTTTTTGGTAAAAGTTATTATAATGGGTTATAATAAGAACAGATGTTATTTAATGAACATACTGTGCTTTAATGTTTGAAAAGCAAAGACATGCAGCATTTATTTGTGCGTGAATTCTTTTTTTTTTTTTTTTAAACTATCTCCATTGGGAATTGAGGAAATTGATAACATTCTTACTATTAGCATGAATAAGTTTCACTTGGGTGAGATGCACTCATTGGGGTTTCTGAAGTGTTACTTCATTTTGCAATAACGGAGCCTTATTTTTATTTATTAATTTAAACTCTGAAACATCAAAACATTCTTGATCTTCTCTGTTGCCAGTTTCTCAGAGGGTGCTAATCCACAGCAACTGCTGCCATGGCAAGATGTCACTGAATTGAACAGGGCTGTAAATAAAAGTAAGAGCAACTGATTATCCAAAATGTAACCTTTGTTAAGGGTCATAGCCCTTTAGAAAGGGTGTGATGCTTTACTGTCTTGGTCATCATCAGTCGTTTGTTTAGCTCTTGCTAAACATAAATATTTCCTCAAACTCATTCAGTTTCTCAGAGACAATCTGCCTATGAAAGGATTGGATAAAAAATGGTGCTGAGCTAAAATGCAGCTTAAAATACAAACTAATAAGCCAAAACCAACAACAGTAAAAATCGGATTGTCAGAGGAAAATGTTCTCAGTAAGCATTCCTGAAATGTAATCAGAATGATTTGGGTTGGGAGGGACCTGTGAAATCATATAGTTCCAACCCCCCTGCTATAGGCAGGGACGCCTCCCTCTAGACCAGTTGCTCAGAGGTAATGAGGGAAGGACATCAGTGTTCTTTGTTACCCAGCAATAGCAAATAAAAAAGCCTAAATCAAGTGCATCTGAAATCTGTGAAGGTTTACCTGGAAGTATATCTGAAGCAGGAAGCAAAGGTGTATGATAACGTTTTAAATTAGCATCTTAGGGTAACTGATTAAGCCTAATTCTCTGACAAAAGCTGTGTCTTGGGGCACTGACCCTGTGACCTCTCTGGGTGGCCTGGCCTCTGCTGTGTGCTCAGTAGCTCCAGGGGCTTGTTACCTGCAGCTGGGAGCCATCTCCTCCCATCTGCCCAGCCTGCAGACTTGTTCAGGGCACCCTGCGCATCCCGTGTCCTCCTCAGAACACCCCTCATGGGAAGCCTGAACTGCCCCACACCTCCCACATCCCCTTCCTAGTGGGGAGCACCTCTCCCAGCCCCTGAGTGTCCCCTGGCACTGAAATGCCCCTGGAGCACCTCTCTGCCTGGCACACCTGGAGCAGTGAGAGGTGAGAGGATGCCTGGCTGGGGGGAGGCCAGATGGTGTTAATCAGCCTCGTTTGCTGTGACCAACCTCACCTGGCACTTCCCCACACCCACAGACTTAGGAGTCAGTTTTAGCTCAAGCCACAGCTTCTGCCATGCTGTACACTGTTGCTCCTCTCTAAATTGGGGTGCAGTGCATTGCTTTTGGGGAATGCTTGCACGAGTGTGGAGCTCCTTGGGTTTCACTAGGGCCACAGTGGAACTGGTGCTGCTGTCTCCAAGCTACTGAAACTGCTGAATGTTTTTTCTTCAGACTTGTGTAAAAGGTATGCCAAAAGCCAGGGTAAGCTTATCAGAAGCTCACCCTTAAAGAGCTCTATCAAAATGCACAGGTGAAAATACATTTTAACCAAAATTTAGAACCAAAATTTAGTGCATGTGTGTATCTAGCTGTTTTTTTTTCATTTGCTATAGTAATTCCAGTTAAGGTTTATGGTAATTTTGTACTAGTCCTTGTGAGATTCTTTGTATAACAAGTTATTCCATAATTTCCACCCTACAGCGGGGTAGAAAACTTGCTCAGTGATTTCTGAAGGTATTTTTTGATCCAGAACTTTTTTTTCAGTTGAGAACAATTTGTTGTCCAGTCTGGTAATATGGCAAACAATTAGAATTGTCTGTTATTTGTGGGGTAGTTGCTGATTAGTAATATTGCCAGGGGTTTTGTGAATTTATCTTTTCGTATTCAGAAATCAACCTAAGTTGTGTTTTTATAACAAAAATTTCCCTTGCATCCACCAAAAAAGCTAGCAAGAGAACCTCTCCTAGTAATCTATACAACTCTTATTTTTTTTTTCTTTGCTTGGCTCTTTCAGATTTCTCTTACCAAAATGAAGTCCCCTGCATAGTTGCTAGAGTAATATTAGGTGTTTTCTATGCTGAATTTGATAGCAAATGTACTCGACAGAAGAACATTCATAGAGCTGGCACATCAAAAAGATTCTGGTGGCTTTTCTGCTTTGTGACAAAAGCTATTTCACTTGGCCTGGGACTAGTATAAGCAGGTAAACTTGTTGTCTAATTCTATGTGTGGTATTAATTGGAGACCTTAGATAGCTTTGCCCAAGTCCTTAAGACTGTGGAAGGTAGCAGCTCTGAATGTCATTGAGAGGATTTTACTCTGAGTCGAAATTCGCATGTAAGTGGTACTGAATGATTGTGTACATCTCTTCAAGAGTACGCAGAGCGATGTAGCGCTAGAAGTGATAAGGAAAGGACACCTATGATATTTGACAACGTTGCGTTCAATTTTCAGCTCTGTATGCTCATTGAAAGGTATCCGAAAATGAGCAGGCTTCTCTGTGTAGCATGTGAGAGGAGGTGGGGTCTTGAAGGAAAAAATCCTATCCACTGGCAGAGGAGATAGCTAGAGGTAGCACTAAACCCTTTGTTTCTGTGTTAAAAAGGATTTATTCCCTCAAAAGGTGTGCTAACTGCAGAAAAGAGAATGCTTTTCTCTTTTAGAAATGGAGAATGCTGCAGAGCGATGAGGTCTGTAACTTAGAACTAAATCAGCTCTGAGCGGATACTTTTTTTTTGATAAATCATAAAATTCTGAATTATAGCTGAGGCAGTTTTTCTAAATTGATAATATCTGTTCAGTGCGTGATTTGTATGAAGGTGAAGTTCTTGCTGGTCAAGGCAATCTCATCTGAGTGTTCAAGTGGGGTTTTTGGACATGGAGCAGGCAAGACAGCTTTCTCTCCCATTTCTCCCCTACCTATATTTAAAAGAAATTTATTTACGAGATTCCCTATTTCTTTTCTGAAAATAATGGGAGTTGTTAAATTTTAATTCTGGTCACTAAGATGCCCATTGCTGTCTCCTAAATGTACTAATGCAGTCATGTAGAGTTGTCCTGTTCAGCCTTTGGGTTCTGTAAGGATGTTCAAAGGTTTCATGTTTTGTCTGCTGCCTATTAGGAAGATTGTAATGGCTTCTGCCTCCTTACAGGAAGGAATAATTAAGAACGTGTTCCAAAATGTTTCCATGTTGAACATATTAAGTAAGGCCGTGCCTTTAACCGCAGTGTTGCTTTTCATGCTCTCATGGAAGTGCTTATTCAGTGTTAAGAAAGCAATTTTTGCTGTAATTCAGTAGGTTGTCATGTGAAAATAATTACCATCTCTGTAAAAAGTTCATTCTTTCACATTACAGCTCCTTCCCAGGAAGTGTTTTGGTATGTGCATTGTCTTGTAACGTCATGTTACACTGCAGTTTACATGCAGTAAAATGCTTTGGAGAACAGGGCTTGGACCACTCACTGTTTTAATGGTGTGTAATGAATTGCACATTGCTCATGGGGGGCATGCGGTGGAAGAGGCCAACTGTTTTAAGGCACCAAATCCGATCCCTCAGAAACCACCAGGATGCTTGCCATTGACTTTGCTCGTGCCAAGGCTTGGATTATGAGTGTTGGTAACTATTCAACTACAGAACAATAGTAAAATAATTTTCCAAATTAAACCAGAAAGCCTCCAAAAACTCTTAATTAATATTCTCCTGTATTTTTCTTTCTCTTCAAGATAAATGCCTGTCTTAGAGATGGAAAAAATACACCTATTGAAAGACTGCCTTGAAAGATTGATGATCTTGTAATTGAAGTTGAGCAGAAAACAGAACCGCCCATCCCATCCAACAAGCTGAGTGTAGATATCTCTGTTCATATTGATGAAATATTGGTTCATCTCCGGAGTTAAGGGGAAGGACCAGTGCTGAGTGGCCCACTCAGGTGGTATAAAGGTGGTGTACAGGTAGAGATCAAGGACCCTATCCAAAAAAAGACTTCAAAGAAACATGGATTCAAATCAATGAGCAGTCTCACAAGTGAAAATAAGCCTGAATGCTTGTTTAAAGGTACCAAGCATGATTTCACGCACTGTTCTTTTTTTTTTCAAGTTCTCTATGTAAATGCGTCTTGGAAAAATTAAATCTCTCTCTTTCCCCCTGTGATTTTTATGCCTTAGTTATTGTTTTACTTTTTTCAACTTGCGCTAGATCTAGCTAAGCTCAGCTACTTTAGCTGAAAGAGCTTCGAGTGTCATTGCTGAACTGATCAGATTCTGCATCTCCCCTAAACACATGGATGGGAATTGGAGGAGGTCTATGAAATGTTTTTGTTTAATAAAAGCAAAGATGTCTATACAGATTGTAGGCATTCCATAAAATATTTCTTTATTAGCAGATCTTTTCTGTTCTTTCCTGCGATGTGAGAAAAGGCTTTAGGAGATCCTAGTTTTCTGAATGTAGAAATGCCAAATTTTCTTCTAATTCGACTTTGATAATGCCAGGATGTAACACCGAGTGTATGTGACTTCATCAAACACAAAGATGTAAATCAAAATGTTTCAACGCAGTTTGTTTTTCCCATTGTGCAAATCTTGGTGTGAGAGACCTGTTTGAAACTTGTCAGTGATTCTCGGTGCTTCTAAAACTCTGCTGGTTTCTCAGGAATTTGAAGTTTTGGAAACTTCTACGCTTTGGCTTCCAGATACTTACACTTCTGCATTTTCTAAAAAAAATGTGGTTATTTTCTTCCATGTAAGTTTTACTTCTTTGGCATTTTTTTTCTCCTAACACTCTACTTTGTTAAATTTATTTTCTTCAGAATGTTAGTCTTCTGAAGAACAGAGACAGTGACTTTACAGGCTACGTGTGCACAGTGCCTCTTGTGTGCATTTCTGTTTTCTAATCATTATAAGCAATTGTAAGAATTCTGTGGAGCTCGTTTGTTTGTTTAAATTTTAGCAGGTTTAATAGAATTCTTCCTTGCAGTTATAGCAATCTGTGCATTGTTGAGAGGTGAACAAGGTAAGGTTCTGGCTGTATTACTGGGAATGGTTTCTCTCTTAAACCTGGACATTTCATCAGCAGGCTTACTGATTGCTATGGAGTAAAATCTAGATGGAACATAGTACCGAAAAGTAAATGCTAGGCTTTTGGAGGAGTGAAATAGCATGTTGTGGAGTTCACGGAGATTGGGGTGAAGTTGTTATGGCGTGGGGGAGAAAACATTAATGCTGGAAATCTATGTTAACTAAGTTGGAATAATTCAGCATCATAAAACATAGATATGCTATGATGTGCAAGTGGAATTTTGCTTTGCATATAGGTGACAATATAACTTCATTATATTTGATTGGATATTGAGAACGTCTGGTAGAGATTGTTTTGTAGTATCAAAGTATCTTTTCAGTTAGGCAAGATGAAAGTTGTCTGGTTTATGGCTTTGTTTACAGGCCAAAGAAGGTACATGGTTATTCCACACATGCGGACTACGTGTGGAAATGCTCAATATGTATCCCTTTTAAAAAGTATTGTGAGCTTGTTTTACTATAAAACTGAGAAATGGTAATGGGCATGGACGTGACTGCTTAAATCCTGCCACAAATGGAAATCACTCTGGTTATTCTATTAATTGTTTTGGGGGTGGTTTTTAATCCTTGATCCTCTCTGTGCAAAAAATTAACCAAATGGAAAACTAAATTAGAGATTTCAGGGCACTGTATGCAGATCGTTGTAACAGCTGTTACAGAGAACTGGATGACGTGCTCGAGATACTTCTGCTGTATTTGTGTACCTTGTCAGGAGACCCAATCAGCTCTAATAGAGAATTACAGTCATCTTGTGAACAGAGTAATTTGGAAGCAGATCAGAAAGGCTGTAGCGTTGGCTGCTGGTTATTTTAAAACCTTTCCTGTTTAGATGAGCAAAAATAGCAAAACAACACACAAACTATTAAATGAATTATTTTTGTTAGTATAATTTTGTATGGGAATATTTGAATAGCTGGGTTCTTCTAGCTGGAGTGGTTAGGAAAATAAATATGAGAAGTAATTGCCATTCAGAAAAATGGAAGTATTTTAACTCTGTGTATCAGGTAGTTCTCATTCTGAAGTAGTCTAGTAGTGCATCTGGTTCGCCCGTGGCCCTATTGTGATAGGGCTAACTAACCTTGCTTTTAGCTGTGGGTTCCTCAGTTTCCATTGGATTTTCCTGCTTTGCTGTTTAACATTGATAACTTTGATTGCCCAGTTTCTTTGGGCAGTTCTCCAGTTTTCTAAATGTGATTTAAGGATTAACTTTGTATTTATGCTTGGATTAGTTTTTCTTTCTACCATACGTTTTATGCATGAGCGACACAGAATTGCTGAAATTCATCTGCAAAATTGAGTTCATACGGACAGAGAAAACAGACAATCTTGCACAGAGACTGAATGTTTTTAGGAGCTCTTTGTTATTAATAAAACCAGACAGTACCTCTTCAACCAAATTAACTGTTATAATTAAGAGCAGTCAGAATACTGTAGGGTTCAGAAAATGCTGGATACGCTAAACTGAAACTTTGAATAGTAATAATCTATTGGAATAAATGTCAACGTGGACGTTTTCTTGAGCCTGTGGTGGAACTTTGGGTAAAAAGCAGAGCAGCAAAAACTGTGGTGTGCCAGTGCTGAAATGAGCTGCAGCCCAATGGCAAGGGCACAGCAGCTGGGCTACCAGCATCCTGCATGCTCTGCCCTGCAGAGCCCAGTGGGAGGGATGTGCCTCGTCACAGACAGGTTCTGCCACCACTGGCCAATAGTCTCACGGGATCCTTTTGGATTTAATTCATCTCTTAATTTTTAATTATAGATTCATTAAGGTTGGAAAAGACCACTGTATTTACAAAGGTCTGAACGTAGAGGATTTCAGACTTATTCAGGTCTTACAGGCTAAGTATTCTGTTTCTTATTATACGTGTCCATCTTTCTCAGCTTAAGGGAATGTTTACCTTTATTTCTTATTTAACCATCCTTCAGGCAGGGTGAAAGTATTTCCATTCCACCACACCACCTCACCAGATCTTTTTTTCCTATCTTGTTCAAAAGGCCCCAAATGGAAATTCCTTATTCCTCCAGTTTCTCTCCATTGTTTAGCCTGTTGTTCTGTAATATATTCGACTCACATCAGCACCTTTCCTTCTGTATACCTTTGAGCTTGTTTGGGCACCACTTGTATAGTTGAAAATGCATTATAGATGTAACACTTGGATTCTGCATTTTTCTGTTTTATATAATCACAGTAACCACTGCTGTATTAAAATAGCTTGGCTTCCTTCACTAGTCAATATGCATTAGCTTTCTCCTGCACAGCTGGTCAGTAATTTTCTATATTTTCCTTCTTACAGCTTTGGGATTTCAGTTTATGATTTAGAATTGCCTTCTTCCCATTAGCAAGCCATAACAGTAGATGTGTATTTAAGAACTGTAACTGTTTTTTTTCTCCTCAGTCTCTTAATTATTTGCATTGTTGAACTACATAATAAATATTGGAGCAGTAATGTATTTTCTCTATGTGAAAGCTACTTTTCATTAAGTGTTATGGAAATCTAATCCTGTTTATGGACTTTCACATCTGTATTTTAATGCTGACATTTTTCACTTCCATTTTTCACACTGCGCTTTAAGTGCCTGGAAAAATAGGAAATTAGATTTTGAAGGGAGCCAGAAGAGGCTGGTGGATCTGTAAGGGTTAACATGCAACCAGGATCTCCTTTGCAGTCATTGGTGTTTGTTCTACTGAGAATGACATTACTTATTTAGACACTTCTTGGCAATGAGAACCGAGCTGTTCAAAAAAGCAACAAAACAATATTAAAATGCAGACTACCTGCATTGCCAAATAATGTAATCCCTTGTAAATAGTGGAGAAGTATGTATATATTTTGATGCAGTAGCATAGCAGGAGTACACAGCGTAGTTCTGACTTGTATAAAGCCCTCTGAAATGGCAATTGCAAATTGTTTCTAAGAGTCTACTATTTCATCATTATTATCTGCTATTTTCTGTACTTGAGGTGTAAAACTACAGGGTGTTCACAACACTCCACATACGGACATATTTTAATAATTCCCTCAAATACAAGTCCTTCATTTCCGTATTATTTTAAGCTTCAGTCCCTGTTGCAAATTTGTAGTCTTGCTGAGAAGTTACCATCTGTAAAATTTCAAAAGGTAGGAACTTTCTTCCTTTTGCTCTGCAATGTTTTTCTGCATCAGCTTATTTACTGCTAGCCACAGCCTCTCCAAAAAGGTAAATGAGGCTTCCTTGAGAGGAGGCTATGAGTAGGTATAAGCAAACATCATCAAATCCTGTGAACTGTATTAGTTGATTCAACTTCTAAAACATCTCCCAGCCTTCTGAGGCTTTTATCAAGATATGTTCCACTGACAATTAGAAGGTCTTGTAAAAGAGACATGGCTGAAAGGGAGGAAAGGCTTTCAGTGTGGGTAGAATTGCACTGAGCTCTGTGCAGATAATGCAGGAATCATGGTGTACTTTTAAATGTTACCATAACAATTCCCCAAGCAATTCATGAGAGCTGTCAATATGATAGTACCTGGTGGTTTGCTGTGCTATTTTGGAACAGTGCAGGAATCGCCTGTGAAAATGCTCCTGCAATGGGAACAGGCAGATGAGTGGGGCACAGAAACAGAAATTTGTGTTGTCTTCAAATTGATAAGAATGACTTCAGTTTACATAGCTGATGCAGGAAAAGATATATAATTTCTGGAGGATGATGGTAACAAGGATGTGCATGAGCGTTTATTAGAACAGCCTTAAATAGACTTTAAAGGATTTAAATAGCATTGAAATGCTGTCAAAAATGGGCAATTAGCTTTTATAAAGGCTGTCTTTTTCAGTTTGTAACCTTTGGAATGGGAAAACAACCACAAGCTTTCCCTGAATTCTGTAGGTTCTTCCTTCTATACAAAATACCTTTCTTCTTTCTTTTTTTTTTTAAGGGAAAAAAAAACCTGAAACAACTACCCACAGTTTATTTCTACATCTTCCATGCAGGTAAATGTTGGGAAATGTGTATTTTCCCCTTGAAAAACAATCCCTCAAACACTTTGTTCAAGGTCAGTATTAGGGAAATACAAATGATTGATCCAAAGTTTTTTATCAGCTATTTTTCTTCCAGACACAGCTATTACTTTGTGAAGACTGCGATTAAAAAGCCTAGCTTTTGAGTTGCTTTGGTTTTGTTTTTCAGAGAGGAGAACTCTGCTTTTTCCACTCTTGCTCGCTGATGGGATTGTAGAGTGAAATTCTGCAATGACCTTTCCTGTTCTTTTGTAGCTTCCTTCTCTATTTTGCATCAGTCTTTGGTCCGTTGTGTTTGTACTTCAGGCTGTGAGGCGGGAACTCTCGTAAGAGCCCTTGACCATACTTGAGCTGGTGCTTTCCTCTTACAGACTATGTGAAATAAAACCCATGAGGGACAGTAGCATTATTATTATGGTTATATTTTAGAGCAGTTGTGTAAGCTCTACAGGTCAACTGCCTTTTATTTGATCACAGAAACACTAAGGTTGGAAAAGTCCTCCAAGATCCTCCAGTCCAACTGTCAAAATAAAAACCAAATGAATACAATTGTTGGGTTTTTTTACTATCATTAATGTGATTGTGGGACTAAAACTTCTCGTTTGAAGCTGATTTAAAAAAAAAAAAATCTTTGCTATGTCACAGAAAAAAAATGTGTATTGCTCGAAGTAAATGATCTGGATGGTCACATGGACAAAAAAGAATCATGCAACTCAGTTTATAAACATCTAATGAGAATAAATTGATTTTTCAGCTTTTGGGATACTTAGAATCTTTTTCATTGTTTTTTTTCCTTTCTTTTTTTTTGTTGTACACTTCTGCTTTCAGATTTCAGTTATGACAGTCAGGACTGATTGAAAGCAAGAGATGAACCTCAAGATTTTTTCCAGTTTAAATGTGAAAGACCAAGAAATCCCTTAAGGTCCTGTCTTTGCTGAGATCAAGGCCTTCTGTACAGAAAACTTAGAGTAAGCACCTAAGTGTTGCATGCTGTTGAACTCAGTAGAACATCCAGTCAGATTTCACTGATGAATCAAAAAATATGTAATGAAAGTGAAGCTGTCTGGTTTACTCTATGCTTTTTCCTGTGTGGCTCCAGGCCAGCACACCAGTCCTAATATGCAATGGTAAAGCAAGTAATATTTCTCACATCAGATTGTTCTTATGGTCTGTTATGTCTGCAGGGCGTAAGTGTAGTAATGTATCAGAAGAAGTAAGAGTATGCCCGGACTTCTCAAGGTAGCAAAAGAAGTGTTTTGACAGAGTCGAGTTAAGCAAATAGAATGGGCTCAAATAATACACTAGAATATACTCAGATTTGCTAAAAGACATAAAATCAAGTACAGATTAAGTAATTGACTACTACTGCATTAACTGTGCTAATATATGCATTAACCTACTTGAATGTTTTGCTTACGTTACTTAAAATTTTCTCTGAAATCTAAGCGTCTTTTGAGGTGAAAACCAGGAGTTTCTTAGGAACAACAAGTACCTGAAGTGGTGTTGAGGCAGAAAATGAAAAGCTGTGTTTGAATGCGGGATGGAACAAGAGACAGCAGCTGACCTGAGCTGTGTTGGGCCAGTGTTTGCAGCAGCTTAGGGCTCGTGTTTCACTGGCTATGTGAAGGGTGCTGCCTTTCAGCATCCCATTGCCACTGATGCTGTCAACACAAGCTGTTGTGGCTTTGGGTGACGGTCACTTTCTGCAGTGTTTTCTTGTTCTGCTCTGAGTGTTGAGTTGGTGAAATGGAAGGACTAGTGGTGGGATGTTTTGAGAGTGACAAACTTCACTTTGAAGTGGAGAAGTAACTCTTCTACTTTTGTAATTCCTTTTTTTTTTTTTTTTTTTTCCCCCCTATAGACAGAGTGGGCAAGGGACAGGAAACATTATGGGATCCAGTTGGCATTTGTCTTGAATTTCCAGAGGTAAAAAAATCAGTCTGTCTCTCTCTGCTATTCTCCACTAAATATTTGCTGAAAGCAAGTTCGTAACAGCTGTGCTGATTTAGAAAGACAACTTGTCTTTCTGCTGCTTACTTGGCCACGTAGTAAGTTACAAGTAACACATCCACAGACCTTCCACAATGCAGGGCTGTATCTACCTCATCCCGCACTCATGGTGATGGAGAGGGCTAGAAAGAAGCAGCACCATCTACTGACTAAAAAGCAACACTTCTGATTCCACACAAATAGGAATTGCTATGTCTTCTCAAACCTCGTGAATGTAATTATGAGACCTCCCTGGTTTATTAGCTAAGTAGCAACAACAGTTTTGGTTATGGGTTCTTACTATTTAATTTCTCTTTATTTTGTTTTTCGTTCTTATTTTCAACGGTCACCTTCTTTTGATTCTGATAGGAGTTTAAAAGTTGTTTCTGCTACTTTCCTGCCAAATCAGTTGGTGGTGAGGACTTCTAAGTAGCTGTACGTTAATGCTGCTTGTAGTTCTTGGGTTAGTGATGTTGCTTGAAGCTGTTGTAAAAAATCTCCATGAATAAGGAGCATGGCAGGTTGAAACTGAAGTTTTAATTCCTCAGAGGTATTTATTAATCTAATAAATCGTACAATGGTTTGCATTGGAAGGGACCTTTAAGATCATCTAGTTCCAATGCCCTGCTATAGGCAGGGACACCTCCCCCTAGACCAGGCTGCTCAAAGCCCCATTCAGCCTGGTATTGAGTCTTTCCAGGGAGGGGGAATCCGCAACCTCAGCGGACAATCTGTTCCAGTGTCTCACCACTCCCACAGTAAAGACTTTCTAATATCTATCCTAATATCTAGTCTAAACGCTCTTGCAGTTTAAAGCCATTTTCCCTTGTCCTGTCAATACCTGCCTGTATAAAAATATTTTGTAGCCTATTTTCTTTTGGGATAAGGAGTTCAGATGCCTTTGGAAAACTGGTCTTGTACAGGGGTATTCTCATTGGCTTTATTAGGGCAGTTAAACAGAAAGGAGAACAGATTTGGTTAAATGCTATCTGTTCCAGAACTGTCGTTAGTCAATATAGGAGAATTGCATAGCCTGTGAGAACAGGCTATCCTGTGCTGAAAGCTGTGTTTTTTTCATGTAAGGTTTGACGTTGGTAGTTGCTTAATTTTTTTATAAAGAACTTTCTCTTAAAACTGTTTTCTGACTGCAGTCTTTGGTTCTACAGCCCACTGCTACAAGATGATCTGTACTGCAGGAAAAAGTCCTGCCATGATTGAGTTGAATTTTCTATAATACAGGCACAGATTTCCAGGCCTTCCTAGGTAGTAAGTCTAAGATGTTTCCTTTTCCCGTCTATCTAGAATGCAGGCATCATATGTTGAAATCTAAGAAGTGAGTGAAAAGAATTTGGGCAGAAGTCATTTAGAAATTAATTGGAACTGCTATTGTCTGTTACAGGTCTTCTGAACTTCTGAAAGGTCTTTTATAAAACATATGGAACACTACATTCTGTTTGGAACTCAATTTATGTCTTCTCTTTCTAACAGCAGATCTTAGTAAGGTTCCCAAATGTGGTTTATAGTCATAAACTATCACTCTGGCAACTTTTTTTTAATCCAAATTAATTTATCTGCCTCTTAGGAATGTGTGATAAATTAGCAGCTCGGGATACAGAGGAGGGAATGTTCATTCAAACTATTTGAAAGTGAGGTGAGTTACGAGTGTGAATTTAAGATCATTAGGTTATTAATGCCTTGCAGTTTTATTCTTGAACATACACTTGACCTTTTAAAAATATTCTATTTTGAAATGCTACCCCTGAATTTTAACTACACTTTCAATATTTCATGGTCAGACTTGTTGAAATGGTTCCCATTGAGTTACCCATCTGATTTCATGGTTCTGTGTGTCAAGGCATCAGAGGGGAAAAAATTCTAAGTGCAAGGAACTGAATTCTGGTTGTTACATCACGCAAGTATTTTTTTGTGTGGTGGATTCCTTTCCCCTGTTTGTAATAGATAACTTTATCTCAGTCACGCCAGAAGCTTGAGCCTCTGGAGTGTGTCAGGTTCTGCCATACATTTGTCTGGCCTCAAATAAAGCCTAGCTTTGGAAGCACTGAATTCCATGAATTGTTGCATTAGTGGGATGCAGCTATTTCTATAGACTTGAGCGTTGTAGAAATATCCCCACTTCCTAATTTAGCAAACTTCTCAACATCTGAGAACCCTTTCTGTACTGTGAGCAGTCTGAATTGATGGACCTGTTGAGGTTCAACAGGGATAGGATTTCTCTTCTTTGGACTATTTCAACTTTGGAAATGAGGATTATTTTTACAGGTGAAATCTGAAATCAGATGAAGAGCAGATGAAGTAAATTCTGATCAAACAATCATAAGTTAAACTATGGGTCTGAAGAAAAAAAGTGGTCACACATTGGTACCTGTGATAATGCCTAGATACCTTTGCTCTCTGTGCTACATTTGAAATGGAAATATGTGAATATTCTGTGTCAAAGTGTGTGTGTAACTTGCTGGCATCAGTTCCATAAAAGTTGTTTTCATACTTGAAAGTACTTTTCTATCCCAGTGCATCAGTTCCAAATTCCAACTCAGCCAGGTCACTCTTAAGGAAGCATTCAGTTTGTCTGAATGTCTGAATCAGTTTTAATGAATTTTCAATACTCTGCATAAGCTCCAGTTATACCTGAAGGTTTTCTTAAGGCAAAAGATGACTTCTAGGGTAGGGGGAGAACCGTTGTTTCATAAATCTCTTAGAAAGGGCAGGCATTCACACTCATTTCTCATTAATACTTTGTTACATTTGCCCAAAAACACTGATGGAGACTCTGCTACCTTCTCCTTCACAGCCCATAAGCAAAAATTACTTTGCTTTACTCTTCCATGTTTCAGGAACTATACTGAGGTTTGAATTTGTGTTTGGCTTCCTATCTCAAAAGCCTGAAAACAAAACCTAACATTTGAACGCTTGTGATCTGGAGCTGTACTTTGTCTCTAGAGTAAGTTATTTGTGAACCCAAATACTGGAAGTTGAAATCCATACATTTTCCTTGCTTTCTTTTGCTCCTTATGCTTTCCTCTTAAAGTGCTAAGTAAATTCAGACATTTCTCAAGCTTTGCTTAGAGCGCTGGGAGATGGAACAAACTTTTCAGCAGACCATCCTCCAGCTTTTGCTATGTAAATGAGCTGTTTTCCAGTCCTTGTGTCTTACTGCTTTGATATAACAATTAAGGAAAAAACATTGAATTGCCTCCTGAATAAATGCTGTGACTAGGAATTAGATAAGTGCTAAACCAGCAGACAGTTCATACTGCACACTGAATCATTAAATTCCTGTAGGAGTTCAGGTTCTTCGCTTTTGCTAATTAAAAGACTAGTTAGAAGTTGAGTGTGGATACTGTAGTGCTTGTGCTGTGTTATTTCAGATGCCAGATAACTTGATAATCCAAATCTAAATAAGATGATATATAGAAAAAAAAATACCTTGGCTACTTTGATTAACAGCTTTGCAGTAAGCAGCACGAGAGCTAAGTAATTATTCCAGTGAACTGGATTTGATGTAACTTAAATTTTAAATTAAATTTAAATTCCTGACACCTGTATACTTCATTGATATGTGTATGGGAAATAACATAGGTCTAGGAGGAGTAGGCCACTTTTCGCTTAGATTGAAGTAGGCCACTTGTTGTGCGTCCTGATCAGCATAGGTCCACATTAGTGAGCTTCAGAATACAAATTCCCATAATTTGGTCTTTGTGCAACACTTGTGCAGGGTCTCATTTCTCCACTTTAAGCTGTGTGGCTCTACAAACTGAGCTTCGCTTTCCTTGGGGTCACTGAAAGAACACTTCGGCTATGCAAACCCTTTGGACAAGGGCAGCTCTTGAGATGGAGTGCTGTGTTGAAGTGTTTTAGTACTGCACAATAAGAAAGAAGAATTATTAAAGATAGATGGTGTTTTGAGAGATGCAACTCTGCAAAACAAACTGTAGCTTTTGTGTATTTAATTGATAAAACGCATCAGTTGATCTTTACAGCAAAGGTGAATATATGTCATGTAGTTAGCATTATTTCAAATAGACAGGATAGTTCAATTAGTCTTTCACTTTTTTTGAAGTGTTTTTTTTATGTGATACTCGGGTCTACTTAACTTACTATGTATAAAGCAGTAGCAGTGTGTGCTATGAGCAAAAATTGGAAATTGCAAAAGAGTGTTACTCAACATTACAGCATGTATTGATGTACTGGTCTGGGTTTTATCTGAACCCAAATAGCCTATTACACCATAATCCAATCAGATGTTTTTTACAATGCTCTTTCTGGTTTTCAGGGCAGTTTATTGTGGGGGGAAAAAAAAATAAGAAAATTGTCATAATCGTTGTGAAATGCTTGATAGATATTAGTGTGTTGCACGGGATAGACCTGGCTATGAATTTTTGTCAACCAGAGCACTTAAACTTGGAATGAACACTGCAGAACCATGCAGAGTCTTTTCCTTTCTGGACACTTTAGAGGGAGAACAATCAATGATAACTTAAAAAGGAAAAAGCTGTTAGTGTCTCTGGAATTATTGTTATCAACCCCTGTAAGAGTGGGCTCTGAAGCTGGAGTGAGCTTGGCTGGAGCCTGATCTGTTCTGAAAATTGAATGACCTTTGTTTTTTCCTGGCTAATTTCTGTGCTTCCTGTCTGTGATTGGAAGTACGAATGTTCAAGTGCTGTGCGGTGAACGGAGGTGATTTTTTTGCTGTTACAGTCATGAGAAAAAACTGGGTTTATCTGAAAGCGTATTCACACAAACAGTGCAGTTAATTTTGCAAGTTGCGGGAGTAGGTGGTCTAGAGAAGTATTCCTTACTGTATTTCTCTTCATGTCTCTTGACATCCTTCCATAATGTTATCTGGCTTCTTAGTAGCTTTTACATGCAGAATCTGATGGAGCCCTCTCACTCTGAGCACAGACCCTTAGATGCTATGCTGTCAGCACTGCTCTGTTGAGCAGATTGCTGTGCAAGGTCAGTAGTTCTTTTTCAAACAGAATTGGACCAAAGTGGGAAAAAAAATACTGTAGAGATTGCCTGGCAATTGAATACTTGTGCCATTGAGTTTAAACCTTTAGTTATACAGTTATTATTCATTGTTGAAGGAGATTATGATTGTCAGAACATGCTTGATGATCAGGAAAAAAAATAATGATGAGGAATGACCAGAGTCTGGCTTACCAAGGCACTGTTTTGGCTTGCAGGACTGCTTGCTTCCCTGCTCTGTCTGAAAGGAATCAGAGCTTACATCTCATACAGTTTATTAGAAGCCCGTCTGAAATTAGGTGAATTTTCTGTTCTAAAAGCAATTTCTCTTGTGGGCAAAACACCTCAGCAAAGTCTATCTTTTAAGCATCGAATGGGTGTGTGATGAAAATTCATAGGAGTGAAAAACAAAAGCAAGCAAACAAAAACATTGTGTGCTATTAGTTAATGGACGTTGCTCTAATTTCCCTCTCACCAGACCTGGGCTGCTTTAGCTCTGGTAACCGAGAATAATTCATGTGCTTTTTATTTGGGACATCTATATTTATTATTTTGTATGAAATATCCTGCTATACTTATCAAATCACAAACACAACCGTATTTTTATGGAGAACCTACTCTAAGGCATGTACCCAACTGAGTCTGCAATTCTGCTTAAGATTTTCTTACAGATGTAGGAGAGCTTTAAAATTCACTCCTATTTGTGAAATGCCATTGCCATCACTGTTCCTTCTCAGTTCTGTGCCAGAAGTCACAGCAGAGTTGAAGCTGTGACAGGTTTGTGACCATGAATGTTGGTGACGCCACTGTGTGACCACAGGTTCTGGGGATTCAGTTTGCCTTCACTGCATTCTCAAAACCAAATGGTAGGAGATGATCTCTCTGTTATTGGTTTTGTGTTTTTTCTAAGTCATGTTTCTACCCTTCTCAATCCAGCAGAACCAAGATGTAATCTGTTGGTTTTATATACACAGATATATATATATATATGCTGATTAAAAACTGTATACTGGAAAATACTTTTGGAATTGGGCTGTATCTAAAGAAGACTGATGTAGTCAAAAGCTGTGGCTGGGTACATACTAAAGCTCCAATTTCCGTTTTACTTGTAGGAATTGTTTAACATAAGCCCCAGCTCTTTTTAGAAAAGTAGAAGTTCCTATGTCTCAGTTTTTCCTTAATCTAAAGCTTCATTTTGGTATTTTTATTAGCACTGCTGTGGGTTTCTTGGTGTTTTTGTGTGCAAATGTGATTGGTTGTCACTTCAGTTTTTGTTTTTAACATCTCCAATTTATTTCAAATGCTGAGTTTGGAGTTCCTGTATATGGCTGCCCAGTTAGGAGGCAGTTCCCAAATGTACTTTAGGTTAAAAATTAGTATGACTTAATGAAACTGAAATATTTCTAATACTTTGATAGGCTCAGCATAATAACATAGATGCTATCTTAAATGCCTTGTTTTTGCTTTTATTTTTCTTGTATTTCTTTGACATATTTTCTTTTGGCATGAGCAAATGTTCTTCTGTGCCTTATAACTGGGTGTGTGTCTCGCAGGTTCCTTGAAAGGCAAATAGGTGGCAGCCTTTTTGGATAGAAACTTTCCACATTAATTCCTGCTGGACTTGTGATGTTTTCGGGATCTGCTCTCGAGTTGGACTGGGTGATCCTTATGGGTCCCTTCCAACTCGGGATATTCTGTGATTAAGGTTTTCATCATTTTGTTGTGTTGTTTCTCATAACTAGACATCTTTTAACATTGGAAATGTAAGCATCTGATGGGTAGGTTGGATTGATTTAGGATTTTAAGATGCTGCGTATTTTTGGCATCAAGGTTAACTTACATGGTTAGCACTGTTATTGTATAGGAGCGTAAAGTGACAGAGCCTATGAAGAATGTGCATATTTGAGCACTACAACAGACAAATAAGAAATTATGCCTTCAGCTGATGTGCATCGTTTTCCTGTTTATTCAGTGAAGCCAGGAACCATCTAAAATGTGCAGTTGTGTAAGTACAGGTTGTCTCACAACTGCATAAGCATTATTTCTACTTAGCTATCACCTAATGAGCATCTTCTGAAGGATATATTTTGGCAGGTTAAAGAAAAAAAAACAACACAAAAACAACTGAGAAGATGAATCTAGCCTTTCTGTGCCCTGAAAGACCCTTGGATTGAAACAGTGAGCAGCTCTGAGCCCACGTGTTCTTGTTACTGGGTTACCTCAGCTGGAGATTTCAGAAGTGAAGAAGTTCCTTCTTTGCCTAGCTGTGTTCAGTACTTTTATGCTGTAGGTTAGTAAAGATAGCTTTATTAGTATGTCTTGTACATACCTTCTGGAGCAAGACATTTCATCCTCTCCAGAATACCACTGCGTTCTTTGTTTCTAAAACATTTCATGTTTTCTCACATTCAGTCTATGTTAAACATTCAGTGTGCACTTCATGTTCTCTCCTATAAGACTAACAGTTTTAGTAACTTGTTTATGTAATGCAGCATTTGCCAACCATCACAACTGAAAATAAAGCTTCATCTGCATTTGGCAGAACATGTGTTCAGTGGGAAGGGACCATGGTGGAAACCTAAAGAAGTCTAAACACCTAGACAAGAAATAAAACAAAGCACAATTAGTTAATTAAAAAATCACTTGGGCACCAATTAGTCTAATTCCCATCTGCTTTAGACAACTGTATTCCCAGAGGAACTTTTCCTGGCAGCAGTTCAGGGAAAAAACGTTTTTATTATGTGGAAGGTCTCCTAAAAAATGTCTTCAACTGTGTCAGAACTGAGGTGTCTTGAACACAGTTTAATGATGTCTTCTTACATTTTTATTATTGTCAATCTGTTTATTGTAATCAGCTGCATAAAGAATGGAGGAATGCTGATAAAATTCAAGGAGTGATGGTCTGGAGATTGGTCTGCTTCTCCATGGGCTCTGCTACAGTTTTCTGCCTCTGAGCATTCATATTTTCAGAAGGAAGTGATTTTCATTAGCTTAGGGAGCAGTCAGTATCACAAATTATCTTCTGAAGCACAAAAATTCACGATGGTAAAATGTATGAAACATCAATCTCTTAAAAAGCAAAGCAGGAATATCTGCTGGATTTTGATTCCCAAGACCTATGTTTTCAGATGACTTGAATTCAAACTTAATTCTGTGTTTGCAATCACTTTGCAAGTCAAAGATTTTATGCGCGTTGTCCTGGAAAGCAACAAGTAACCAAGAACCAGGAAACTTTACCCAGGGCAACAGGATAGCTAAAGGGAATGGTGCTTTCTTTTCACTGTGTAAATGCTTGATCATTCCTGATTTTCTAATTCTGCACAAGCCCAGGCTCTCAGTGCTCTTTGTGGCATTAAGTGACATGGTTTAGTGATGGAAGTCTGTCGGTCCGGCTGCTGGTTGGACTTGATGATCCTGAAGGTCTTTTCCTATTGAGATGGCTCTTTGAGTCTAAGTACAGTTCCTTAAGATGTCTTCCAGTATATTTTGCTTTACAGACATCTGCTGTCTTTATGAGGATGAGTTAAATGACAACAGGGGTGTTTTACCTTGCTTGCATTGCCAGTTGAGCTTCATGTTCAAAGTAGTTATGGAAAGCCTTAAATCAGACTTCATATTACAGGAGTAGAATGGGATGCTCTGTGGTGCATGAAGAAAGTCTATCCCAGACCTTAAGAATCATCTCTGGTTGCTCGGCTTCCTATCCCTGGGATGTGTTGCAGCCAGAGAGCTGAACTCCTAAAGTCACTTATTCTCAACTTTACAGATGAATCTTTTTTTTCTTTCTCAGTGTGTTGTAACAGCTCTGAGACCACCCTGACCTAAAAGTTATTACAAATTAACTCTGTCACAAGCACTGCACTCTTCTGAGACTTTTATCACCATAACTCTAATCCCTGGAACATCTTGCTTTCCTTCTGTGTCCTGCTGGAGGAAGCTGTTGTTGTTATAATATTGTTTTCCTTCATTTCTTATTTAATTGGCCAAAGAGATTTTCAGAAACGCACACATGCTGCAAATAGCCTTAAATATTCAGTTCTAGGAATCACTGTTTCTCTGATTCCAGTCACCATTCCTTGATTCCTTCTTCGTTCACTCTTCACTTTGCTTTATTTGCCTTTGGCAAGGCCTTCATAAGTCAGTTATAAATCTGTTCTATTGAGCTCTTGACCTCTGTGTTACCAGCTTGCTCCAGCAATCACACCCAAGACTTTAACAGAGAATCACAAGGTAACAAGTTAGGGTTTAGGGAACGTGTTTTCTGACTGTTATGAGGGTTTCTAGGTTTTTTCTGTGGTATTTTCTGATGGTTTTGAATTTCTAGGTGGTTAATTCTAACTGTAGTAACCCTTTGCTAACTGCTGTGTGAATTTACCAACACAGCGTGCATCTAAAACTTACTTCTGTCTTTAGGAAAAAATGGAAATGACAGAAACAACAAAACAAAAAATCATACTGCTTTTAAATGCTAGATTTACCAGCTTCTTGGTAATGGAGTCATATAGATGTTCGTGATTGGCTCCTCCGATGTTCTGTGCTTGCTGTAGTAATCACTGATTGAAAAAGTGATCTGAATTTCTCTTGTTTTCACAAAGGTTTGCGGGCGTGAGAGTGCAGAACTTAGCACCTCTGTCAGGTGAAACCAAACACCGAGAAATGAGACTTAAAAATGAAACAGATGAACAAAACCCAGCTAATCCAGGTTCTTGTTTCAGTAGATCCTACTGATGTATTCTTATCTTCGGGCACTCAGTTTTTGTCCTGGCACTCTTCACACATATGCCACCTTGGACAGCCCTCATACGAATTTACTTTCCTGTTTTTTAGGTTCTACTTCCCTAAATCACATCTATAATTAAGCTTTCAGGAACTGTAACCCTTCCTGAAGGGATCTTGAGAGGTATTTTTGAACCCTGTTTGGCTTACTGCTACAAACTGCAGGTGCACAGATGCTGGTACTTACTCTGTTGATCAACAGTTCCTCTGGAAACTGAGAAGTTAGTTTGTGGTGTTTTCATCTTTTCCTCAGTACGTTTCACTAGTGGTGATTCAGCGCCCTATTTTCTAAGTATTTATGTGCCTTTGTACCTTGCATAAATTAACTAAGTTGCAAGGATTGCACATGATCATAAATTCCTGCAATCAGTGCAGCGAAGAGGTATTATGAAGAGTTTCTACTCCAAGCTATTTTTTATATCTAATTCACCTATAGAAAAGCATTTCTAGCTGATGTGCTTTGTCTCTGTCCCTTATGATATGAGAATTGGCTTTACAAAATGCTTCATGAGTTATTTTCTAGAAATCTTGTAAATGATCGGCAATAACTTCTTGAAAACTGTCATCCCTCATCATCAAATGTTATTTGGATTTATCCCGTGCATTTCTGCTTTGATAATACGGAATCTTTTGAGTGAAAGCTTTCCTGTTACAGTGGGAGAACGCATAAGGGGTGCTATTGTACTTTCAATTTGGGTAAAGAACAGCCAATCAAGTAAATCACAGGTCATTTTGTCAGTCTCTCTTCATGTTCTGTTATGTTTGATGAAGTTCATGGGAAGCTATTGAATCTTCATGCAAGGCGTCGCAGTGGCCCTTTACCTCAAACTGGAGGAAGGTGGATCTGAGTTCCTGGAAAGCTGAGTCTGGGAGCATTTTGAAATCCCCAAACGCTCTACCGCCAGATGACCTTTTACAGGAGGAAGGGGTGAGCTTTTGCTTCAGAAATTTATTTGTTTTTCAGCTCAGGGCCTCTGTACTCTACTGGGGATTATCTGTAGATAGACTACATTTATGGCGAGGCCTTTCCCTTGAAATGTCAAAGTACTTTAAAAGGAAAAATTCTGCAGAGAAAGAAAGGTAACTGTCGTTACAGAGGATTATTTTCCCATCAATTTATCTGAAATCAGGTTATGGCCATTTGTTTGAAGCGTGCCATTTTGGTGGCTGGCAATTGGAGCACATTTGGTGCCATCACTTCTGTACATGCATCTACAAAAAAAATCTTCAAATGCTTCCAAATTTAAAATCATCTTTGAGGATAAGTAAAAAAAAAAAAAAAAAAAAAAAAAATTCTTTTGAGTGTTGCATAGTTTTTAAACACTCTTTCTTGCCTGCCTAAAGCTTATGTTACCAAATCAGTGAGTACGTATGTTTTTTCTTTATCGATCAGTAGAAAGCAGTAAGGTAGCATTAAGCTGGTTGGGATTTAGTGTCAAGCCACCAACAGCACTTCTATCCATATCATTATGTATCTTAACACTTCTACAGCAAAGAATACGCTGGGTAGGCCATAAAACTTTCAGCAGGTCTTTTTAAGGTTTCATATGATTGCTGCAGCGATTTAATCACGGCCATAAATAATGTATTTATCAATAGTTGTGTTGTGACTAATTTTTCATAAATGGGATCAGCAGTGGAAGTTAACTAGGAAAATGCTGTATGACACAAAGTGAAAGGACACAAACACTACTTTATTGCAACACACTGAAACTTTACAGCTTCTAGATTAAACTCTCAAGTCATTAATGATATAGATAAGACTTAGAAGATAACAGTGATTCTTATAATAGCTCTCACATCCCAGTGGACATCAAAATAGACGTAGAGATGCATTTAAGTACGTCCATACACTGTTAAAAGACAAAACACAGTGTGAAAACTGATTTTTTTTCATGCATTTTGCTTAAAAGCAAAAAAAATTCTGTAGATGTACTTACTCCCTATGATATCACAGATCACTGAACCTTCAAGTTTAATAAAAAGTCAAGATTTTCAAAGCCTTAATTCAAATAATTTGGGAATATATTGCTTTATAAAGTCTAATGAAGTATTAATTGACATGACTCATAGGTTTGGGTCAGATCAGTAACAACTGTAAAGACTTTGAAGTGCAGCCTGCAATAACTGCTTCAATCCCATTTCAATTAAGTTTGTTCCATTAAGAATTTCCACAAAACTGATCAGAACACCTGCTATTTTTTAGTGTTACTGCTGTTATTCTGAGAATATTCAGGTGGGTTTGTTTCAGTGGAGCATGTGGGAAGTCTGCTGTACGCTGCAATTTCAAAACTGACGGTGCTTTGTTCCAGACTTGCACGTACTTTATGTAGAGGTGTTTATGTCAATGTGCATATATGCACACCTACATTTATATGGTTTTCAGCAATTTTCTAATAAAAGCGTGTATAGAGAATCCTATTACAATACACCATGTTTG